>NC_091646.1:110025599-110348299 GCF_027580195.1 Bos mutus
CTGTTGACATACAGATATAGTGACCCCTAAAACTGAGATAATCTGACTCAGGATGTCTGAGTTAGGGCTTGAAATTTGCACATCAGTAAGTATCACTGGTGATTCTGATGAGGAGCTTGGTGAGGGAGTCCACTCAGACTGATCTCATTTTGCTGGAAAGTACCCGAGTCTCAGAGAGGGGCAGTGATTTACCCTAGGTCACACAGCAAGTCGTGGCAGAGTTGGAGCTAAAAATCGGGTCTCTTTCCACTGTGTTGGCGGTGGGAATATCTGGAGTCAGTGTGACGGGTTGGAGTGATCCTTGGCATGGGAAGAACCGCTTTAAATCTCACTGTAGAGGCCAGCTGCCCACCCTGCCTATAGCTGGGGGACAGATCCGAGGCCACCAGGTTGCCTTGCATTATCGCAAGCAGTAAATTCACTGCTGAGTTTTGGAGAGAAGCAACAAAATACCCATCAAGGTTAGTAGGATGATAAGAATGTGCTAATGTGTTTGGCTGTGTCTATCCACGGAAAGCCGAGCGAAATAATGGTGACAATTATCCACCTATTTTGTTCAAACACTTTGACCAAAAAGCTCCTGGGAACTGAGGGAAAATATGATTTAAACGAAAAATGTTGCCTCATGTAGCCAGAATGACATAACTCCCACTTCACATGTCTGTTTCCCTGGAGACCCCTTCCTGCATGCCTGCCTGCTCGTGGTGAGACCACGTGCACAGCCCCAGGAAATGTGGACGGAGAAGGCAAACCCTGTATAGGAGACAACCCGTGAAATGGAATATTAGGCCAAGTGCCATGGAGATGTGCTCCTTGTCCTTGGAAGATGACCTTTTAGATTCTAGAGCTGTTCTAGCCAGGGCCTCAGAACAAATCCCAGAAGTCTCCAAACCACCAGCTTTGGCCCAATTTGAGGCAGCCCCCTCAGAAGGCTCCCAGGACAGCAGCTGCTCTGTCAGCCGCCGAATGGAAACAAAGCCAGATTTCTTTATTTAGAACAGACACTTTCTATTTTGATTCTTAAAGTGGCAAATCTATCTGTCCTCTGCAGCCCAAACTGCCTTATGTCAGGTAGCTAGTACAGATCAGCAGGTGTTTGCCTGTTGATAAGTCGCAGAGCCACTTCGGACCGCTGCTGCATGCCTATCTCTGAGCCAGGGGGCAGGGGGCTTACTAGAAAGGGAAAGCGCCCTTGGCAGCAGACAGTGAGTCCCGGCCCCGGTCAGGGAGGGTGGATCCAGTGCAGTGATAGATGGAGCTGTGGTGAGCTCTATCCCACATTGCTGCCATGGGAGTCAGCCACCCTTCGGACCTCACAGTCCTGCTCGATTCTGGCACTGCTAATTTGCTATGTGACCCTGAGCAAGGCTATTCCTTTCTGTGGACCTCGCTGGACCCTCCTGGGGAAGAGGACACACAGTTTAACCCATGGGGCCATTTACTGTGACAAGTGGCCTGCCACTGGAAAAAAAATCAAGCTGAATTTCTGCCTCCCTCTTTATTTCTAAATAGATCGCATCTTAGTCAAAGCTGTCGATTTTCAAAAGAGACACCATTGAAAGATTGGAAGAAAGCATAGGAAAATTAAAAAAAAAATGGAGGTGGGAAGTCTTTGGAAAGTAACAAAAAATCCCTAGGAGCTATAAAGAAAAAGAATGACAGGTTTGCCTGGAAAAAAAAAAATGAACAGCTTTGCTATGGCAAAAGATATCTCATGCAAAGTTGAAAGACAAAGGACAAACCAGGATAAAGTCAAAGGCAGACAGAGGTTTATTATTCATAATGTTTCAAGAGCTCCGTTATAGGATGTGTGCTCTTCTTTACATCACTCACCATGACCTGCAATTACATTATTTAATGATTTGCTTGTTATCTGTTTCCTCTACCTATGTGTTTGCTTCATGAAAGCTGGAAGCTTTGCTTATTCACCGCTGTATTCCTAGTTCTAGTATCTGGCACACAGAAGGTGCTCAATAAATACTCATTGACAGATTGAAGGAGGGAGCTTCTATAGATCAATGAGAACATGATGAACAGTCCACTAAAAAAATAGTCAAAGAATAATGAACAGGGAATCCCAGAGGAAACACAAATGGTTTATGCCCTATGAAAAGGTTCCCAACCTCAGTAATAATTAAGTAATAATAATGCAAATCACAGAAGTGTTGAGAGAGCTGAAGTGTTTCTCACCTTTCAGATTGGCAGAAATTTAAAAGCTTGCTAAAATCCAGCGTTTGTGGGGCTATGGTGAAATGGGCACATGTATTCATTCTTGGTGTACATCTAAATTAGCACAATTCCTGGGGAGCGGCTTGAAATATTATTTGACCCAGCAAGAGTTCTTTTAGGAGTTTAGCCGTTTGAAATACTCCATGAATAGGATCTTCATTTAAACATTATTTGTAAATAGTGAAAATTTGGAAATAACCCAAATGATGTCTGTGGAGGGCTGGTGTCATAATTTATCATTTGTAAATAATTTATAGCATGTCCAAATAGTGGCAGACCAAGCTTCATTATGCTAATGATTAAGAATTTGGGCTCTGTGGTCAGATGACCTAGGTCTGACTTCCTCCTCTAGCCCTTGTGAGCTGTGTGACCTTGCCCAAGTTCCTAAACTTCTCTGTGCCTCAATGGTCTCATCTATAGCATGGAAATGATAATAATAAAAACATTACCTCCTTCATAACATTGTGAAGAGTAAATGAGACAACCCCTATGATGGCTTATGAAATATTTAGTACCTGGCACAGAGCATTCAATAACTACTACCTATTATTATCCCTACTCTTGCTTGGAAAATCCCATGGACGGAGGAGCCTGTTAGGCTGCAATCCATGGGGTCCCTAAGAGTCAGACACGACTGAGCGACTTCACTTTCACTTTTCACTTTCATGCATTGGAGAAGGAAATGGCAACCCACTCCAGTGTTCTTGCCTGGAGAATCCCAGGGATGGGGAGCCTGGTGGGCTACCGTCTATGGGGTCACACAGAGTCGGACATGACTGAAGCGACTTAGCATAGCATAGCATAGCATTATCCCTACTACTACTGTAATGATGACAGTGACAATGTAGCCATAAATAAGGACAAGTGAGATCTTTATATATTGATATCCATAGCTAGATCTTTATATACAGATATAATTTATATATGATTGATGTCTCCAATATAATATTGTGATAAAAGCAAGTTGCAGGAAAATCAGTATAATAGGATCTGATTTTCGTTAAGGATATTATTTGTTATTCATAGGAAAAAATCTGGAAGGATAGACAGATTGTTAACAGTGGTTACCTCTGGGGAAAGGAATGGGGAGGTGGATTTTCACTTCAGTAATGATTAGAATTGCCTGAAACAAGCATGTGTTACTTTTATAATAAACAAAAGATGTAAAGGGAAAAGAGCTTCATTTGGAAGTCTGAGGACAGTTAATCCCACCAAGCCTCACATCCCCCCTTCCTTGGCTACAGCCCAAACGTGAGTCTCCCTGCCCATCATTTGTCCTCTCCCACACCGTCCCCATACTGCTCTGCACTCCCGTTCCCCGCAACCACTGACTCCTCCATCTCACTACCACTGCCCTTTCCTACTCTTCTCTGTACCCTCTGAAAGCCCCCCCCCCACCCCGCCCCCACGGGAAACAATTCCCTCTTCACTCCAAATAAGCTCCGCAGAACACTGTTCTCTACCTCTGCGCCTGCAAGTGCTGAAACCTGAGTCTCCACGGAGGGGCTCACGGCTTTGCCTGCAGCGCCCTCTGGTGGACACTTCTCACACTCCTCTACCACAGACACCCTAGGGCTGGGAGGTGGGGTCTGTGCTCTGGCTTCCCCTGTTTGCGTCCAGATCGTTACTCCTCCGCTTCTGCCAAGAACTCCTCCTTCTGAAGCCATCTGGCTACAGCACCCTCTTCTTTTTTCTCCTCTCCTCATCGACTCTTCTTTTTTAGCCACCCATCCCCCTCACCCCTTCAAGGAAGAGTTCGACATCTGGCTCACTGTCTTCTTCTCCACCCCAAGTCCTGACATCATCCTGGGTGAGTTGACATCCATGATCCATGTGCAGGACACACCTCCATTATAGCCATACCATGTTTCATCCTTCATCATCCGTCAGAATTGCTCCATCTCAGAGCCCCCACCATCCATCTCCTGCCCACCGACCTCAAAGCTCATCCTTTGCCTCAAGAGGATCTCCAGGTTCTTGAGTCACTTCACTCCCCCACCCCATTAGCCCTTCTAGCTTTTCTTCCTCCTCTCTCCATCCTTGAAAATGATGATGATGTTAAAAATAATAATTGAATATGTATGTGGCAGGCACATACTAGGCATCTTACATCATTTCAATAACCTCATGTAATTCTCACAGTAACTTTATGAGACAGAGACTGTTGTTATTATTATTTTTTTTAATGAGGTGACTGGGGCTCAGAGAGGTTGAGTGACTTTCCCAAAGTCCCCCAGCTAGTTCAGGACAGAGATGAGATTTGAAGCCAACTCTGTTTGCCTAACTCCTGGAATGTAGACTTCAGGATCTTGCCTATATCCTGAACTCCCTTGCCCTGTGTCTTTCTGACACATCCACTAGGCAAAAACCCAAGCCTGGATAAATTTAACTGACAGCCTCCTCCTCTGTGCTTACACCCAGATGGAGGAGCACTGCTGGAGAAAATCCCATCACTTTGTTGATTAGTCCCACTCAAAACTCATAGTTTCCAACCTCAGCTGGGCCCTCGACTTGGCTAAACAATCCTTCTAAGTAACTGTCCTGACAACGGCACTTTCAAACTTTCTCCACTGCCCTTTGGAGTCAGACTGATCTGGGTTAGAATCCTGTTTCAGCCACTTTCATGCTCCATACCGTGCCAGCCTTTAAGGAAGGGTGAGGTGGAAGACAAGGGAATGAGGGGAAGGGGAAGAAACATGTCTTGAGTGTCTTCTGGGTGCCAGGCACTGCGCCAGGTGCTTTGCATGCAGTATCTCATCTAGTCCTCCCAGCAGCTCCACAAGGGAGATACTATTTTTTATCCTTGCTTTACAATAGAGCCTAAGGCACAGAGAGGTTAAGTCACCTACTAAGGTGACTCAGAAGTGTAAGTGGAGAAGCCATCTCAGTCATTTAGACCCTCCTTATCTTGATCGATGACTCTGATAGCCTGCTAACCTGTCCCCCTGTTCTTCCTTAGCTCATATCCTTCCATCTAGCCTCCATTCTGTTGCTGGGACATTCTTCCTCAGTTGTGTATCCGACTGTGCTACTACTGTGTTTAAATTCAATCTTTCCCAAGCTTTCCCCACGGTTTTCACAATGAAACCGAAACCTTGACTCTTAATGAGTTGCCCCCCCACCCCTTTCCTTTCCTGTGTCCACTGCCATCTGCCTAGGAGCCAGTCATTCTGTACTATTTTTGGCTACCTGATGACACTTTGTTTTCTCCTAACTTCATGTCTTTGCATATGCTCTGTCTGATCTCTCCCATCCCCACTCCCCCTCCCCTTCCTGCCCACCTTTAATGCTTCTCTTCTGTGCAGTTCACAGCATTTATGCATTGATCACGGTGCACTCTAATTTCCTGCTGTCTGGTCTGTTTCTCCCGCTAAACTGGGAGCTGCTTGAGGGCGGGGACTGTGATTTAGTCATCTCGGTCTCGCGATCCCCAGGGCGTAGCACCAGAGCCTGGTTCAATCCAGGTTTGTCGAATGGCTGACTGACAGAATGAATGGAGTGCATGAGGGAGGCAAAAGCCCTCACTTGGAAAGTTTAGTGACATGAGCTGTGTGGTATCTGGTTCTTGGCTGAAGCTACTGCAGTTTTTCCCTATGACTACAGTGCTGTAAAAATATGTCTGCACGTGGATAAAGACTGGAAGAGAACTTTCCAAAATTAAGAGTTGTGTTAGAGTGGTGAGTTGATGGATGCTTTTTTTTTTTTTTTTCCCTCCTGTTTTCAAAATGTTCTTTAGTGGTGCTTTCGGTGAGTTTTGATTCATTCTGATTCCGGTTCACATGGCCAGGGGTCTTGCCAGATTGGTTGGATTTGTTGGAATAAAATGAGAACTTTCAAGAATTTTCCAAGCTTCTGGGTTAAGGTATTTTTCCTCCCAAAGCTGGGCAGCAAACAAAGATGGTGTTTGTTTGCAGTAAAATACTCATTCCTTCAATTATTTTTTTTGTCCTGCAAGGTGACTTCTGCAACTTTGGGTGAGGTTTACTGAATGGGGAAACAAATCGCCCATGTTTGTGGTTTGGAAATGACCAAAAATGTTTCCCTTTTCTGGCTCTTGAAAGAAAATGTTTAGGGGTTTCATTGGCAAAACGATGAAATTGTTCCTTTACTGCGGCAGGATTTCCAAAACTACATATTGTGTGTTAACCCAGAAGAGGCAAAAAAATAATTAGGAAGTAGCACTCTCCAAGATTCAGATGATGAGCACTCTACCTTTGTTGGGTGCTAACTCACTCTTCTGGGTCATGCCGGGTGTTCAGGACTTTGGTACTATCTCATTTAAAAGTAGAAGCAGCCTTTGGGGTGGGGACTATTAGTATCCCCACGTTAGAGGTGATGAAACTGAGGTTCAAAGAGAGTCAGTCATGAGACTGGGCTTGGAAGCTGGGTTCAGCTAGTTCCACAGGTAGGCTCTAACACTTGAACACCCTCCCTCTGGGCTGATCTTGCTACAGAGATACAGAGATACCCATTCATTTTTATTTAACAAATAGTTGTATGGTGTTTCCATATACAGGGCACATGGCAAGTGCTTTACAAAGATTGGGTTTCCTTGGTGGCTCAGATGGTAAAGAATCTGCCTGAAATGCCTGCAATGCAGGGTTTGACCCCTGTGTCAGAAAGATCCCCTGGAGAAGGAAATAGCAACCCACTCCGGTATTCCTGCCTAGAGAATCTCATGGACAGAGGACCCTGGTGGGCTACAGTCCATAGGGTCACAAAGAATTGGACATGACTGAGCAACTAACACAACTTACAAAGATTAGCTCATTTGACTTTTGTTGACAGCTCTGTGAGGAGGTACTATTACTGGCACCTTGAGATAGATGAGAAAACAGAAACACTGGGAGGTTAAATCACTTGCCTAGGGTCAGAGATACAGTGTGGGCAGCCATGTTCTGGTTTCACTTTGACCCTGTGCTGGGCAGCATGCTATTCCCTGGGCCCTGTCTACAAAGCTTTGGCTCAGAAACACTGAAGATATGGGCCTCTTGTAGTTTGAAAGAAGATTTGTATTTATTCATTTTTTTGCAGTATTTTTCCTCAGTAAAGCTGTGTTTTCTTCCCAGGGATCTTGAGGTGGGAGGGATAAATACATACCTCTGTCCTTTTGGAGCAAGACTCACCTAGTGGCAAGGTTGCGAAATGGTTAGAGTTTTTCTGTGACACCAGTTAAACTCTGCTTTGAAGCCCACTCTTGTGATTTCAGAAGCTAACCTCTTTGAACCTCAGTTTCACCATCTCTGCGAAAGGGGAAGGAAACTTTTTCCTGACACCTTCACTTCTGTCAATTTTTCAGTGTCTCAGGGGAAGAAGGGGGTTTCCTCAACTGTTAGACCCTGGATGGGTGAGGGACTTTTGAGGTGTCCCCTCAGGAGTCCAAGCCATCTCTTCTCATTCAGCAGAGACTTCAGGAGAGCATCTTTCCAAGGCAGTTTGCTCAGAGAGCAGACAGTGGGCTCTTCCCTACCTGACTTGTTCTGCCAGGCTCGTCCCACTTCCCACCCAGCCACCCTGATTCAGTCCCCAGAGCCCTTCGAGACAATGGCGGCAGCTCGGCTTGAAGGGAGGGGGAGTCGAAGAGGCAGCAAGCCCAACCCACCAGCTTGAAAGCTTCATTTGACAGGGGAGGAGGCACATCTGGTTTGGGTTTTCAATTCAATTCAACAATGATTTATTGTGGGCCTGCCAGCTGCAGAGGTTCTGGGCTAGGCTAGGCAGGGAGAGATGCAAAGATAAGTCAAATATTATCTGTGCCCTTAAAGGAATTTTCTAGGTTGTAGCAGAGCACAGACCTGAATGAGCCATGTTTATGTGATGGGTCCTGTACTGAGGGGTTTACCTGCATACAGCACATCTTTGAACCTCCCCAACAGGTTCTGTGATGGGCAGAGAAACTGTGCTTACTTTGTTGTACACATAAGGAAACTGGGCCTCAGAAAGGAAGTGACTGGCCAAAGGTCACACAGTTAGAAAGTGATGGAACCGGGCCTGGAACTTAGATGAATCTGGTTCCGAAGTTCACACACTCTTAACCATGATTTCACTCTGCTTCCCAGAGATGATGAAGATGATGACGCGTAGCTCTCACTGAGCTCCCTTGACCAAATCGTGTACTGACTGGGCTGCAGATATTATTTTATTGGCACCTTCCAATATCCCATTGAGGCGGGTTGTTAACCCCTTTTCCATAAGAGAAAATAGGTTCTTAGGGAAGTGATGGAGTTGGGCTTTGAACCTAGGTTATTTCCAGTCTGCCAACCTATAGCCTGAAAGAGGTAGACACAGGCTGTCATGGGGGCTCAGGGACGAGGCAGGGATGGCATTTAGATTTGACCTTGAAGGGTGAGTTGGGGTTTTGAAAGGTAGGATTGGGAGAGAGCGCCTCATGGTCAGAGGGATATTATGAACAAAGAGATGAACTGTGGGGCATTTTGATCATGAAGGCTGCAGGTTCATCCAGTTCATGGGCAGCGTACCCTGGGTATAGGGGAGCAGTGGGAAGGAAACTGAATACCCTTGAGGGTGTTCAAATTTTGTCAAGTTGAAGTTCTTGTTTTTCAATTAAGAGCAGCTCCTCTACCCAAAAGGCTTTTCAAATGATACTATCATGTAACCAATGAGCAAAAGCACAGGAGACTCTCACTGTGTATATACTCCTGGGCTGAGAGCAGAGAAGAAGACTGAAGAAAGCAACGTGGTTGCTCCAATGTGTGCTGAGGGACCCTGTATGGTTGGAGAGTCAAGATATGCACACCAGAAAAAGCAGCAGCCAGCCCAGGCAATTTGTGATCAGGGCCAAATGAGTCTTCCCAACTGTCAAATTTCAAATAACATGAAGGTTGGGGGGAGTTAAGGATGGGGGGGTTAATGGGGGGCTGCAAAGGGAAGCTTCATAAGGAAAGTGAGTTTGGGCTTTGAGAGGTATCTTAATAGGCTGGATGGAGAGGAAGGCTGGCAAACTTAAGACCAGGTAGAGCTACCAGTGTTGCTGGCATGGAGGGCTCTGTGTAGGCCTCCCTTCCTCAAACCACGGCTGCCCCCATCTCTGTCTTGACCTCCAGGAGTTTATTAGGGAAGATGGGACTGTACTGGGTTAGAGACAACCCGTGGGGGCTGGGAAACAAGGCCCGGCACCCGATATTTCTGATCCTCCAATTTTCTACACTTAGCCTCAATTCCTGGCAGCTCCCCCAGCTGCTGAATTGTGTGTGTATGTGTGAGCGGTATTTTAAATTAAGCAGTGAGTGCTTTCAGCTCATCATAAACATGCTAAAAAGCTTCAGCCACGGCCTGAGCCCACCCCCGCCCCTTACACTCAGGCGGCAGCTGGGGCCACTCGACCCTACACTCTAATGCGTGTTGCCTATGACTCACCAACGAAAAAGACTATATGTTTCAGTCTTGCTGGGTAGCTGATTCCTAGTTGTGGTGGGAAATCTCAGTCCGATTTTGGAAGGCAGTGGGCCTCAGCCCTGCCCTGCAGACTGACAATTCTACAACATATGGAGCGCCTACTGTGTGCAAGGCATTGTGGGTAAGTCTGTTAATCTCTCTGGGCTTTCCATGCCCTCATTCAGAATGCATTGACTAATTCTGTCTGCTTTACCTCCCTACTGGGGCTGCATGTCTCAGCCATGCTGTTCTTTTGATTTCTGGAACATTCCCAAGGTCTTTTGCTGTCCCAGGGCCTTTGTGCATGCTATTCCTTCTGCCTGGACTGCCTTGCTCTTGCTTTTGACATGGGAGGCTTCATCTTAACCTTTCGGTCTCGGCTCAAGTGTCACCTCCTGAGATGTGCCTTCTGCAACCACCTCCAGTTAATTCCCTCCTAATATTCCTCTTATTGCCTATAGCTCCTTAATCCCACTTACCTCTCTGTGTAATTCTGTTTCTATGTATCTATTTAGAGTCTGTCTTTCCTGTTGGAATGTAAACTCCAGGAGGACAGGGACCTTGTCTTTATCACTTGGTAATATGTGCTTCTCATCTAGATGGGTGCTTGGCACATAGTAGGCTGACATAAACAAAACCATCTGGGAAATATTTTCTCCCTGAGGTTTTTGCCAGACATATGGTTGCTGAGGAAAAAAATCATGACAGAACTGTGTCATTCCAAATGAAAAAAAAATCAGGCTGAAGGGAGGAGTTTGTTGAAAGCAGTTTTGTTTTAGAAACTGGTCCTTGGAGTCTTATCACCAGACACAGTCTTACGAAAGTTAAACAAAAGGAACAGAAAGCACAGGAAGCTAACTTTTTACTGGGGGCTTACTGTGCGTCAGGAGCTGTTCTAAGTGTTCTAGGGAGATTATCTCATTTAATCCTCATAATAACCCAATGATGTCAATTCTATTATTAGCCACCCCATTTTACAGATGAGGGAGTTGAGGCCCTGAGATGTTAAGCAAAGTGCCCAAGGTCATGTATCTAGCGAGAGACAGAACCAAAAGTTGAACCCAGGGCCATCTGAGGCTGGGAACTGAATCATGCATGCCCCGGTGCAGCCCCCAAGCTACCCGGCCACAGCTCTAATCAACTATCATTCCCACTAGACTGGGAGCTTCTCAAGTTCAAGGACTCTGTCTTCTTCATTTTTTCTTCCCCTGTGTCTAGAATAGAGCCTGTTCCAAAACAGGTACCAGTCAATATTTGTTGAGTAAATGAATAAGGGAGGTAGTGAATCCCTGTTCTTTTATTTTCTCAGGCGCAGGCTTATGGGTTCATGTTTATTTCCCTGGCTTGCATTAAAATGTAGCACTGATGACAAGGTGTGTTCTGATGTGAGAGGTCCCTCTCCCTGTGGGATACAGGGGGGACTGGCGCTGACTGAGCAACCTCGGCAGCGTTTCTAGAGCAAGGCGCTTGATTGTAAGAGTTTCATTTTGTCGTCCATCTGAAAAGTAGCTGGACCTGTTTAGGACTTAAACAAACTTTCAGTTTTCCAATCCGATTTCAAATCCTTTGCAGAAGGAGGCAGAGTGAGGGGGAGGAGCAGGGGAGAGTTATAAATAAACAAATACCCACAAAACGGCTGGTTTTTTAAACAGAATTTGCTTCAATCAGCGCTGCGCCACATTTTCCCAACTGGCCTCCATTATGAGAACAAGTGGGAACTTTCATACTGAATGGCTTTATTTTTTTTTCCTGACCAGATGAATGGTAGAAGTTTGGCTTGGGAGGCAAATTTCAAACCCTCGGCACACAGTTTGCTGCCCTACTGTGCCCCGTCCGTCACACACAGTGCTCTTCACAGCCTACCTAGTCATCACATCTGCTGCTTCAGCCCTGCAAAATAATTGGGTCATTGTTTTATCACACCGGTGAGAGAGCTGCGAGTCTGTTAGGGTTATGTCACTGACACTTGCGTGAAAAGGCAATCATGGTGTGCTGGTCATTTCACACAGCTGGGAATGCAACTCTGTTGCTATTGTGTGAGGTTCTCATCCAACCCCTCTGGTTTCGTGTCACAGCCCAACAAGTGTCAATGGATTGCCCTGATGTCTGTCACCTTCCAGGGGTTTTCTCATCCTTCAAAAGACTAAGCAGGATCTAACTCTTTTCAGGCACTTGGACTTTTTGGCTTGTACGCACAGAGGGCTGAAGGTGAGAGATGCCTGCTTTTCCTGCGTGTGGAGGTGTATACTCTAGTGGCGGGATTCTGTAATACAATGTCATTTGTTCACTGACTGCTAATTGGAGCCAAGGACAGTTTTGGCCAGAGAACAAATGATGGCTAACGTTGTCGGTGGGGGAGGACTATTTAGACAATTTATGACTCGGAGTTTTGTGGTGATTTCTATTGTGTGTTCCTTTCAGTAGGACCCGTGCTTTGCTTGCAGTTGTCAGTGTGCTTAAATGTGGGTCTCTGTGAGTGTCATTCAAGCCTATTTGCACTTATGAACAGGTATTAATGATGGCAGAGCATCTCAGTTGCAAACAAGGAAATGACTAGCACTGATTATAGAAGTATACACAGAGCCCAAATTCATGTGCCAATTCTGCTATTGCAACTCACTGATCTTTTTTCCCCACTAGTGTTCTAGCTGGAGTTTTATGGTGTGTGGCCATTAACGTACTCTTCAAAGGAATCTGTCATCGATACCTGTCCATCCCTCTTCTGGTCCCTGTCCTTGCCAAGCTGGCCCTTCCCAGCCACCTTGAGGTGTGAGAGGTACAGGCAGCCCAATAAGGTAGTCAGCTGAAGAGATATAGTGGTTTACATGCAAATCTCCTAATCCCCTTTGCCATGACTATAAAGAACTCAGGTTCCTAAATTTTTCTTGGCAGCTGATTCCAAGTGCCTCTGGGAGCTTTGGTATTTGTACTGTTCCTGGTTCCTGCTTTTGATCTTATACTGCAGTTTCCCTTTCTGTAAAATGGGGCTCTTGCTGCGATCAAATAAGAGAAGTTACCCAGAGCTGGCACAGTGCCTGATGGGGAGAGAGGAAGTGCTCAAGCAATAAGTCCTTGCCATCTCCTTTTTCCTGTCCTGGCTTCTTCTGGTTCTGTTTGCTGTACCTCTGATATTGGCCCTGGACCATGGCCTGAACCCTCCCCTGACTGGCAAGCCAGGTCCTCCACTCCTCAGACAATCCAAGCCCCCTTTTCTGGCGGCTTTCTGTAGTCCTTAACCTGTCGCCATGCGGCACTCAGTGTAACCACGGGCAGACCTCTGCCAGCTGCTGTCATTAACCTGTTGAATTCTGGCAGGGAAGAATCAGTTTCCAGACAGGAATTTGCACGTTGGGGCCAGATACAAGACCAGGAGGCCAAGTCATATTTACTTGCCTCCCCTAGTTGTGAGCCAGTCACCCACATTCTGGTTACAACCAGATGTTTCACACCCATGACTGCAATACCACCCAAACGGTTGCTAACACAGAGTGGTTTTCACTATCAGAAACGTAACCTGTGTGTCACTTCTCAAATTTCTTAAATCAGCTACCACATCTGGGTACTTTTCCCTTGAAAATGACCACCTTGTTGGGCGTCTTGTAGGAATTTTAACTTGGAAGCGCTGAGAGTGCTTATGCTCTTTACAAAGGGGTCCCTGATTACTTTCATTGTCAGGGAGTTAAAATATCGGAGAAGATAATGAGATCTTCCCCAGGCTCACCTGCTTTTTGGAAATGCTCTTCAGTTGCCTTGGCAAACAGCCAATCCAAACACTAAAAAAAAAAAAAAGAGAGAGAGAGAGAGAGAGAATGCAGGAATCCTGAATGCCATTCTTGGTGCAAGCCCAAACAAGAAGAGGGCAGGGGGTGTGGGCACCACAGAAAGTGGAGAATAGGTGGTTTTTGCATCCTAGGCTGGGAGCTGATCTCTGCCTGTAGCCCCCTTGTCCCCCCATCATGTCCAGTCTCTCCTGGACTCATAAAGAGGACATGATGGTGACATCATGACAGCAGACTCCCCTGCCAGAGTCAGCCACTCAGCCCAAGAGGTTTTCCAGTCTGGCAGGTCACCTCAGGGCCAAGAGTAAAAGGTCTATCCAGTGAGTTCTCTGCCATGATTGGGTTTCAACTGCTTAGATTTTTTTCTTTTTCTGCTTTGGCTTCAATGGTTATTGGTGTATGTGCTTCTACACATTTGGGAGGGGCTGACATGACCAACTATTCTGTGTGTAGGTGTCAAATTTGTACTTTTCAACGTTTTATCACATTCTCAGAGACCCTCTCTGTTCCTGCAACTGCAAGATTGTGCTTTGAAACTGGCTTCTTTCTCTGCATTCACTGGGAATGGTTTATTCTGATAACGTTAAATTCCCACTGTTTCCAACATGAGGTATTACATCAGAAGAGACAGGTGGTTAAGTGTTTAGCCAGCTTTTACTGGGAACTCTCTTTTCCTCCTTCAGATCTCTTGTAGATGCTAAAAGGTGTCTGGAGTTTCTTTCATGCCATTTTATTGAAAATTCATATTCACTAATTCAAACAGATTTTTTGAGTCATTATGTGTGAGGTACTGTACTATGATATGCTTTATATCCCATACCTTATTTCATCCTCACCACAAAGCAGTAAGGGAAGTACTGTCATTATCTTAATTTGACAAACAAAGAGACAGGCTCAGGGAACATAATGCAAGATCACACAATCTATATGTGGGGAGGTGGGATTCAAACCCAGGCTTATCTGATGCAACAGCACTATACTGCCTCCACATAGCATATTTCAGGCCTCTCACAGCCCTTGAGAACAAAATGAATCCTTGACAAAAATGCCCTACTCTACATTTCGCTAATCGTTAAAATTACTACTGCTATTACTACTGCCACTGCTGCTATGGTTACTGGTGCTATTATCATTTTCCCAGCACAGGCATGTGCTTTATACCTAGCTGCCGGTTGTAGAGTTCAAGCCTAGGCTCATATGAGTCCAGTACATCCATCCCACTTATTTTTTTAAAAATGTATTTATTTGGCCACATCGGGTCTTAATTGTGGCATACAGGATCTGCATTGCAGTGCTCGGGCTCTCTAGTTGTGGCACATAGGCTTGGTAGTTGCAGCGTGCAGGCTTAGGTGCCCTGCTGCATGTGGGATCTTAGTTACCCAACCTGGGATTGAACCCGCATTCCCTGCATTGGAAGGTGGATTCTTAACCACTGGATCGCCAAGGAAGTCCCCGCCATTCCACCTTTTTGCACTGCTTGGAATAACACCCAGAAGATGGAAGACATACACTCCTCAGGTAGGTTACTGACTGCTGGCTCAACTACCAGCATTCACCCATGGTTAGTGAGCATGTCAGATGAATGATATATAGCTCTTGCCCTTGAGTTGCTTGTAAGACCTTCTGGGTAGACACATACGGGAAGCACTCATTTAAATGTATTACATTTACCTGTGGTGGAAAACAAGCATGATCTGTAATTCGTATGCTAGACTATGTGTAAATGGGAACTGGAAAGGGCTTGAAAGAGACTGGACTAGTTTAATAGTAAGAATAAGGAACAGGAAGACTCCGAAACTAACTAGCTACCTGTGCCCTTAACCTCTCTGGGCTTCTGTTTCCCCAGCCAGGGCCCCAAAATAATAGTCATAGCTACCATTTATTAGGTACTTTATTGTGCACCAGGCACCCTCCTAAGTGGTCTCCATGTAGTCTTGAAGACCGTTATTCTCAAGTTCCCTTCTCTGGAGCTCAGGCTCAGAGACTGTAGGCAATATGTCTTAAGTCACATAGCTCTTCAGTGGCTGATCGTGTCTATCTCTAGAATCATCTCAGGCCACTTACTTGCATTGCCTCCCTTACCTCCTGACTGAACTCCAAGGCAAGTGTGCTCTACTCTGTTGCCTTTAAATGAAAATTAAAATCAAGGAGAGTCTTGTTCAGCCGAGCCAAGAGGATAAACATTCGAAATAGCAATTAGTAGGTAGAAATGTTGCCAGGAAGAGCTATACAAAAGCACAGAAAGACACCCAAGGGAGTTAACAATGTCGGGGGCGCAGCGGCGGTTGCACGTTGATGTTTAATTGGATCCCTGCCAGCCCTTGCCTTCCTCTTTCACCTTCCTGCTCCGTAATTTCTCAGGTTTCTCTAGAGAGCACACCCCACCTAGGGGTAGCCAGAGCCACCACAGGAGGGCACCAGGCCAGGATTGGCAGGCCTAGGGCAGTTGGGCTCTGGGCTGGAAACCATAAATAACAACTTTAATGAAAGGCAGCTTTGGCCAAGAGCCCTGTCATTTCTTAAGAGATTCTGGGCCTCATCTATGGACCTAGTTACTTGAGAAAGGCCCTGCCATAGTATATATAACAAGGATAATGATATAACAGTTGCCCTTTAGTGAGCATTTACTATGGGCCAGGCCCTTGCTGAACACTTCCAGACACTAACTCATTTAACCCTTAAGTAGCCCTATGAAAACAACTGTTATGGTTTCTCTCATTTTCTATAGGAGGCGTCAGGCTCATAGAGGCTAAGTAACTTGCTCAAGTTCATAGCAAATGGGAGCTAGAATTTGAAGCCTGCAGCATCTGGTTTGGGGGCTAGAGCTCTTAATTCCTGTATTTAATAAATGTCTGCTAAAGGAATAAACAGATGAATGAATGGACAAATGTATTAATTCATTTCACTTTACTTTAACAAACATTTATTGAGTGCTCTGTGTCAGCCCCTAGGCTGGGCATTGAGGATTCTAATGTTAAACATTTAAACACAGGCACACCCACTCCATGGCCCCTGTGCACGAGCTCACAAAAGAGCTCTCTAATGTGGCATGATTTCTTCTGGGGAAAAGTAATTCGAGTTTCTTGAACAGCAGTTTTTAATGATGCTATTAAATTTAACCCAAAGCAGGGGTTGTGCACCGGTTAGCGAAAAGTTTCAAATGAGAAAGTGTCTTTGATTAGTCATCAATTCAGCCAGAGAATGGTTACTATCAGAAATGGAGCTACAACTCTGATCACATTAACTAACTCTTCTTCCATCTATCATGTCTATATGCTGTCGAACCCTCCCACGGTACAAAAATTATCTGTACTCTAATGGACAATTATCCCATCCATCATCTCCTGGTCCTGCTGATTGCTGGCTCTCTACTTGCCCACGGAAGGGAGTTATAAGTAGTCACGACTGATGATGCACTGGAAAATTGCTCATTTTTACACATTTCAAATCCATGCAGAATGAATGTTTTTGCAGGCTGCCCTTTAAGCTACATTTGTTTCCCTGGTTATATAAGAGCAGGTTATGAATTCTTTACCTGTATGTGAAATGTGGCCACTGTGAACATTCCAAAACCCCTCTAGGCAGCAACCCTATAAATATTAAAATAACGAATGAATGAAACACACCTGAGGTTATAGCAGAGGTGTATGCCCGGTACCTTGGGCTTGGGCAGCTAGTCAGTCATGTCAGTGTGATCACTGTCTTTCTTTTCTTTTCCAGGCATTTTGAAGAGAATCCCAAGTTGATTAGGGTCGAGGTAATGACTCATGATGCTGAAAGCAGGGGTTAAGTGGACAGTGAGAAATGCCTGTTAAATTCTCTGAAATGATTACTATGATATTTGAGGATAGAAATGCCCCGCTCCCCAACTGCTCAACCCAAGTCCGGTAATACCTCTAACTTTTGATTGCAGTAACCAACATGCCCAGTGCAATCAGACTCACCAGTTGCCCAAGGCAAAAAGCCTAGAGTTGTTTTTCCTGCATCCTTATTTCTCACCTTTATGTTCAGCCAGTCAATAAGCCCTGCCAAGCTTACTTCCTAAGCGTTCCTCAAATCTGACCCATTTCTCCATTTCTCCTGCCAGTGCTTTAGTTCATGACTTCCTCAGTCTTCTCTTGCCTTGATTCCCTCAGTAGCTTCTTGTTTCCTCACCTCTCATTTTCCCCTTGGTGATGATTCTCCTCAAAGTGGTCTGAACTATCTTTCCAAGAGGCAGATCAGACCATTTCCCACCACCTCCTCCATTTAGGTGGTAAAGAATCTGCCTGCAATGTGGGAGACCAGGGTTCAGTCCCTGGGTAGGGAAGATCCTCTGGAGAAGGGAATGGCAACCCACTCCAGTATTCTTGCCTGGAGAATTCCATGGACAGAGGAGCCTGGCAAGGTCCATGGGGTCGCAGAGAGTCAGATATGACTGGGTGACTAACATTTTCTTTTCTTTCTTCCACTGAAGTATAACTCACTTTACAATACCTGAGACCAGAAGCTCTCAAAGTGTAGTCATGGGGCCAGCAGCCACAGCATCTCTGAAAACCTGTTAAAGTAGGTACTTCTTAGAGACCTACTGAATGAGAAACTCAGGGTACACCACCCCCCATTTGGGTCCGACAAGCCCTCTGGGTGATTCTTATGAGTGCTCAGATTTAGACCTCCCACCCTAAAGCCCTGGTTCACAATTCTGCTTGCACATTAGTATAAACCTGGGGAGCTTTTAAACATTCCAACGCCTCCCCAATGGGCTTATTAAATCTGAGTCCCTGGGAGTGGGAGCTATTCATCCGTGTTTTTTAAGAGTTCCCCGGGTGATTTCAGTTGGCAGTCAAGGCTGACGACTACTGTTCTTCAAGATGAAGTCCCAACTCTTCGGTCCTGTCTCCCCACGCTCCTTCTATCCTCCTTCTAGAATCATAGGGAATCATTTACACTTCTCTGAGGCCACAGTCTCTTATCTCTGAGCATCTGCACACATCTCCCCCCTTCCCGCCCCTCCCTCTCCCCCCTGATGCCTTCTTGTCTACAACACAGAGATCAGAAGACACCTCTACAGAAGAGCCTTCCCTGATCCCCCCTCCCTGTCTGGGTGAGATGCCTCTCCCCTGAACACCCACAGCATCCACATTACAGCACTTTCCCCATCATCTCGTTATTCTCTGCTTAGTTGTCTGCTTCCTCTAGCAGCCTGAGAACAGGGACTCTCAAGGACAGTGCCTGGCACATAGTAGACGTGGCATGATCTTACACATTCTATGCCCTCTTCCTGGGTTGCTTGCCTGTACCTTGTCCATGGGGTGAATTCCTATACCACCTTCAACATGCAGCTCAGATATTGCATCTTGGTAGAAATCTCTGAATCCCCTGTCTGGGTTAGGGACTTTTTCTCTGGGTTCCCACAACACTCTCACCTTAATCTGGTCCTGGCCCTTAGCACATGGGGTGGTCATGGTCTGTTTACTTATTTGTCTCCTTGCTGGGAGCAGCTTGAGGTCAGGGGTGGGGCCGTGTGCAACCCCAAATCTCAGCCCCTAGCACTGTGCCTAGCACATCTTATGTGCTCAGTAAACATCTGGAGAATGGGTAACTGAGTAATGTGAAGACCTTTTCCTTCTCCATGTCTGCTGTCACTATTCCTGTCTGGACCATGGTTGCTTTATTGCAATAGTGCCCTGACTAATCCTCATCTCTGCTTTCTCCAGTCCGTCTGTTACCTGCCTCCCCCACCCCCACCACCCACCCAGTTTCCCACATGGCTTTCTAAAACCTCAGTCACCACATCCCTCTTGGACTCAAACACTTACAGTGATTCCTCATTGTCTGCAGAGCAGATATCAGAGAGGCATTCAAGGTCCTTCCCAACAGTGCCCGTCTTTCCTGCCATACCTCTCCTCATTGCCCTATATATAGGACTGGTTATATCATTTGTGGGTGGGGTCTGGGGCAAAATGAGAATGTAGAGTCCCCTTGTAAAAAATGTATTCAGATGTTCAAGACAGCAACAGCAGCACATTCAACCAAGCATGGTGGGGGCCCTTGTGAGTGCTAGGTCCTGTGCTTGGGCACAGGCCTGCCCCTGCATATAGCCAGTGTGCTGGCCGGATGAATTCACTGTTCCCTGAACTGCTGTGTGGGCTCATTTTCTCCATAATGTTGGTCAGGCTGTTCCCATCTCTTCTACTGCTGTCACCACTCCAAAGCTCCTCTTCCCCACAGATCTGCCTCTTCCCTGTCCTTTGGGTACCTCCTACCATTTCAGACCACAGTAGTTTCTACCACACAACCTGAGAGCCATGATTATTTTTCTGTATGTAGTCATGTCTCTGTACTGACTTTTAAGCTACTTGAGGGCAGAGATACTCTTGTGTTCATCTTGGCAGTTTCTACAGATCTAACAAGTGCTTCGTACTCATCTCAGTCAATTGACTGACTCAGGGAAAATATGGCCCAGCTCCAGTAACCAAGTGTGCCAAAAAACATTAGACACTGAGAACCTGACTTGAGTCCCTCGTGATTAGCTGTGTAATATTGAAAGAGTCACTTCCTTCAAAGCCCTAGCTTTGCCCTCTACAAAAGATGATACTTTAATTATTTTCTGCTAGTATCTTGTCCTCTGCTAATGTTTTCAAAATCCTCTTTTGTTTTTTAATGCACCTAAAATTTTTAAAAATACATATTTTATATGACATAATTGCAATATCTGAATCTTGAGGATCTGATTCTGTTTCTGTTTTTTCTGGCTTCATGGTGTGCTTTGTAATTTTGGATTATGAGTTCATGTTCAGCCAGACTCTATTGATGGGAATCCGGAAGCAGATGGAAGGTGTGTTCCTCCAGTAAGAATTTGTGTTTGCTTCTTCCAGGTGCTTCAGGGCATTGTTAACCCAGCAATACTTTGAGTGAACTGTTTATTCCCAAACACAAGAGCTGTGCCTTATTTGTCTATATGATCCAAGCTTAGCTTGTAGATGCTCAATGTGGATTTGTTGATTGAATGGATGAATGAATAAGACCTCTATGAGTTTTTTCCGAAGCCCAATAAGAACTCTAATCTCTGGTGGTAACAAAGGACAGTAGGTGCATTAGGAAAATAATTACTAACATTTATTGAGTACTTATGTGCCAGGTATCATTCTTAGTGCACCGTGTGTATTAATTCACTTGATTCTCACTATAACACTGTGAGGTAGGTACTATTGTTGTCTTCATTTTACAGAGGAGGCTCAGACAGGCTGAGTAACTTGGCCAAGGTCACACAGCTAGTGAATGGTGGAACTCAGATATGAACCCAGAGATACATCCCACCCTGAAGATACATTTAACCACCATCTTATATTGAAGGAGAGAGGAATAGTCATGACAGTAGCAGTAAGAGTAGAAAATTTCCATACTGTTGGAGGGAACTCAGGAGTCACCCAGGCCACACCAGGCATGGAGGGAAACATGGCATAATCTTGTATCGTCAGTTAACCCTTGTATGTAGGCTTCTCCGCCCCAGCTAGAATAGGAGCAGTTTGAAGGCAGGAACAATGGTTTACAACTCATTGAAATGTTTCAAAGATATTTGCTGAATGAACAAATGAATTTAAAATTCATTTAAGTAAACACATGAATCCTTTAAATAAAGTATATCACATGTTACATGTCAGACAAACTGGTGATAAAGATTTCACTTTACTTTAAAATTTGAAAATGCCTAGATGTGACCATAACACAGTCTGGTACAGTCACACCTTACATTTGTCTCAGCGCATGCCACTTAGGACCCTTTGGGAAAGAAGGAAGAAACTTGGATTCCGCCTTCATAGGCCCTGAGGCTGTCAGGAACCAAAGGCCACTGTATTTGTAACCCATCCCTTTGGCTGCTATCCAGATCTAGGAGGGCCTGAAGGAAAGAGGGGCTTTATTTTTTCTTGTCCTTGCCAAGGCTAGGAAAGAATTTGAGTGTGGACTCTCAGTAAACATTCTGGGTCTTCCCTCCAGCACTGGTCTGATGGAATGAAATCCCCAGTCTCTACCAATCTTGGCTCAATATTTACCTGGGGGTTTGCAGTGAGCCTGGGGACAGGGTTCCAGAATGAAGAGGAATGGAGTTGGGGAGTGAGGGGAGGGGTGTGTGTGTGTGTATGTGTGTACTGTGTGAGGAATGGCAGGCGTGGGGTGGGTGGTACCAGGTTGCAAGGCAATGAGAGTGAGGTCTGGACAGAGAGTGTTGGAGAAGAAATAACTCCTTAGCACATACTGGTTCCCTTCCCAGGACTTCCCCTTGCTGAAACAACTTGCCTGATCCCCATGTTAGAAGCTCAGATTGAGGCAGTTAGCCACCCAGGTTCCCAGCTTGACTTTCCTTATGGGTGTGTGTGGAGGGGGTGATGATTAAGAGGGTGAAGAGAGGCTCTGGGAATAGGAGTTTGCCCCATGACTGTGCTGATATATTCATTGCCTCTATCCTGCTAGTGGACACACAGCAAGCCCTTCCCTCTCCTACTCCCTGGACAGACCAGGACTCAGTGCTAGAAAACCCTTGGGGACGTCATTGCCAAAGAATGTAATATGGAGCCCGTTGGATCTGAGGAGCATGAGCAACATTCAGGCAGCTGGCAGGGTCTTGGCTGGAAAGAGATATGGAAGTTAGGAGCATGTAGGTGAGAGTTGAAACTGCCCAAAGGGAGTACATAGAAAGAAAAGCAGAGGAAAGGGCTTGCGGAGGTATTATGGTCTGTGAAGTGGGAACAGGACATGCGAGTCATAGGTTTGAAGAGCCTTCGTGTATTCATCCATCCATCCATTCATTCAACGTTTACTGAGCTTTGTGCCAGATACCAAGTTTGAAGAAGAAGTTGGGGATTCAAGAGGGAGAAGGGTTAAGAGGGGACCCCTGGGTGGATTCAGATGAAGGAGAAGGGAGGGGCAGAGTTGCTGGGTTCTCTCCTGCTAGGAGAGCAGGTCTGTTAACACAAAGCTGCATCTGCCTCCCAGCCTGCTCCCCCACCCCCGCACCTCCTCCTGTCTTCTCATCCACACAAGCCACATGGTGGCTTTCTATTGCCCTGTACCCCTTCCACGTTCTTTCTGGGCACTTAACTGTGGCGCCAGCAGCACCCCTACTGAGAGCTCAGGCAATCTCCAGGGGCGGGCTGGTGGGGGCGGTGCGGGGAGGGATGACAGTTTGGAAAAAAAGAGCCGGATGGAAAAGGAGCTGTCTGTCTGTCTGTAATTAGCTCCAGCTGCTGTTGCGCGGCAGCGCTGGGGGCGTCAGGAGTGTGAATGCATGCGGATGAACCTGCGTGCGTGGCTCCTCATTGCTATCACTATTTTTCACCGTCTTGTGCGCTGGCTTCAGCCTCGCAGCTCTGCAACCTCTCCTGTCCCCGAAGGTCCCAAAGGACAGAGTGTTCCACAGGCAGCACCAGCTTGAATCACTAACGCTGCTAAGCAGAAGGACAACAAATCTAGGCCCCCATATGTCCTGGATACACGAGCCCTTGCTCTCTCCCTCCACCCACGCTTCCTGAATGTTTCCTACTGACTGAAGCCCAGCACTTGAAATTAACAACACCTTAACTTCTGGCAAAGAGCTTTCACAGCTGGCAGGCTGTGCCTCCTCAGACAGCCAGAGGGGCAGCATTTTACAGGTGAGGACCCCGAGACCCAGGCAAGCAGGGAGATTGGCGCAGGGTCACCTGGCCAGTTGGTGGCAGAGCTGTGTCTGGGATGCAGGTGGCCAGTCCCCAGCAGGGCGCTGCCAAGAGGGCTGATACCGGGTGGCGCTGGCTTTGCTCTCTGTGCTCCCGAGAATCTGGAAATCACGACTCCAAGACCTGGCTCAGCAACTGATGAAATCTAGGACCTCTGAGGCTGAGTCCAGACTAAGAGCTTATTTAGAGCCTGCCGTGTGCCCACCACTGAGCCAGTGCTTATGGTGGCCTGAAACAGGGGTCCAGCATAGCCCCTGCTCTTAAAGAAATGACAACCTGAATGGAGAGACTGAGCTTAGATACTAAGTCCAAAGGAATCCCAAGGGCTTCCCTCTTTTCTGCTAACCAGTCTGTTACCAGGGACCATAACTCAGAGACCCCTGCATTTACCTCCCTCCTGACCCAGCCCTGTAGAGTGATGGGTAGCAAGGGCTAAGGGTGAAGGATAGGGAAAATGGGGGAAGAAAGGAAAAACTAGAGTTCCTTCTAGGTGTCAGGCAGTGTGCTTGATACATGTTATAAATATGTCATCTAAATGACATCTATATCTTTATACATAAACACATGCATACCTAACCTGACTCTCATCCATATAAAGAGTTTAAGACAGTGTCTGGTAGGTATTAATAGAAAGCACCAAGAGGATGCTAACTATTCTTCCTTCATATCATCGCCATCTTCTTTATCATTATCTACATTATCTCAGTTAATCCTTCTAACTCTGGGAGGTAGCAACTATTCTTTTCATGATGGACCTAAAAATAGGGAAGCCAAGAGTTTATTGTATTCAACTGAGAATGCAAATGAGAACCCAATACCTTTGTATTGGTAGCCTTTGGGGACCTCTCCATCTCGCAGGACTAATGGGGCACATAAATACTCATGGTACAGCTGTGCTGTGGTCGAAGGGAGCAGCATCACCCGGGCACTGATGGTAAGTGATCTGGTATCCAGAAGTTAGGTGGGCTTTTCAGATGAAGGACATTTGAGCTGAATTTTGAGGGATGGAGGATTTGGCCAGGAGGAGCAGTGGAGGGAGGGGAAGGACATTTGGGCAGAGGGAGCAGTATTTGCATGAAAGAGCCTGTTCCAGAGGGCGGGAGGATGGTTGGGGTGGTGTGGGGGTGGTGGTGGGGGTGATTGGGGTTGGGGTGGTGCGCGATTGGCAGCAGCAGAGGGGGTGGAAAGGTGGTTGGGAGCAGCTTATACTAGGCTTCGTTGGCCAGCTGAGTTTTGCACCTTGTTCTGTGAGCAAAGGGGCTCAAAGTGGGTTAGACCGATTGGGAAGCCATCTCAAGGCATGAAGTGGCAGGAGCTCTGGCTCAGGAGTGTGCAGTGGGAGCAGGAAACCATTCCAGGGACATGTCACAGAAACCACAGGGCTAATGTTGTGGAGTATTAAGGAGAGAGAAAAGGTGACAATGACCCTGAGCTTCCAGCTCGGGCCCCTGGTGTTGCTGTTTACAGAGACAGGGTTGGTAGGGGCATGAGTGGGGACAGGCAACAAGTTCAGTGGGACTCGTAGGGTGTGGGTTGCCAGTGGGACTTAGTGGACATATCCAGCAGGAAGTGGGGTGAGAGCTGAGGGCTGAGAACCCACCAGGGTCTAAGTGGCATTAGCTGACCCTGTGGGACCGGATGGAGTATCTCTTGTCCCGTTTACTCCTACAGGACAAGGGCTGGGGACAGAGCCAGGGGAGCCCCAGCATGAAAGGGGTGTGATGGCGGGGACACTGGCCCAGGGTGAGAAGACACAGCCCCTTCCAGAAACCCCGTCCCTTCTCCTCAAGACCAGTGTCCCTTTTCCATGGCTATGCTCCCACCAGTGAAGGGAGGTGCTCTGTGTGCAGAACTCATGTCACACGGGGGTGAGCCACTTCAGCTTTTGGGTTCTTTGGTGGGGCGTGTCTTCTGATGAAATCCAATAAATGAACCACCAGGGATTTGGGACAGAAAGGACAAATGCAAGGGCTATATGATGACAGCTGGAGCATTCAGTGCAAACAACCGAGTATTCAGTGCTGCAGAACTGGAAGCACATTCACGAGGGCATTTCTAAAGATCTACTCTGTGCAAACTACCATGGGTCTCCTAGGAGCCCTAAAGCTTCAATTAGACCTAGTGGGTCCCCTAACCAAATCCCATAACACCATACATCTAAAGCCCCAAGTTAGTCATGAAAGTTTCAGTTACACTCTGAGTGTAAGAGACCCCAAACTGCCATCTTGACAGATATTTGATTTATTGTTAAATTCCTGGGACCGCATCAGTAGTGGTTCTGAACACTTTACTCACATGAACTCACTTATTCCTTATGAATATTATAGACCCTGTGTGTGTGTGTGTGTGTGTGTGTGTGTGTGTTAGTAGCTCAGTCGTGTCTGACTCTTTGTGACCCCATGAACTGTAGCCCACCAGCCTCTTCTGTCCATGGAATTCTCCAGGCAGGAATGGGGTGCCATTTCCTCCAGGGGATCTTCCCAAGCCAGGGATCAAACCCACATCTCTTGCATTGCAGGTGGATTCTTTACCGTCTGAACCACCAGGGAAGTATATATACATATACTATATGTACGTATATAAGTATATGTATATAAGTATATATATAATAGTAACAATATATATAATATTAATAGTAACAATCATAGCATATCATGTTTCCTGAGAACTTAATGTAGGCCCAGCATGGTTCTAAACACATTAGACGAAATAATTCCTAATTCCACATGCACAACACTGTGAGGGGGGTGTTATTACTATCTCCATTTTACAGGTAAAGAAACAAATCACAGAAAGATTAAGTTGCTCAAGGTCATACAGCTTATAGGAGGCCTGGGTTGTGAGTCTAAGTCTACCAGTGTGGCTTCAGCATGCTATTAACCACCCAGGCCTTCTGTGTGCAGTTGCTTCAGTCGTGTCCAACTCTTTGCGACCCCATGGACTGTAGCCCGCCAGGCTCCTCTGTCCATGGGATTCTCCAGGCAAGAATACTGGAGTGGGTTTTCATGCCCTCCTCCAGGGGATCTTCCCCACCCAGGGACTGAACCTACATCTCCTGCATTGCAGGCAGATTCTTTACCACCTGGGAAGCACCAGGCCTTCTAGAGCCTCTAGTAGCTCAGAACACCTCTAGATAAGAGTTCTCTGTCCATTTAGCACTTCAGATTGGTAGCATCAATGATTTTGATCTGCAGTTCAGATATTTAAAACTGCTCCGGGTCTTTGTGAAAAAACAAAAACAAAAACAAAACCTAGGAGCTGCTGCCTGAATGAGAAGTCAGGATTCAGAAGACATTTACACATGCTTTCCTGGGTAAGAGAGTCAGGATGGAGGCTGGGGCTGGTTATAGGAATCGGAGTCCAGCGATCTTCCTCCCCATCCCCTGCCCTCATTCCACAAGATGGAGCACCACGTTTCTTAAGGTGTGGCTCAAGGAACGCTTTTTAAACATGCAGATTCCAGGGATGAACCCCAAGCCCAGACACTCTGTATCTCTATGGAGATTATAGCTGGAATATGCATTTGAGCCAACTCCTGGACTGAAGTAGTTCCACAACTGGTCTCACTTAAGTCTCTGAGGCTGGAAGCCTGTCTGCTAATTCTACAGGTACCCAAAGTGTGGCTAGGGGGGCTTCCTCCGCAGCCCCCTTGCCAAGCAGAATCAGGGAGGGCTTGAATGCAGAGAGCACGCTGAGGGCATGCCTGCACAGAAAGCAGAGCTCTTTTTTGCCACCACACCCCTTGAAAGAGAGTGAATCCTCAGGAGTGGGCGGGGAGGGGGAAGAGAGGAAGTGAAGGAAATCCTCTTGAAGCTGAAGCACCTTGGGGCCCAGACAACGGGATGTCCTGAAGGGGGAGGGAGGATGGGAGACAGAGGTCGGGGGTGTGTGCTGGTGGGTCAGCAGCCACAGGATCAGAGAGCCACAGTGGGAGTGGCCATGGCTAGGTATTGATGCTGCAGTTGCAGTCAGCTTTACAGGAACCAGAGATTCGAAATTTTAGGTGGCACTCCTTTCCTTTTGTTGAGTGCTTGGAGTGGCTCGGAAACCTGGGTTTGATCCCTGAGTCGGCAAGATCCCCTGGAGAAGGGAATGGCAACCCACTCCAGTATTCTTGCCTGGAGAGTCCCCATAGACCGAAGAGCCTGGTGGGCTGCAGTCCATGGGGTTGCTAAGAGTTGGACATGACTGAGCCTCTGTACTCTCTAGGGAGCTTCACCCTTCTGGACCCCACCCTCCCAGAAATAACTCCAGCTCATCACTAGGAAAGGAGTAGCAAAGCTCAGTCTGTGGTTGAGGAAAGCCAAGAAAATGATTGCATGGATCCCTAATGCTGAATCTGTCTAGTTAGCTAGCTGGGGGATGGGGTGGATATAAAATCAGTGAGAGGAAAGGCTTGGGAAAGCTCTCATCTGGTGGGACCAGGAAGCAAAGGAGGAAGAGAGCTACTTTAAGGAAATGGTAACCCTGATGGTGGTAGATCTGCCCTGGGCAGGACTTCCTGCTGCTGTAACCCATTCTCAGATGATGGTTCATACAGCAGAGAGCTGGAAATCTTAATCGTGGCTGATTTTTGTGAAATATTTATTTCGTACCTGGCACTATGCTGGGCCTTACATGCATCACCTCATTTCACGACACTCTTTGATAGATCCTACTAATATTGTGCCCATTTTACAGATGAGGCTGAGAGAGGTTATATGACTTGCCCAAGGCCATGCAGCTATGGAGTGGCAGAGCCAGGATTTCAGCCCAGGTAGTCTTACTCCCAAACTCTGTTTATTAGGCCCTAGGAAGGGTGTAGGGATATGGGGATGCCTTCCCCTGGGCCTGTGGTTCTGCATGGGCAACCTCTCTTTGCATCTGATAGCTTCTGGTGAACAAGGTGAGTGACTGTATCTATCATGAATTCCCTTGGGTATGAGTTCCCAATCCAAGGAACAGGTGGGGCAGAGGCTCCAAGGCTAAGTCCCTATGTGATCTGCTCCTTTGATCCACCCTCTTGGGCTGGAGAAATGCCGGGGCTGAGGGGTCCCAGAGTATTTGATCTGTTTGATTCTTTGTACCAAGGCCTCTTCACATTTTTGAGAGTCCCTAGTTCAGTGGCTCAGGCAACTGAGCCCCGGGGTGCCTTTGCAGGGAACCCTTCTATCTCCTATCCCACTGTAGCAGATGAGCTCCTTCCTCTTCCCTGTCCCCAGGTTCATTAAATGCGTCTTTGTCTTGTTACCCAAATTCTGAGTCTCACCTTTAGTAAGTTGTCTTGTACTTCACTTTCATGAGAACTTTCCCTTTTTGCCAATGGACTGTCTTGGTCCTTTTGGCCTTGACCTAGGTCCTGCTTCCAGCTCCTGCTCTGAGGTTTATCTCTGTACCTACAGTAATCTCATGTTCCTGCACTCTCTTCTCTCTGCTATCAGAGTTGCCGTCAGGATGGGATACATCCAGGTGAGTCTTAACAGATTGACCCTCCCAAGAAGTTGGCATTTTAACTGGTGTCAAAGCCCCATATCAAAGAAATTATGGACTTAAGAATTTTCAAGCCCTTGGGTGGGGATAGGGAGAGATTTGGAAGGGCAAGGGAATGTTCTTAATACTCCTGGAATACCATGAAGTAGACATCAAATTCAGGCTACCACCAGGCCAGAAGTTGGCTTATTTTTTTTAGAATCCATCACATCGAATGAATTCCCTCCTCTCACTCACCACTCAAGGTTTTGACTAAAAAGTCTTCCAGATAATGAACTTCTATGATGCAAGCATCATTTTCTCAGAGCTCTGTTGGAAGGACTGCTAAGCTCCATGAGTTACCAAAGACCACACAAACAGTAGTAGTCAAAGCAAAGCCAAATTCCTCCTGAGACTAGTTTCTTTCTATAACCTGAGAACAAATCCAATCTCCACCCTAGACAGGGTGATTTTCCTCTTTTCATTTCTCTGGCACTGATATGAGCCCTCTTCTCCTCTAATCTTCCTCAGACTCTTAGCAGAATACAAATGAGAAGCTGCTGATTTTGCCAGGCTGAGAAATTGAAAGTAGCCAGTTTTGCTTTTTCTCTGCCAAAGACAGTGTTCCTTCTGTGCTGCTATATACGGAAAAAAGGCAAGACCTTCTGACCTTGTTATGTTCTTATTCATGACCCATCAAGTCATTAGGAAAGCCTAGAGGGACACTGTTTTTAGTATGGATCCTGGTAAGTTTATCCAGATAATTTCCTATCAAAGGCATCCCTCACACTCGCCTCCAAACATGTCCTGTGCCCTAAGAATGCTTTGGTGTTGGGGCAGGTAACAGGGGTGGGCTCTGTCATCTAGGACTCTTTGGAGCCCTCGTTTGAGCTGCTTCAGGGACTGACAAACTGGCCAGAGACTATGTCCAGTGTCTCAGGAAAGCAGTAAATAAAAGCTCCTCCTTTCCTGGGGAGCCCATGTCTATTTTGGCCTCTCTTTCCATCAGACTGGGAAGATGTTGAAAAGGGCCATCTCGCGGCAGAGCAGGGAGCTTGCAGTGTGGTGGCTGCGTTTCTAATTGGGCTGACTATCAGCCCAAGCCCCACTGCCCTTTTCAACACAGAGGAGTTGCTAAATTCTATTTCAACTGTCCTGTTTACATCTTGCCCCGTTTCAGCAATTTGCTTTGTAAAAGATGGAGAAGCCAGCAGTGACTGTACCCACAACAGTAGCTGAGGTCACATTTAAGAAATTCAAATGCTCAGGGCGCGCTTCTCCCATTAAGTCCAACTCGAGCCATTGGATGTGCACAGCACTGCTCAACAGAAGACCCCCGAAGGCTGTGTGGCATTTCTAGTATGCTGGGGGTTTGGGAAAGAACGAAAAGGCATTTTCATTTTCCGAACTCAGAAGCACTTCCGGGGGTGGGGGAGGGTGTCAGGAATTCTTCCAAAGTCATGGGCCTGCCCACACCTGACTGATGACCTACCCCAGGCCCTTCCCTCCCTGCCCCAAATAAAAGACAGTATGAGTTACAACGAGCCCCGGTACTTACAGGTGCAGAGGATTTTCGGACAGAAAAATGGAGAAGGCAGGTTCCTGAATGCCTGCTGAGTCAGTTGCATCAGCTTAGGAGGTGATGATTGTAAAAATAAGATGTTTGGAAAGTCTTGTCGCCCTCTCCTCTTGTTTTTTTCAGTCCATATCCAAACTCAGATCACCCCCTCTACCTCCCCAGGACATCTGTCTTTCCTGGCTGCCTGGTGCCTCCATACCCCTTCTCGTGAGGGTGCTGGCAGCCACACTGCCTCTTGGAGCCTGTGGCCCAGCAAGGTAGTCAGGCTCCTGGGACTAGGCTGGCAAGAATGACTGTCCTCCAAACGATCAGCCCAGAGGAAGAGAGAGCGCAAGCAAACCCGAAAACAGGTCCAGGATGGAGAGCTCCTAGTGCTGAGCGTGTTTCTGGCGTATTCCGAAAGTGGCATCCACAGCAGAGAAAGTGTCCCAAAATAGCTCAGGCTGCCAATGCCTCGCTGAAACCTGAGAAAGAATTGCTGAATTCAAAGATCTGGGTCGCTGTGGGTGTGTGATCAAAGTGCGGATTTGTTGGTAGGAGGAACTCGAGCCATGAGCTTAGGAGAGACGTGAGGTCACCTGGGGCATGGCCTGCCTTCTCTCTTCCAACTTGGTTAAGTGGCTGGTGGTGTCAGAAAGCTCCCCTGTGCAGAGTTGGGGGCTGGCAGGAGTTCCTGGGGATGCTGTTCTCATTCCCAGGTCTCTGATGCACCGACAGTATGAAATAGCAGTGCTCTATTTTCTGCATTTCCAACATGGGAACTGATACTGTGCAAAGGTTTCTTTAAGATGCTGCTCCATAACTGGTGTAATTCCCCTTCCAGTAGATTTTTCATTTCTTTTGACCTTTGACAAAATAAATGTCAGCGCCTAAAAAATCAACAGAGAGGGGCAAACAGTAGGGTCTCTGTGATTTTCTTGGGATTTGAGAAATCTCTCCTCCCTGGCTTCTGACTGGATGGTGTTTATACAATGCTGCCTATGGTACTGGGAAGGCTGAGGTCCACTCAGTCACGTGGTCTCATTTTGATATTTGCAAGATCTTGGGTCATTCTCCTTTAATCAGGTGTGTTGAAATTTTAGGATTGTCTGCAGAGAGTGTGGGTCAGTATGTGAAAAGTATAGCACACATCTCCCTTGGATCAGCCTTGGAGTTTAAGAAGAAAAAAGCAGAGCATTTGGTTTCTGGCTCTAGATCTGCCTGTCTTTTGCTGAGTGATCTGGGACAAGTCACTTCTCTTCGCTGGATCTCAGGGTAAAATGAAGACAGTAATCCCCATTCTAATCCTAACCCAATGGTGTCTGACTCTGCAACTCTCTGGACTGTAGCTCACCAGGCTCCTCTGTTGATGGAATTTTCCAGGCAAGAATACTGGAGTGGGTTGCCATGACCTCATCCATGGGATCTTCCCGACCCAGGGATCAAATCCATGTCTCTTGTGTCTCCTGCAATGGCAGGTGGGTGCTTTACCACTAGCACCACTGGGGAAGCCCCAGTGATATCAATAGTGAAGATTAATGCCAAGGGTCACAAGAATGCTACTAGGGGGAGGGTTTGTCTCTCTCAGTATTTGACGGCAGGCTTCAGTTCCTTAGGGGACCCTGACTGGTAGCCTGTATCAACACGCCTACAGTGAGCCCAGTGCATACCGCAGCACTAGGCACTAGGGGCTTCATGCATAGGGGTCAACATTATGTCCAGTTCCAAGCTGTAGGACTGTCAATCAGTTGCTTAGTGCCCAGGAGTTCAGTTTTCCCATCTGTCAAGTGGGTATACAAATTAATAATAATACAGGTCTACAATCCTTTATCTGAAACCATTGAGACTACATATGTTCTGGATTTCATGAGTTTTTTTTTTTTTTTTAGATTTTAGTAAAGCAATATGGTACCTATAACATATATAATACCCCTTGTGGAATCTGGGGCAAGTATTCTGTCATCAATCACACTAATATTTCTCAATGGGATAAATGAATAGCCTGGGCTTCCCTGGTGGCTCAGACAGCAAAGAATCTGCCTGCAATGCAGGAGACCCAGGTTCAATACCTGGGTTGGGAAGATCCCCTGGAGAAGGGAATGGCAACCCACTCCAGGATTCTTGCCTGGAGAACTCCATGGACAGAGGAGCCTGGTGGACTACAGTCTATGGGGTTGCAAACGTTAGGACATGACTGACTGAGCGAATAACACACAAAACAATTCAGGCCCAGTTTGGCTACCATATGAGCTTGCCACAAAATTTCAGTTTTCAGAATCCTTTGGATGTCAAAAAGCCAGGTAAGAAATTGTGGACAATGAAAGAAGCTAATGTTTCTCTGGGCTTCCCTGGTGGCTCAGCCGTAACTAATCCACCTGTCAGTGCAGGAGACCTGGCTTCAATCCCTGGGTCAGGAACATCTCCTTGAGAAGGAAATGGCAACCGACTCCAGTGTTCTTGCCTGGGAAATCCCATGGACAGAGGAGCCTGGCGGCTACAGTCCATGGGGTTACAAAGAGTTGGCATGACTTAGCTACTAAACTACGTTTCTTTAGTGTGTGCCATGTGCGAGGTATGGTTCTAAGCAGTTTGTACACATTGACTGATTTAGTTGGGCCAATAACCCTATAAGGTGGGCATTATTATTATCACCATCATGCCCATTTTACAGATGAAGAAACTGAGGCTCAGAGAGGTTAAATAACCTGAGCAGAGTCCCAAAGCCAGTGAGGGGCAAAACTGGGATTCTAACCCAGACAGTTCAGCCTAAGAATCTGTGCTCTTAACCATCTTCTGTACAAGCTCGATGGGGTTAAAATGAGGCTTCAAAGGCCCACAGGGGCCAAGCAAGTCACTGTGAAAAAGTCAGTGGCTGGTGGATACTGAGGCAAAATGGTGAGCCAGTGGTCCATCTACAAGGAGCAGCTTACCCAGCTCCACCTGACTGTTCCCATCTCAGAACCAGGATCTGAGTTTTCTGTTTTTCCCGCATTATGTAGGTGAAATCTCCTGACTTTCAAATGTTAGCAATACTTTAAAAAATGGCAAAAACATTGTAGGGGTCAAATAAAATCCTTCTACAGTCTGAATCCAGCCTGTGGCTGCTAGTTTACAGACTCTATGATGAGGAAATAGATATGAAAGAGCTTTGAAAACTGAAGAACGTGTTCTAGACACAGACAGTCTCATTCTTAGGGTTAAGGTATTCTTTTTTTTTCCTTCACTGTGTCTAGTTTTTTGAAAACTGGTATTCCTGGCCTGATGGAGATGAAAAGTAGGAATTAAATAGAGACTTCAGTGAACTTGAATGCTTCATTCCTTTGGCAGGCTGGATAAATGAGAAGCCTAGGTGTACTGGATGGGCTAAGCCTCAGAATTCCTGCCACACCCACAGGCCCCTTCTAAAGAGTTTCCATCCGCAGACCCTAGCCGAGGGAAGGAGCAGTTTCTTATGAATAGGTGGCTATGTTTGGTACCCACGTGACCCTGCTTCTCCCTGCCAATAGCCGACTGAGCCAGGAGAGGGCATCTGATCCAAGAGCAGTCACTCTATAGGCTGGCAAGTTGCCTAGGAGGGAACGTGGGATGAGAACTTTGCCCAACAAGCACAGTGGTGACTAAATTTGGACCAATGAGAGTCTCTCGCTTGGGGAGCTTGAATACCAGACCTAGAAAGAGTGAGCAGTTGGCAACAGGGGAAGAATACAGGCAGCAGGGCTCACAAATAAGCAGGCCCAGGAGAGGTGACTGAGCTTCAACTAGGTGCCAGACCCTTGACGCATGTTTTGTGTTTAAAACATTCAAAGATCCTGTGAGGTAGGTACCGTTATTATCCCTGTTTTACAGAAAAGATAACAGGCCAGTGCTGGGAGTTGGAATCCTGGTTTATTTGATATTAAATTCAGGATGGAAGGGATACATGTATACCTGTGGCTGATTCATATTGATGTATGGCAGAAACCATCACAATATTGTGAAGCAATTATCCTCCAATTAAAATAAATTAGTTAATTAAGAATAATATCCAGGGTGTCCAGATCCCTAAGCCAGCTGTTCTTAAACTCTAGAGGGTTTCAGAATCACTTGGGTCAAAATGCAGATTCCTCGGCCTCACTCTGGACCTACTGAGTCTGACTCTCTGAATGTGGAGCCCCACCTCCCAACTCTGCATCTGCATTTTAACAGTCCTCACAGAAGAATGACTAATGCAAAGGGCTTCCCAACCACACTTAGAGAAATGCAGTTTGAGGGAGTATGGCAGGTACTGTAAACTGCTCTGCCTTCACCTTCAGAAATAAGGTCAAGGTCAATAGATGAGGTCAAAGTCCAATTGACGCTCTTTTGGAAATAGGGCCGATTCTACAAATATGAGGACATTAGTCTGTCCTCTTTTCTAATTCAAGAAGTATCCACTGACACCAGTTACCTGAGGAAAGATGGCAGGCCTGAGATGAAGGCTCAGCACTTTGTAGAGAAAAACCTACCTGTTCTTCAGCAGGCAGAGCTCATAGCAGCCATACCGTCACTAAGCATTTTCCACAAAGAGCACACATTGCAGAGACTTCCGGTATTGGCAGCGAAGAACAGGAGAGAAAATGCCCAAAGGCAGAGACATAGATTATAAACCATGGGATTTAAAAATGTAAATCTACTTCCTAGGCCAAACATAGAGATTCTCCTCCGCGCTAGAATAGTTGTGTAAAAGATCCATCTATGCTCTTCTTCACACCATTGATGAGAGGATTGAACAGGATGGGACCAAAGCTAGAAGCTGCCTTCTAGATTGTTGTAGAACCCCAGTCTGGCTATAGTATTGAGCCAATTGAGAATTCATTTGCCTTTAGGAACTCTCCCTGGAGAGACCAGTAATAGTCTGAAGGCTGCTTGGAGTGTCTCAAGTCAGAAACTGGTTTGTGAGCCAAATGCTTAATGGCATCAGGCAAATATTCCTACAGGACAGTTGGGTGGTCCAAGGGATGGCAAAAGTCAAATGTGCTGGCCAAGTCCTGCCCAGCAGGGCTTGAATTTGCACTTGGCAAGTTCTATTTCTCTCATGCTCCTTTATGTGGACACTTTATGTATGTTAATATCCTCACTTAGGCTAAGGTCAAACTCTGTTCTTCCCAGTTCTGGCCAGAAAGATTTCCTGTCTTACAGGTATCTGATCTGATCTTTGTTGATATTTTCACTGTGAGGGATTCCCTAAAGAAGGTCTTTGGATAAATGCCCATCCTCCAGGAAAATTATTGCAGTCCTCGGGTGCAATGAGAAAGCCTGAGGACGATGTAGCCAGTGTTCTGTAAAGCAAAACCTATTTCACTGAAAGAACTGTCCTTTATTCTGAGATTGTTTGCTTCTCTTTTTGTGTTTAAAGAAAACCCTTTCTAGGAAATGATAATTTGAGGTTGTTTTGTCTTGCTTGTTCCTTTATTTGGAGAAATAAAAACCTGGCAACCTACTGTCAGTCTCCCCAGATTTTTGGTTTGTGATAGCTGCCAGTCTTGGGAACCTGGCTTAATTGGTTTCAGTTCTGCTAGAACCTCTAGGTACCTTCTATCACCACTTCCATTCTAAGTGCTTATAAATTACCTGCTTCATAATCTGCGGCAGAATCTCTCCAAGGATTGACATCAAGCTTACAGCTCTGGAGTTTACAGTATACTGGTCTGTAGTTTCCTTCTTTAAGAAAATTGGGATGCTGCCCATGTGCAATCCTTTGATATCCCTCCTGTTCTCTCCGATTGCACAGGACAGCAGCTAATGCAAGGCAGTTCCGTTTGCTCTTCTTATAATGTTTTTTTTCCCTATAGAGTTGGACATGCATATACATGTTGTTTGGGGAATTTGCAGCACATCCAATGAAAGTGTAATTCCCAACTAACAGTCAAATCCTTCTCTTTGGAGCTACCCAGAACACACCTACCCTCTCTTCCATATGACAGCCCTTCAGAGACTCGAAGACAGTGTGTGACTCTCCTTTGAGTTAAGAGCACCAGCTGAGTCAGACAGTCGCGAGTGACAAGCCCAGCTTCACCCCCTCTCGGCTGTGGGAGCCCAGGTGAGTTACTTGATTTTATTTTCTCTCCACTTGTTTTTTTTTTTAAAGCTGATTTATAAAATTAGGGTTAAAAAAACCACTTCATTGGTTTGTTGTGTGATAAATGATGTGATATATGTAAAGAGCTTAACCCAGTGCCTGGCAGAGTGAGGATTCCGTGAATGCAAGCTCTTTCCCCCTTCGACTTATAAAGAGCCAGGTGGGCATTTTAAGCATCAAGGCTATTGGAGAAGTGGGGTGAGCAATGGGGTGAGGGAGGTGGCAGACCCTCAAGTAGATCAAGTCTTTCTCTACCCTGAGGTTGTCTCTTTTCTGTTATCTTAATGCTTGCTTGCTAGTGCCGGCAGGGAGAGGCTATCATGCAGAATCTCAGGAAAAGTTTATTTTCAAGAGCTGGAGAGCTATTTGTTGACATATTGAACTGTCTCTTGTTTATTCTTATTTCCCTGAGCAGCTAGCCCAAACTCAATTACCTTTTGTGAGGCAGCAGGCATGTGACACTTCCTACTAGCTGTATTGATCAATGTAGACTGGGTCAGACGTGAGAGATCTGAGATGCTAAGCAGCAGTTTCTGGGCTTTTCCTTCCTTAGTAGGCCTCCCCTCTCTGTGTCTATAGAGACACTGGCACGAACAAAATGAAAATCTGGGACCCAAATGGCCTGAGCCTGCAAGCACTCTTGCTAGATAGCCACCTTAGAAGACGGCTGATGATTAATGGTCACAATGAACCAGAACTTGAACTCCTGGATGTCCAGAGTCAGAGTGGTTTTCTAACAGGAGCTCTTTGCACACCCTGGGTTTTGCAAGCAATTGCATGATATGAACTCCAAATGCCATTGCAGCTAGAAAAAGTTTGGAAGGAGACACACCCAACTGTGAACAGACAGAGGAATGGAACTTGAGGGGATGGGGTGGGGTGGGGTAGGTGCAGGACTGGCTTTATCTGTAGGTAGGATTTCAAGTTTTTATCCTGAGAATATATTCCTAGATTACTTGTGTAATTCTTAGGCATAAATAAAAGTAGAAAAATAAGAAACTGGATTTTTTAAAAGTAATGATAAAAAATAAAATAAGCCATTAGAGACAGTTTTCAGAGGTCACTACTGACCAAGGATCTCAGTGATACAAGAATTAAGCCTATTGGAGGAGAAAGGTTACTTGGGTGGGGAGATGTTGGGGGCCCTTAGAGAGAGGAGAGGAGAGGGCTAGAGATAGAACTGTAGAGGAACATACCTTTTAAAAGAAAGAAAAATATTTTTTTCTTCTAATACAATAATATTTATATGGACAGATGAGAGAATACAGCTAAGAAAAACAAAAGTAAAAATTCTCTTTAATCCAGTCACTCAGGTATGGTCACTGTTAACATTTTGGTATACATCTTTCCAAACTGTATTTTTTTCTCTGCAAAAATATACATATTTATTTTATAAAAATAAGATACTCATTTTCACTGGACACTGGAGATGTACAATGATTTGTTTAATCATTCAGTGGATTGGGTTCTAACGCTGGCATTTAGGTAATTTCCAAGTTTTTATGATCATAAACAACAGTGCTTTCTAGCTATGTGACCTTGGCAAAGCTAACTAATCTCTCTGTGCCTCATCTGAAAATGAGAGTGATAATACCTACCTCATAGGGCAGCTGTGAGCAGCAAATGAGATTTTGCATGTATAGTGCTTAGCACAGTGCCTGGCACAGTAAGTGTTAGCTGTTATTATTAAGTATAATAATAATAATAATAATAATTGTTGTTGTTGGGTTCCCTGTGAGTACTTTTTGGTTTAGGGTAGGGGGAGAGTGATTGGAAGTTTTCCCTTTGAGTAGTATACTACAGTGAGTTCTGGAGTCAAATGGAGCTGTATGGTTTTGGTCATGTCAGTTCACTTCACCGAGACTCAGTTTTCTTATCTGTAAACTGAGAATTAAAAACACCTAGCTTACAGGATAGATGTTGGGATCAAATGAGAGAATGCATGTAAAACCCTCAGCGTAGTTCTTGGCATGTAGCAAGAGTTCCAAGTCAGTTGGTATTACTATTATTACTATTATTATTATCACAATGATGATTCAGCCATTAGTGGGGGTAGGAAGAGCACGGTGGTACTTGGGGAGTGTTTCTAATCACTTGTCTGTTTACCAAGAGAGGAAATTAGTCTGATTCTGGAATCAGACTAACTTGGGCTCATATCAGGGCTTTGCCATGTGCTGGTTCTATGATATTGGTTACAATTTCTCCAAGCACCTCTCACCATTTGTAAAAGAATATATTATATACACACACACATATATACAATAAAACTGAATCACTGATGAACACCTGAAATTAACATAACATTATAAATCAATTGTACTTCAATAAAAAAGAAAATTGAAAAAAAGAAAATGAAGGAAAAAATTTCTAAAGCATAAAATAAATGGGAATGGTATTAGTGCCTACCTTGCAGGTGTGGCCATGAGGTGTGAAGGATATAAAACAAGTGTGGTGCTTAGCCTGAGTGCCCAGGTATTGTGGGGTGATAATTATCTTTGGTTGTTGGAGCATGGGGAGGTTTATAACAAGCTGAATGCCTCCCCCCAGCCCCTAGATTCTGAGTCCCTGGGGTACTTCAACTTCATCTAAAGGCTTTGCCCTATTCGGGGCTCAGGGACCATTTCTGCCCTTAGTATAAGGGTTGGAGGGCTCCTTATTCAGAAGGCTCTGGCAAACCTTTTTGTTAATTTTACTCTGATCTTGTGCCCCAGTTCTAGAAAGCAGGCTAAAGTCCTGCTTCTATGAGCAAGCTCTCACCTGGTATGCTTAAGATTGGCATGCTTTTCTTGCCAGTTGTCTGGATGCCCTGGAGCCTCATTGTTGAATTCTAACCCTATGGCAGGGTAGCTGGTTGCAAGATTTCCCACTGAGTCTCTGACACTAGGGCCAGTTGGCTTTTTAGTTGTCACCATTACTGGGCTCTCTTAAGCCCCGTGGCCCATCCTTCCAAACCCTGGTTTACCCGCACCTGAACCCACTCTTCTCCACTGCTCCACTCAGCCTCCAGCCCTGTTCCCTCTATCCCCTACCTGCTCTTCCACGGCCCACTGGTGGTAGCGCCTGGCTCCCACGACCCTGGTGTCCACTCAGCCACAGAGAGAATGTCTCATTTCCTGAGCCAAGACCCTTTCGGTCTCATCTCTTTACTTGTGTGACTCTCCCCTTTCCTTTGGGATGGCCAGAGGTGGGCAGAGTGGCCTGGTGCAGCTACTGGGGGCGAGGGGAAGAAGGGTGGAGTTGCATAGGCCAAGTGCTAAAGTGGAGCTTCTGGAGGGCTGTCAAGTGAAACGCGGCCAGAGGCAAATGTCAGAGCCTATATAGAGGCAGGAATCTGGGACCAGAGAGACAGAGCAAGCACTAGCAAGTCAGGAGCAGTGGGGCGGGTGGGCGGGTGGGCAGGCTGGCTGGCTGGCGGGCAGGAGGGGGGCGTGGCAGGGGATAGCTAAGGGAGATTGCAGAGAACAGCTGCTGGTACTGGGTCTTACTTTAATGAACTGGCTGGGCATGGGGCATAAGTAAATTGGCCAGACCAAAACAACTAGGGGCGCAAAGGACATACTCCCTCTCTTCTCCCTGACTGGCAAGGTAAGATCTTTCTGGGTTTTGCCTGGTGGGAAACTATGGCATGTTCAGGGATTTTTCTGAAGATGTGGTAGGTGGGGGTGGTCAGCTACGGCTTCCCTTTTGACCCATCTTTCCCATTGCACCAATTATTAGAGTAACCACGGTCCTAACATGAGGCCAGTGTTTCAGATAAGGTGGATCATTATAGCACAGCAGAGAAGAGTAGGGGTCTCTGGAGTTGGGTGGGCCTGGGAATCCAAGTGACTGCAGGCAAATTATGAAGCCTCTCTGGATCTTAGTTTTCTCCTTTGTAAGATGAGGATTTTGAGGATGACCGTCACTGAGGATGACCAAAATCTCTCAGTGTTGCTGTGGGGACCAAGTAAGAGAGTGCATGTAAAGTGCCCAGTAGGGTACTTGCCAGTCATCATATGCTCAAGAGATGTTGAGCATTTGGCACTTCTGTTGCTAGCATTCTCAATATTATTATGGAGGCACGCTGCACCAGATTGATGAGTTTTATGACATTGTCCCAAATGAGCAAGTGTTCCACTGGGGGCATGAGCAGGCTGAGGGGACATGTCAACATTGTGTCATGTGTGTGTTAGTTTCCAAGTTCTGTGCCAAGAAGCCCCATTGGAGGCTGCTTATGGGAGTGGGCCGGAGGGGTGAGGCTCTGGGCTTACCCACTCACTCTTACCCAGTTGTCAGAGAAGCTTGAAGTTTGTACTTCCTATAGACTGAGCTTCAAGTGAACCATGATCTAGGACATCAGAGAGATAACTGAATGTAGCCTTAGGGATGCCAAAGGCTAGGCAACCCCAAGGAGTAAGTGATAGTCAAAGACAAACAGTTTCTAGTGTTTCAGTGGTCTTATTCTAACCCCAATCCCAACTAATCTGAGTGCACTGGTAAAATGGGAATAATACGACTATTGTAAGATTCCAATGTGTAATGCTTATACATCCTGGTACACTGCAGATGCTAAAGTGTACTGCCTTGAACACACTAGGTGAGCAGTAGGTGGTAGTAGTAGTGGTGATTTTTGTTATTAAAAATCAAAATGTTAATAAACAGGAATTTCAGTTTGTGGAATGCTACTCTCATTGGTCAGTTAAATGCCTTCCTTTTCCTGAGGAAGACATTTAGGTCCATTAGAGTAGTAAAATGGGGATTAAAGCATTAGCAGGACTCAGTGAGCACTAGGAACTAATAGTTATCCTGCGGCGAAAGGTGTTCTCATCCAGGCCCTTGGCTGGCTTGCTAGTGCTATGGTGGGAAGAGAGCATAGCTCAGGAACCTGCACTTCTCACAATTTTCCAGAAGGTGGTGCTGCTGTTTCATTTCAACCAGGACCTCCCAGGCTCTGGGCTGCTGAAGTTGCCAGTGTTGATAGCTTTTATAAACTGAGTGTGTGTGCCGTGTGACTGAGCAGGTTGGTTTGAAAAGGATAGAGGTGGAAAGGATAGTTGCTCCAGCTTCGAATTTGTTTAATGCCATACAGCTTCTTTAACCTGAGAGGTCCATCTCTGATGCCACAGAGCCAGCAAACACATAAGAGGTCTCCATCACGAATCATTTGTCTATTTCCCCATTTTTTTGATTTGCCTTTTGACTGCTAAACTTGTTTCCTGTTTACAGATTTTCTTGCCACTTGGGCTTCAGCAGGACCCCTGATATAATTGCTTTAGAGGTTCTCTACACACTGTCCTTTGGCCATGGCAGATACATCAATACCCTTAAATTCACTGCAGTTCAGCAATGTGCTGAGGGAGGAAAATGGCGACACCCAAAATAGGGAGATGACCTTCTCTGGACCAACGCAGGAGAACGCAGCAGAAGGCCAAATTCTGCCTTCTAGTGTCCAGCCTATGGTCTCAACTTCAGCATCAGACCCTGGAGGGATGTCCACACAGCTGATGACATCCCCAGCCTTTGACACCATGGCCACACCTCTAATGGGAACAGCAAACTCTGGAGCTGTGTCTTCACCACTCCTGTCAGACTCTGGGGCACTGTCCCCATTGTTAATGCCAACTTCAGATTCAGAGGCTCTGTCCCCATTGTTAATGCCAACCTCAGACTCTGGGATGCTTTCCCCATTGCTAATGCCAGCCTCAGATTCTGGAACATTGTCTCCATTGCTGTCCACTTCAGAGTATGGATTAATGTCCCCAGGGCTGATGATTCCTGACTTTGGAACAATGTCCACAGCACTAACGGCAACACCAGATTCTGAAGACATATCACCACTGGCAATGTCAGCCTCATCCTCTGAAGCAATGGCCACACCATTGATGCTAGCCCCAGATTCTGGAGAGCTCTCCCCACTGCTAATGCCAGATATTAACCCCAGAGAGATGTCCACACAGCCAACGCCAGCTCCAGGCTTTGAAGGAATGTCACCATTGCAAATTACAGATGAAGACACTGAAGCAATGTCCAAAGTGCTAATGACTGCCCTGGTCTCTGGAGAGATCTCTTCACTGCTCATGTCAGACACAGACTCTGAAGCGATCTCCTCACTGATAATGTCAGCCCTAACTTCTGAAGCAATGTCCACCCAGCTAACGAGCACCCAAGATTCTGGGGAAATGTCCACCCAGCTAATGTCAGGCCCAGACTCTGCAGTACAGTCTTTACCACTAACAACAGCTCCAGGCTCCGGAGCCATATCCTCACCACTCCTGTCAGTCCCCGAGGCTAGAGAAATGCCCATCTTGTCAAAGCCAGCCCCAGATGCTGAGGCAGTGTCCCCACTGCTAATGATGGCTCTGAGCTCTGGAGGGATGCCCACCCAGCTGATGCCAGCCCAAAGCTCTGGAGCTATGTCCTCACAGTTAACACAAAATCTAGATTCTCAGATTGTGTCTACTCCACCAACGAGAGCAACAGCCTCCGGGGAGATGTCTGCTTCGTCAGCGAGAGCCTCAGATTCTGGAGCAAGGTCGACACTGCGAATGAGAACCCCAGCCTCTGGCAATATGTCCACGCTGCTAAAGACAGTCCCAGACTCTGCAGCACTGTCCACCCCACTGATGACAGCCACAACCTCTGGAACCATGTCCGCAGAGCCAGTGCCAACTGCAGCCTCTAGAGGAATGTCCACACACTTAACAACGGCTCAAATTTCTGGAGCCACATCCACGGGCTTTATGAAAGTCCCAGCCAGTGGGGCAAAGTCCACACCACGAATGAGAGCGCCAGCTTTGGGGGCAATGTCCATCCCACCCAGCACAGCCCCCATCTCTGAAACAGTATCTATGCTACAAATGACCACCCCAGCCTCTGGGTCAGTGCCCACACTGCAAATAAAAGCGCCTGTCTCTGGAGCAACATCTAGGTCACAAAGGAGAGCCACAGCCTTGAGAGTGACAGCCGGACCACAAATGAGAGCCTCTGGAGCCATGTCCACCCCACAGATGACAGCCAAAGCCTCTGGATCCATGTCCTCACTATTAACGAGAGACACAGCCCCGGGAGTGATGTCCGTGCCGCTGATGAAAGCTACAGCCTCAGGAGCATTGTCCAAGCCACTAACAACAACCAAAGCCTCAGAAGCAATGTTCATGCAGCAAATGACAACTGCAGCTTCTGGAGAGATCTCCACAATGCTAATGAGAGACATAGCTTCTGGAGCCATGTCCATGCCACAGATGACAGACACTGCCTCTGCCGGGATGTCCACACCACTAATGAGAGCCCCAGCCTCTGGAGACGTGTCCACACCACAAATGACAGCCGCAGCCTCTGGAAGCATGTCCATGCCCCTAATGAGAGCCCCGGGCCCTGGAACCATGCCCACAGTGCTAATGAGATCCACAGTCTCTGGAAAGATGCCCAGTCAGCCAATAGGCACTCAAGACTTTGGGGGGATGTCCATGTCATTCAAAAGATTCATGACCTCTGGAGGGATGTCCACACTGCAGATGCGAGCCCCAGCCTCTGAAGTGATGTCCACACCAAAAATTAGAGCCCCAAGCTTTGGGGCAGTATCCACACCCCTGATGAGAGCCTCGAACCCTGGAGAGGTGTCCACACTTCTCACAAGAGCTTCATCCTCTGGAGAGATGTCCTCAGCACTAACGAGACCCCCAACTTCTGGGGAGATAGCCACCACCCCTCTGAGAGCCCCAGCTTATGGAGCAATGTCTACTCCGCAAAGAACAGCCACAGCCTCTGGCATGATGTCCATGCCACAAATGAGGGCTCCAATCTCTGGGCCGATGTCCACACCACTCATGAGATCCACGGCCTCTGGAGTGATGTCCACGACTCAAATGACAGCTGTGGCCTCTGGAGGGGTGCCCATGCCATTGTTGAGGGCCCCAGCCCCTGGAGCAACATCTGCACCACAGATGCCCACAGCAGCATCTGCAGAGGTGTGCACGCTATCCATGCGAGCCCCCAGCTTGGGAGTGATGTCCCCGCCATTATTAAGGGCTCCAGTCTCTGGAATTATGTGCACACCCCCAAGGAGACCCTCAGTCTCTGAAGATGTGTCCACAGAGTTCATGAGAGGTCCAGCCTCTGGAAAGATGGCCACCGCACAAACCACAGCCATGGCCTCGGGAGGGATGTCCAAGCCATTCGTGAGAGCTGTGGCCTCTGGAGTAACATCCATGCCACTGATGTCTGCCATGGCTTCTGGAGAGACATCCATACCACTAATGAAAAGCCTGTCATCTGGAGCAATGTCCACACTGCAAACAAGAGTTGTGAGTTCTGGATCAACGTCCTTGCCACAAACAACATACACAACCTCAGGAAAGATGTCCACACCACTGATGAGAGCCTCGGCTTCCAGAGCCACATCCACACCACTTATGAGAGCCTCAGCTTCTGGAATGATGTCCATGCCACTTCTAAGACCCATATCCTCTGGGGGGATGTCCATGCCACTAATGAGGGCCACAGTCCCAGGAGCCATGTTCGCATCCCAAATGGCAGCCCCTGGAATGATGTCCACCTTGGGAATCAAAGCCACAGACTCTGGGGAAACATCTGCCCCTCGCATCAATGTCACAGCCTCGGGATCAAAGTCCACACCACATGCGACGACCACCCCCCCCAAAACAGTAAAGCCACCATCAGAGGAAGTCCCATCTTTTGGCATGCTGACCCCAGCACTCTGTTACCTCTTAGAAGAACAGGAAGCAGCCCGGGGTTCATGCCCTGTGGAAGAGGAGGTGGAGATTGATGAGGAGAAGCAAATGAAGGGATTTTTGAATGATTCAGAGAAAATGGCTTTTCTGGTGTCTCTTCATCTGGGGGCAGCAGAGAGGTGGTCCATCTTGCAGATGGAGGTAGGAAACCCCCTCACCAGTGAAGATAAATCTTTCCTGAGAAGATCCCAGGGCTTATATGACTCCCTGTCTGAAATTGACATCCTCAGTGCAGTTCTCTGCCATCCCAAGCAGGGCCAGAAGTCGGTCAGGCAGTATGCCACTGACTTCCTTCTGCTGGCCCGACATTTGTCTTGGTCTGATGCCATTCTGCGGACCAGGTTCCTGGAAGGACTCTCTGAAGCTGTTGCCACCAAAATGGGCCGGATCTTCCTGAAGGTGGCTGGCAGCCTAAAGGAGCTGATAGATAGGTCTCTCTATACCGAGTGCCAGCTGGCCGGAGAGAAGAATTCCCGAGGCAGCTCCAGCCAGGTTCTGACATCACCCTGTAAGCGGAATAGTGAGGAAGCAATGGAGAATGAACTGAACCCCCAGCAGCAGACCGAGGAGGTAATGATGGGGAAACACACTCAAGGTTTCTGAATAGAAAATTGAAGGCATCCTGCTCCTTTATGTAGACTAAGGAAGAGGCTGGGGGAGGCATTGAGCTCCTAGACCATAAGCCTCAACCTGGAATTTCATCAGCAGGCCTGGTTAGGCCCTTGTTTTGGGCATATTAACCCAAACTCCATTAACTTTGTGGAGCCTTGCCCTACCCAAGATACTCAGGGTTTGGGGGTGGTAAAGGTCTAAATCTTCTGAGGGGACTGGTTGGGCTCAGTCCCAATTTGCTACTACTGATTCCAGGTCCAGTTCTAAAAGAGGGGTCATGTTTTGGAGGCTGGGTCCCACCTACAGCCACATGTGTTGTAGACCCAGGTCACTAGGGAATTTGACCAGTCTAGTCCTTGGTCACACTTTTTATACAAATAAGGTACGTTGGCCAAGTTCCTTGACATGTTAAGTGATTGAGATTATCCAGGTGGAACCCCACTTGTCATAGTAAGCATGGCTCTTACATTTGCTGTTTTTGTTTTTTTTTTCTCACTCCCAGCACCAGCATGTTCCCAAACGCTGTTACTACCTGAAAGAGCATGAAGACCCTCAAGAGGGTCTGCACGACCACCTTCGAAAGAGCACAGGCCAACAGAAGGCCCCCACTAACAAGTAATGCTACCTGGACTCTTCTCCTGTGATATCCAACTTGGCTGCTAACTTGAGGACTGGTTCCTAGACTCATTCCATGCAATTACATCATTAGAACTTGTGGCCTTTCCCCCTTCAGCACCCCCTCCAGGTGCATCCCACCCTATCCCTCACTTGGTTGACTTGACCTTCTCTTTCACCCCACATGCCTTTAACCTGCCCCAACAATCAGAACGTGGACTTCAAGAATGTTCAACGTGTGAGGTTCTGAACTCCCATTACCAACAAGGACAGTGCTAATTCTTGGTCCAGGGAGAAGTCTAGGCAGGAGAAACTATGTCCTACCTCAAAAACACCTTAGAGTGTCTTGCCACATGTCATCAGGCAAACTTGAGGAAGCCCTGGTCCCATTTCACCTGGCAAGGGAGCCCATAAGGAGAGTGATGCCCACTCCAATACCATCCTTTTCATCCAGTATACTTGTCCCTATATGCCCCAACTCATAGCACTTAAATTTGGTCTCCAAGGCCCTTGTCCTGTTTATAGTCTCCATCCTGAACCATTCGTTTTGACCCATAGTAATAATCTTAGTAATAGCTAATGTTTATTGTTTATGTACTATGTGACAGATAGTGGGCTAAACTCTTGACAAGCATCATCTCACTACATTCTTACCATAACCCAACTTGTTCTTCTGTTGTCAACTTCTGAAGTCTTGATCTATTGTCAGTGGCCATTGTCTTGTCCCTTAGTGTGAAATTTCTAGCTCTGACCTTTGGGTGACCTCCTCAGTTGTTAATTGCCCTCACTCCCCTTGGCTATTGTGCTTCGTGGCCAGCACTCTTGATAAAGATCTTGGTCTTTAAACAGGCATAGATAGAACATAATGTGAACAGTGTTTGCCTTAATGTGGTGGGATTATGGGTGTTTTAATGTTCTTTTTACTTCTCTGTACTTTCCAGTTTCTCTACAGTAAGCATGTATTACATTTGTAATCGTTAAAGTAAATAAAGTTCATTTATGAAAAAAAGAATTAACTGTGGCTAACAGAATTTGATTTATTGAATCCTTCATTCAGTCAATATTTATTATCTAACATTGTCAGCCACTGTTTTGGGGACAGACAGATAAGAACATTGATCAAACGGAAACTTCATTCCAACAGAAGAGGGAGACAGACAATAAGTAAGAAAACACATAAGTAAGATAGGTTGAAATCGTGGTGAAGGCTATAAAGACAGGAAATAAGGATAATGGGGAATTTGATACTAACAGAGCAAATTTATTTATTCAATAATAGTCCATGTAATTGGGTTACTCAAAGATCTTTTAAAAACAGTAGGAGTGACATGATTAGAAACACATTTTAGAAAACTAACTTGGACAGAGGAGCCTGGCAGGCTATAGTCCATGGGGTTGCAAAGAGTCGGACATGACCGAGTGCCTGAGCACGGCAGCAAGCACTGCAATAGTACAGGTGACTGACTCTTCAGATGACTCAATCTAGGGTCAGGGCAGTGGGGATGAAAAGAGGCACAGAGACCAAATCTTCTCTGAGGGTTCAAGTCTGCTGCTCCATTACCTTAAACATTGGATCTGATTCCAGGAAGAGGAAAATGATTCTCGGAAAAAAACAAAGATTAGCAGACAAATTGGCAGCCCCATGGTGTGGGCTGCCTGTGAATGCATCAATCACCAGTGCTGTTTCCTCAGGCCTGGCGGGGGTAGGAGAGGAAGAGGGTTCAACTGGTTGGGAAACCAAAATTCTAGTTAGTGGTGCTCTGGGGACCCAGTTTTCCTCTCTTATCTGACCCTGTTGGCTCACACCTAGTCCAGTCCAAGCCAGAGTGGATTTTTGGACCTCCATGTTCAGCCAGAGTTGCTCTTAGTTCAGGGAAAGGGCTGTTGACTTTCCTGAAAAAGAAATTGATGATGCAGAATCAAAATTTGTGTCTGGAACCTATATAGGGGAAGGCAAATGTCTTAAAGATGAAAACTAATTTTCCGATCACCATGATAATGCAGAATGATCACAAGTCTCTGCTTCATTTTTCGCCCCAGTCATTCTTTTTCCCTTGGCTTTTGCCCCTCCTGTCCTTTAAGCTAATGTCACTAGAGATAAATGGAATAAATGAAGCCTGATCATACCCTGTATAATCATAAGGGATTTGATATAGGTCATACCTGAATGGTCTAGTGGTTTTCCCTACTTTCTTCAAGTCTGAATTTGGCAATAAGAAGTTCATGATCTGAGCCACAGTCAGCTCCTGGTTTTGTTTTTGTTGACTGTATAAAGCTTCTCCATCTTTAGCTGCAAAGAATATAATCAATCTGACTTCAGTATAGATCATCTGGTGATGTCCATGTGTAGAGTCTTCTCCTGTGTTGTTGGAAGAGGGTGTTTGCTCTGACCAGTGCATTCTCTTGGCAAAACTCTATTAGCCTTTGCCCTGCTTCATTCTTTACTCCAATGCCAAATTTGCCTGTTACTCCAGGTGTTTCTTGACTTCCTACTTTTGCATTCCAGTCCCTTATAATGAAAAGGACATCTTTTTTGGGTGTTAGTTCTAGAAGGTCTTGTAGGTCTTCATAGAACTGTTCAACTTCAGCTTCTTCAGCATTACTGGTCAGGGCATAGACTTGGATTACCATGATATCGAATGGTTTGCCTTGGAAACAAACAGAGATCACTCTGTTGTTTTTGAGATTGCATCCAAGTACTGCATTTCGGACTCTTTTATTGACTATGAGGGCTACTCCATTTCTTCTAAGGGATTCCTACCCACAGTAGTAGATATAATGGTCATCTGAGTTAAATTCACCCATTCCAGTCCATTTTAGTTTGCTGATTCCTAAAATGTCTATGTTCACTCTTGCCATCTCCTGTTTGACCTCTTCCAATTTGCTTTGATTCATGGACCTGACATTCCAGGTTCCTATGGAATATTGCTCTTTACAGCATCAGACTTTGCTTCTATCACCAGTCATACCCATAACTGGGTGTTGTTTTTGCTTTGGCTCCATCTCTTCATTCTTTCTGGAGTTATTTCTCCACTGATCTCCAGTAGCATATTGGGCACCTACCGACCTGGGAAGTTCATCTTTCAGTGTCCTATCTTTTTGCCTTTTCATACTGTTCATGGGGTTCTCAAGGAAAAATACTGAAGTGGTTTGCCATTCCCTTCTCCAGTGGACCACATTCTGTCAGACATCTCCACCATGACCCGTCCGTCTTGGGTGGCCCCACACGGCATGGCTCATAGTTTCATTGAGTTAGACAAGGCTGCGGTCCATTTGATCAGATTGGTTAGTTTCCTGTGATTGTGGTTTTCAGTCTGTCTGCCCTCTGATGGAGAAGGATAAGAGACTTATGGAAGCTTCCTAATGGGAGAGACTGACTGAGGGGGAAACTGGGTCTTGTTCTGATGGGCAGAGCCATGCTCAGTAAATCTTTAATCCAATTTTCTGTTGATGGGTGGAGCTGTGTTCCCTCCCTGTTATTTATGGCATCTGGACCTATCACTTCATGGGAAATAGATGGGGAAACAGTGGAAAGAGTGGCAGACTTTATTTTTTGGGGCTCCAAAATCACTACAGATGGTGATTGCAGTCATGAAATTAAAAGACGCTTACTCCTCAGAAGGAAAGTTATGACCAACCTAGACAGCATATTAAAAAGCAGAGATATTACTTTGCGAACAAAGGTCCGTCTAGTGAAGGCTATGGTTTTTCCAGTGGTCATGTATGGATGTGAGAGTTGGACTGTGAAGAAAGCTGAGCACCGAAGAATTGATGCTTTTGAATTATGGTGTTGGAGAAGACTCTTGAGAGTCCCTTGGACTGCAAGGAGATTCAATCAGTCCATCCTAAAGGAGACCAGTCTTGGGTGTTCACTGGAAGGACTGATGCTGAAGCTGAAACTCCAATACTTTGGCCATCTCATGGGAAGAGTTGACTCATTGGAAAAGACCCTGAAGCTGGGGGGGATTGGGGGCAAGAGGAGAAGGGGACGACAGAGGATGAGATGGCTGGATGGCATCACCGACTCAATGGATATGAGTTTGAGTGAACTCCGGGAGTTGGTGATGGACAGGGAGGCCTGCCGTGCTGCGATTCATGGGGTCGCAAAGAGTTGGACATGACTGAGGGGCTGAACTGAACTGAACTGAAACTATGGTAGAGGTAATGAAGATAATGGTGACCTCCTTCAAAAGGCCCCATGCATGCACGGCTACACTCAGTGCCCCCACCCTGAAGCAGGCTACCACCAACCCACACCTCTGCTGGAGACTCCTGGACACTCCTAGACAAGTCTGGGTCGGTCTCTTGTGGGGTCACTGCTCCTTTTTCCTGGGTCATGGTGCACACAACGTTCTGTTTGTGTCCTCCAAGAGTCTATTTCCTAGTCCTGTGTAAGTTCTGGCAGCTCTATGGTAGGATTAATGGTGACCTCCTCCAAGATGGTTTATGCCATACCTAAGTCTGCTGCACCCAGGGCCCCTGCCCTTGCGGCAGTCCATTGCTGACCCGTACCTACACAGGAGACACTCAAACCCAGTTCTGTCTCAGTCTCTGTGAGGTCTCTGGGTCCTGGTGCACACAAGGTTTGTTTGAGCCCTCTGAGTGTCTCTTGTGGAGATGGGGTGTGACTCTAAACGTGAATTCGCCCCTCCTAACATCTTGCTGGGGCTTCTCTGCCCTTAGACGTGGGGTATCTCCTCAAGGTCGCTTTAGCATCACCATCTTGCTGGGCTTCTCTGACCTTGGACGTGGGGTATCTCCTCAGGGCTGCTCCAGCACCGCACAGCCATGGAAACCAGTATTGGCCAACACGCTCCTGTATTCTTGCCTGGAGAACCCTGCTCCCTGACAGAGAAGCCTGGCAGGCCAGTCTCCAGGGTCACAAAGAGTAGGACACTACCGAAGTGACCCCATATGCAGAGGCGCAAGACTTTTTTTGCCTGTGGCAGCTTTGCCCCAGTGAGAGTTGAGGGTGAAGCTGCAACAGCTGCTTGGCCTGCGGGGACCCTGGCAGCACCAAGTGTGCAGGGACACAGACTGCCTCCACCACAGGAGTTATGGCCCCATCAGAGTCTTTTTTCAAGCCTCTTGTAGCTGGCGATCAGAAGGCCTATTTGGCCAGTCTTTCTCCGTAGCTCCACCCGTTCAGGCACTTAGAGGGCTTCCTAGCCTGGGGACCTTCTCTGTTGTTTGGCACATCAGGCACATATAGAGGCCCCCCTGGCTGGGGTTCTACTCTGTAGATTGGCACATCAGGCACTTAAAGGGGCACCCTGGGTGGGGTCCTACTCTGTAGTTCAGTGCGTCAGGTGCTTGCTGGGCCAGCCTCTCTATTGTTCAGCTGCCAATGCTGGCACTGCGGGGAGAGAGAGGCTATGGTGATGTCTCCACCCCCAAACGTGACTCAGCAGTATTGCCTAGCTTCCATGGCTGCCTGGCTTTCCTCCACAGGCATTTCCCACCACAGTCTCCTCCCTCACATCCCCTTGATTAGTCTCTCCACAGTCAACAGCAGCCCTCGCTTTGGGATTGCTCCACAATTCCTAAACTCCAGCTACCAGCTGCTGCACCTTCCAGGGGATCTGCATCCCTGTCTTGGGTAAGTATGGTTGTAAGGACTGTCTGATTCTCATTCCATTTAGGCTGCCACAGGTCAGCTGTTTCACTCTCAACCTTGAATGTTTCTCCTCTGACTCAGACAATTGCCCTGATGTGGGGATCCGACCCTTGCTTCAGTTCCCCCACCTACCGAGGGCAGGTCCAGTCCTACTAACACTCCTGTTTTCCCACCTAGTTCCTTCATCCTACTGAGTTTTGTGTGGGTCTATATATTCTTTTCTGCTGGTCAGGTACTCCTGTCCTCTCTCAGCTGGTGTTCTGCATGCACTTCTATGTCTGAAGGTGTATTCCTGATGTATCCGTGGAGAGAGATGTACTCCATGTCCACCTATTCCTCTGCCATCTTGTTCTCCTGTATGAATTTTTAAAACAGTTTCAAAAACCAGGAAATTAGAAAATTGAAATGTGTGTGAAATTTTTGTTTTGCCAGTTCTGTACTATATTTCAGTCCCCATTTATATATTTAAATGTTTGATTAACTAGGATATGTGGAAAATATGTAAATAAACTGGGATACATGGGGAAAGTGTAAGAGAGGTAGTGGATGGGTATATCAGTTTCTTCACTCTATCTGTTGCATATCACACATAAACTGCTTCTGAAGAACTCCATAGTACATATTGGGAGAATGAGAATAAACTGGGAAATGAAATTGCTAGGAAAATAATTCAGAACTCACGAACTCTGTCATGACTGACCTAGAGAAAACACTACAGCTGGGGTCAAGAGGTTGGAATTTTGTAGATCCTCTTAGCTTTTCTCTCATTGTTTTGCTGAGAGTCACATCCTTCACAGATTTCTACATCCAATAACAGTGGTACTGATAAATTCTTTTTAACTTTAAAATTTTTTATGGATATATTCATGAGTTGCAATATTATATTTGTTCAGGTTTACAACATAGTGATTCAGTTGTTTTATATATTATACTCTGTTTACATTTATTAATAGATAATTGGTATATTTCTCTGTGCTGTACAGCATATCCCTGTTGCTTAAAGTTCAAAATGAATAGTTTAAAATATAATGAAATAGTAAGTTCTAATGAAAACCATTGTAAATTAAAAAGGACTGAAATCGCAGAGTGCTTTCTCTTTCTCCAAGGATGTAGTAAGCTTGAAATCAATCTTTTAAAAAAGAAATAGGAGAATAGAATTATGGACAGGGGGAAAGGGGAGGAGAGGGAGAGATGCATGGAAAGAGTAACATGGAAATTTACATTATCATATGTAAAATAGATAGCCAATGGGAATTTGCTGTATGGCTCAGGAAACTCAAACAGGGGCTCTGTATCAACCTAGAGGGGTGGGATGGGGAGGGAGTTACAAAAGAAAGGGGATATATGTATACCCTAGGCTGATTCATGTTGAGGTTTGACAGAAAACAGCGAAATTCTGTAAAGCAATAATCCTTCAATAAAAAATTAATAAAAAAATAAAAAATATCTCAAAATAAACAAAAATAAAATGAATAGGAAAATCACCAACTAGTTTGAAATTCAGCAATACACTTATAGAAATAAAAATGTTAATGCACCAAGAAGAAAACATAATGGACATTACATTCAGTAAATACTATCATAAGCAATAGCAGTCAAATACGTGAGGTAGAAGAAGGAGTCATCTTATTTCTTTTATTGCTGAACATCCTCCTCCACCTTATTTTGATGCAAGGAGCTAGAGACATGTCCCACAACAAGAAATGGATGCATGCATGTGCGCTAAGTCTCTTCAGTTGTGTCCCGCTCTTTGTGACCCTATGAACTGCTGCCCACCAGGCTCCTCTGTCCCTGGGAATTATCCAGGAAAGAATACTGGAGTGGGTTTCCATGCCCTCCTCCAGGGAACCTTCTCCATCTAGGGACAGAACCTGGGTCTCCTGTGTCTCCTGCATTGCAGGCAGGTTCTTTACTACCGGTACCACCTGGGAAGACCCAAGAAATGGATGTGTGCGTGCTAAGCCGCTTCAGTTGTGTCTGACTCTTTGAGACCCCATGGATTGTAACCCGCTAGGCTTCTCTGTCCATGGGACTTTACAGCAAGAATACTGGAGTGGGGTGCCATGCCTTTCTCCAGGGCATCTTCCCAATCCAGGGGTTGAATCCATGGCTCTTATGTTTCCCACGTAAGAAGGCAGGTTCTTTACCACTAGCACCACCTGGGAAGCCCCAAGAAATGGATGCCTGTACTTAAATCGCCATGGTTAACAGCAGGTGCTTGAATGGAAAAACATCAGGGAAACTATCACCCCACTTTCCTGCTCCATCTCTAGGATGATTGTCACAGGAAGGTTGTTATTTGTTCAGCCCTCCTCACATATGTTTGGCCAATTGCTTTGGCTCATGGGCTACCAGTCCCTCATTGGCTGCTACTGTGGAGACTGTGGCTACGTTCACTGTCACTGGACTATTCCATCATCCCTGCAAGTTTGCAATTCAGTCAGGATTTTTGTTTTTTTGTTTTTTTTTTAAAAGCAAAATGTTCTACGTTGCAAACAAAAAATAGGATCAGAGAAATCTGGATAAGGTAATTTCCAGAAGATATGGTGCTGGATTCCAGAAATTTAAAATTTTCTTATTTTACACTGTGTTTGAGTCCTATTTTACACATGGAAGTGAATTGGGATTGAAGGAATAGAATGGGTAAATGTGATTTTTATATCTGCTACTGCTGGTGCAGTGGTAAAGAATCTGACTGCCAATGCAGGAGATGAAAGAGACACAGCTTCTATCCCTTGGTCAGAAAGATCCCCTGGAGTAGGAAATGACAACCCAGTTCACTATTCTTGCTTGGAAAATTTCAAGGAGATAGGAGCCTGGTGGGCTCGACTCTTTGCAGACCCTATGGACTGTAGCCCACTAGGCTCCTCTCTCCATGGGATTCTCCAGGAAAGAATACTGGAGAGGGTTGCCATGCCCTCCTCCCGGGGATCTTTATGACCCAGGGATGGAACCTGCCTCTCCTGTGACTCCTGCATTGCAGGCGGATTCTTTTCTGCTGAGCCACCCGGGAAGACCACACTGTTTTTTATCGGTTGCTATACCCCATATAAAAATCTCTGGATTATACCTAAATATAGATGGGAGAATGAAAATGGAAAAGGCCAATGAAACTTTTAGGGAAAGAATTTTGACCATAAAGATCCCTAAAATCATTGAGAAACCACGAATAGAAATAACCATTTAGTAAAGTGACGAGTTGCAATACGTTAAGAAAAAGTACACGATTTTCCATCGAACAAGTGACACAACCGACACATATTGAAGCAAAGTTAATGAGGTTTTTAATGTTTTCTTTGGGGTAGAAATGTTTTAAAGATTAAATGTAGGGCCTAAAGGGAGAACCCTTAAGTCTGGTTTGTGATGGTCAGACAGTCCTGAGGCAGTTCATCTGCAGGTGTGGTATCTGATGAGCGACTTGGTGGCCTGGGTTATGGAATACTTGCTGAGCACCCCAGGCAACAGAAGACGCACAGCTGTCTCGATGTCTTCGTGCATGATGGTTCGGCGCTTGTTGTTGCGGGCCAGGCGCCCGGCCTCTTCGGCAATCCGCTCAAACATACCTTTCACAAACAAATCCAGGATGTTCACGGAGTCGTGGGAAAGACTCAGGCCTGTATGTACTTGCCTCAGCACCCTAGGGAAATAGGTAGCAAAACTTGAGAAATTGTCGTGATGGCAGTGCCGGTGACGGCGACGGCGGCCCTTAGCTGTCTTCTGCTTTGCCTTTTTTGGTTCCGCATCATACGGCTCTGGTTTGAAGGTCTCCGCTTTTGCCATATCCGTTTCAGAGGGCTCAATTTCGGAGGTGCCATTTTCTTTGGTGATCACGTCTTCCTCATAGCTGTCAGAGGATGGTTTGGACATGGTAGAGCCACCATTCCCCATAGCTCAGCCCAGAAGAACAGTGAGGGCGTTGAAGGCCGTTGGCCGAATTTATAGGCCCTGCTTTCCCTGATGTCACAGACACTGTCCATATCTGATTGGATGCAAGGCAGGTAGGCCTGTTACTATGGCAGCCCATGTCACGTGACACTGGACGGCCCACCTCCCAACTCCTGCCGCCCCCCCTCCCCCACGTTTAACCCCAGTCAGCCGAACTCACCTGGTGGCTCTGACGGTAAAGTGTCTGTCTACAATGCAGGAGACCTGGTTCGATCCCTGGGTCGGGAAGATTCCATGGCGAAGGAAATGGCAACCCACTTCAGCACTCTTGCCTAGAAAATCCCATGGACGGAGGAGCCTGGTGTCCATGGGGTCGCAAAGAGTCGGACACGACTGAGCGACTTCACTTTCACTTTCAGCTAAACTCAGTGAAAGTCACCTAAGTTGAAAAATGAAATAATCAGTTAGAACTTCCTGAGAGAGTATGACAGACCTCCATAACTCCAGCTCTTTCAGGCATCAGAGTGACTCAGGTCACTTGGTGGACATTTTACTCCAACACAGTATCTTCTCCTGATTGACCTTCAGTGGCATGAGCAGAATGTCCTGGCTTCCTCAGCAGAGTGCTCCTGAAAATCATAGGAATTAAATAAACAGCTATTATCTACAAAATTTATCAAAACCAATGATCAGTATGAAGAGAATGACAAAATCCCAGTCTCCAAATACAGAACACAGACATAGGAATCCTTACACATGCACACTAAAAATATTTAACATTTTGCAAATTATAAGTTGTTTTCTTAAACATTATTTAGGTCCCCCAAATACCACACATACTGGAATTGATTAATGATTTATAGTGGTTATTTCTCAAAAAATGATCACTCTTATTGCTGAAAAGTCACTAGGATGAGAGAAAACGAATAAAAAAAGAGAGAAATAAAACACCTAGAAATAAATGTACCTAAGGTGGTGAAAGACCTGTACTTAGAAAAAATAAGACCCTGATCAAAGAATGTGAAGATAATACAAACAGAGGGAAAGGTTTACCTTGTTTATGGATTGGAAGAATTCATATTGTTAAAATAAACATGCTATCCAAGGCAATCCACATACTCAATGTAATTGCTATGAAAATACCAGGGCATTTTTCACAAAACTAGAACAGACAATTTTAAATTTTGTATGGAAAATGAAAGACCCTGAATCACCAAAACCATCTTAAGGAAGAAGATCAGAACTGGAGGAATAAGGTTCCCTGACTTTGAACTATATCAGAAAACTACATTAATCCAATCAGTATAGTATTGGCACAAAAACAGACATGTGGAACAGAAGAGAGAGCCCAGAAACAAACCTATGTGCTTATGGTCAATTAATCTATAATAAAAAAGACAAGAATATACAGTGGAGAGAAGACAATCTCTTCAATAAGTGATGCTGGCATAACTGGATAGCTACATGCAATAAAGTAAAATGAGAACATTCTCTAACAGCATATACAAAAATAAACTCAAAATGGTCTAAAGACCTAAATATAATACATATATTATGTAGGAAGTCATTTTAAGAAACAGAATCCATTAGATATTTTAATGAGCTGTGTTTCTTTCACATTTGTAAATTCAGAAATTAAGTGAACACATCAGTTATAAAAAAACATTAAAAATACAAAACAATGGGTTTTAAAGAGATAACTGGGACCTCAAAGGTCTCTGATATACAGGAAATCGAGGATGGAGAAGGGAAAAGCAGTTTGATGTTGAAGACTGGAAGGGGGAGTAACACTAGTAATTATTCACTTCAGTTGATGATTAAGGAAATAAGACAGCCTATGAGTAATCACCTTGCAATGTTGTGGTTCATTGTAAAGGCAAAATAAGGGAAATGGCTTCACGGCTGAGTTAACAACTGCAAGTCTCAACTCACGGATGATGGTGTTGATAGGATAGGCATACCCCATTCAGAAATCTTTTCAACATTACCATTGTTTATGGATTCACTTATAAAGAGGACCCCAACACAACATAGAAGTTAAGTGCAACAAAAAATTCAGGAAAAAAACTCATTTCACACTGCCTAGAATCAGAAGTTTCTACCCTAACTCATTCAGATGATCTAATGTAATTCTTTTCCAGCCCTTATTCTCTTGTTTTTGAAGTGGAAAACCTTCATGGTTTTCAGCTTAACATCCTAGGGATGGCGAGGGCATTCATCAAAGAAGCTAAAAAGTTCATGTTGACTCCATGTCAGCCAAGGAGGGACTCAAACTGGTAGCCACAGTCACTGAGCCACCCTACAGCGAGGTTATCCTGACTAAACCAATAATGGTCTTCCTGGGGTGTTCGGGTCTGGTTACAGTAGTGTAAGAAGTATGATTATTTATCTATATTATTGTTCATTTTATAAAACTAATTAAGATCATTTAAATATTATATAAGTGTTAGAAAATGGCCAAATAGTAAAGAATCCACTTGCAATGCAGGAGACTCAGGTTCAATCCCTGGGTCGGAAGATCCCCTGAAGTAGGCCATGGAATCCCACTTCAGTGTTCTTGCTTGGAAAATTCCATGGGCAGAAGAGGGAGGCAGGCTACAGTCCATGGAGTCACAAAGAGTCAGACACGACTGAGTGACTAATACTTTCAACACTTTCAAGTATTCTAGAGCTCCTGTACAAAATGCTAGTGATTGGGTCAGTTAAACACATTCATTTATTGTCTCATACTTTTGGAGGCTCTAAGTCCAAATCAAGGTTTCATCTGAGTTGGATCTTACACAAGGTGTGAATGCATAAGGGGCCTCCATTCCTGGCCTCTTTCCTTGGCTTGTAAATAGCTGATATCTCCCTATACCTCCCCACATTTTCTTTCCTATATGTATATATCTATGTCTGATTTTTGCTTTTCCAGTTCAGTTCAGTTCATTTCAGTTGCTCAGTCATGTCTGACTCTTTGCGACCCCATGAACCACAGCACGCCAGGCCTCCCTGTCCATCACCAACTACCGGAGTCCACCCAAACCCATGTCCATTGTGTCAGTGATGCCATCCAACCATCTCATCCTCTGTCAGCCCCTTCTCCTCCCGCCCTTAATCTTTTCCAACATCAGGGTCTTTTCCAATGAGTCAGCTCTCTGCATCAGGTGGCCAAAGTATTAGAGTTTCAGCTTCAACATCAGTCCCTCCAATGAACACCCAGGTCTGATCTTTAGGATGGACTGGTTGGATCTCCTTGCAGTCCAAGGGACTCTCAAGAGTATTCTTCAACACCACAGTTCAAAAGCATCAATTCTTTCGTGCTCAGCTTTCTTTATACTCCAACTCTCACATCCATACATGACCACTGGAAAAACCATAGCCTTGACTAGACGGACCTTTGTTGACAAAGTAATGTCTCTGCTTTTTAATATGCTATCTAGGTTGGTCATAACTTTCCTTCCAAGGAGCAAGCGTCCTTTAATTTCATTGCTGCAGTCACCATCTGCAGTGATTTTGGAGCCCAGAAAAGTAAAGTCAGCCACTGTTTCCACTGTTTCCCCATCTATTTGCCATGAAGTGATGGGACTGGATGCCGTGATCTTAGTTTTCTGAATGATGAGCTTTAAGCCAACTTTTTCACTCTCCTCTTTCACTTTCATCAAGAGGCCCTTTCCCTTTTTATATGGCTATAACTCATTTGGATTAAGACCTACTCTAATGAACATATTTTAACTTGATTACTTGGTAAATACTCTATCTCCAAATATGATCACATATGAGTATGAGTGTTTATGGCACAGATACATTACTTTTAGAGGCACAAAATCAACCATAGGAGATATGCATTTTGAACTAATTGTGGGCATATCTCCTGCCTCTTTCATCTTATTAAGAGAACACTGGTGACCACTTATGAGAAACAAGGTGGACCCACCACAGTCATTTTCACAATTCTGTGAATGTTTAGTAATTTCATTTTAGTATTTTATTTCTTCTTCCCTCTGTGAGGGAGAAGATAGTCTGTCATTCTCAATTATTACAAAGTATTCTTTACACCTACAGTTGTAATTATTTCCTATTGTGTAGGATATAAGAGCCTGTAAAGTACACAACTCTCAGCCAAACATTCAGATAAAATCCTGATAACCCATGAAATTAAATTTTTCCTGAGCCCTTCAGGAAAGGGACAGGGCTCTACAGGACAGAAAAAACAGAAGACTTTCTTTAAACTGGCAGAACCTCATGAGATAAAGAAAAAGAATTGAGGTCCTCATTTCACCCCAGTCAGAATGGCTGCTATCCAAAAGCCTACAAGCAATAAATGCTGGAGAGGCTGTGGAGAAAAGGGAACCCTCTTACACTGTTGGTGGGAATGCAAACTATTACAGCCACTATGGAGAACAGTGTGGAGGTTCCTTAAAAAACTGGAAATAGAACTGTCATATGACCCAGCAATCCCACTGCTGGGCATACACACCAAGGAAGCCAGAATTGAAAGAGACACGTGTACCCCAATGTTCATCACAGCACTGTTTACAATAGACAGGACATGGAAACAACCTAGATGTCCATCGGCAGATGAATGGATAAGAAAGCTGTGGTACATATACACAATTACTCAGCCATTGAAAAGAATGCATTTGAATCAGTTCTAATGAGGTGGATGAAACTGGAGCCTATTATACAGAGTGAAGTAAGTCAGAAAGAAAAACACCAATATAGTATACTAACGCATATATATGGAATTTAGAAAGATGGTAACGATGACCCTATATGAGAGACAGCAAAAGAGACACAGATGTATAGAACAGTCTTTTGGACTCTGTGGGAGAAGGCGAGGGTGGGATGATTTGAGAGACTAGCATTGAAACATGTATATTATCATATGTGAAACAGATCGCCAGTCCAGGTTCGATGCATGAGACAGGGTGCTCGGGGCTGGTGCACTGGCATGACCCAGAGGGATGAGATAGGGAGGGACGAGGGAGGGGCGTTCAGGAAGCTGAACACATGTACACCCATGGCTAATTCATGTCAGTGTATGGCAAAACACACTACAATATTGTAATTAGCCTCCAATTAAAGTAAATAAATTTAAAAAAGAATTTGGTAATAAGCCCCCTCAAGAAGTTAATTTCTTATTATTAGTCTGTAATGTTGAAAATTAAAATGAAGGAATTTGAAGGGAAAAAAGATCTTACTATGCAACCTACATTAAAATCAGCCATGAAATCCAGTGCATGCCTTATTGTTGCAGCAATTAGAAATTGGAATATCCGCTGGAAAAAAATTCAGAAGTGGAAACTCTGTGTGGGTACAGGTGACTTCTAGGAGAAACAAGTGTGAACTTTTCAATTTCAAAAGTGTGAACTTTTCAAATCACACTTTGAAAAGAGTGACTTCAGAAAATGCCTTAATGTCTATGTTGCTAATAGTTGCTGCTTCAAAACATCAGTTTTTCTTCCTATGAATCAGAAATGCATTACCAAGCTGGATTTAGAAAAGGCCAAGGAACCAGAAATCAAATTGCCAACATCTGTTGGATCATCGAAAAAGTAAGAGAGATCCAAAAAAATATTTACTTTTGCTTTATTGAGTATGCCAAAGCCTTTGATTGTGTGGATCACAGCAGACAGTGGAGAATTCTTCAAGAGATGGAAATACCAGACCCCCTTGTCTGCCTCCTGAGAAATCTGTATGCAGGTGAAGAAGCAACAGATAGAAATGGATGTGGAACAACAGACAGATTCCAAATCGGGAAAGGAGTATATCAAGGCTGTGTATTGTCACCCTGCTTATTTAACTTATATGCAGAGTACATCATGCAAAATGCTGGACTAGGTGAAGCACAAGCTGGAATCAAGACTGCTGGGAGAAATATCAATGAACTCAGATATGCAGATGACACCACCCTTATGGCAGAAAATGAAAAGGAAGTAAGAGCCTCTTGATGAAAGTGAAAGAGGAGACTGAAAAGGTTGGCTTGAAACTCAACATTCAGAAAATGAAGATCATGGCATCTGGTCCCATCACTTCATGGCAAATAGATGGGGAAACAGTGGAAACAGTGTCAGACTTTATTTTTGGGGGCTCCAAAATCACTGCAGATGGTGATTGCAGCCATGAAATTAAAAGATGCTTACTCCTTGGAAGGAAAGTTATGACCAACCTAGATAGCATATTAAAAAGCAGAGACATTACTTTGTCAAACAAAGGTCCATCTAGTCAAGGCTATGGTTTTTCCAGTGGTCATGTATGGATGTGAGAGTTGGACTGTGAAGAAAGCTGAGCACCGAAGAATTGATGCTTTTGAAGTGTGGTGTTGGAGAAAACTCTTGAGAGTCCCTTGGACTGCAAGGAGATCTAACCAGTCCATCCTAAAGGAGACCAGTCTTGGGTGTTCACTGGAAGGACTGATGCTGAAGCTGAAACTCCAGTACTTTGGCCACCTCATGCGAAGAGTTGACTCACTGGAAAAGACCCTGATGCTTGGAGGGATTGGGGGCAGGAGGAGAAGGGGACGACAGAGGATGAGATGGCTGGATGGCATCACCAACTCAATGGATGTGAGTCTGAGTGAACTCTGGGAGTTGGTGATGGACAGGGAGGCCTGCTGTGCTGCGATTCATGGGGTCGCAAAGAGTCGGACACGACTGAGTGACTGAACTGAACTGAACTGAAACTATGGTAGAGGTAATGAAGATAATGGTGACCTCCTTCAAAAGATCCCATGCATGAACTGCTACACCCAGTGCCCTCAACCCTGCAGCAGGCTACCACCAACCCACACCTCTGCTGAAGACTACTGGATACCCCCAGACAAGTCTGGGTCGGTCTCTTGTGGGGTCACTGCTCCTTTTTCCTGGGTCATGGTGCACACGATATTCTGTTTGTGTCCTCCAAGAGTCTATTTCCTAGTCCTGTGTAAGTTCTGGCAGCTCTATGGTGGGATTAATGGTGACCTCCTCCAAGATGGTTTATGCTATACCCAAGTCTGCTGCACCCAGCCATACCCAAGTCTGCTGGACCCAGAGCCCCTGTCCCTATGGCAGTTCACTGCTGACCCCTACCTCCACAGGAGATGCTCAAACACAGTTCTGTCTCAGTCTCTGTGGGGTCTCTGGGTCCTGGTGCACACAAGGTTTGTTTGAGCCCTCTGAGCGTCTCTGGTGGGAATGGGGTTTGATTCTAACCACGAATGCAAAAAAGCAAAATGGCCGTCTGAGGAGGCTTTACAAATAACTGTGAAAAGAAGAGAAGTGAAAGGTAAAGGAGAAAAAGATATACCCATTTGAATGCAGAGTTCCAAAGAATAGCAAGGAGAGATAAGAAAGCCTTCCTCAGCGATCAATGCAAAGAAATAGAGGAAAACAGCAGAATGGGAAAGACTCTTCAAGAAAATTAGAGATACCAAGGGAACATTTCCTGCAAAGATGCACACAATAAAGGACAGAAATGGTATGGACCTAACAGAAGCAGAAGATATTAAGTAGAGGTGGCAAGAATCCTGAGAACTATATAAAAAAGATCAACATGACCCAGATAATCATGATGGTGTGATCACTCACCTAGAGCTAGACATCCTGGAACGTGAAGTCAAGTGGGCCTTAGGAAGCATCACTATGAACAAAGCTAGTGGAGGTGATGGAATTCCAGTTGAGCTATTTCAAATCCTAAAAGATGATGCTGTAAAAGTACTGCACTCAATATGCCAGCAAATTTGGAAAACTCACCAGTGACTACGGGACTGGAAAAGATCAGTTTTCATTCCAATCCCAAAGAAAGGCAATGCCAAAGAATGCTCAAACTACCGCACAATTGCACTCATCTCACACTCTAGTAAAGTAACTCTCAAAATTCTCCAAGTCAGGCTTTAACAGTACTTGAACGGTGAACTTCCAGATGTTCAAGCTGGTTTTAGAAAAGGCAGAGGTCAAATTGCCAACATCTGCTGGATCATCGAAAATGCAGGAATTTCAGAAAAACATCTACTTCTGCTTTATTGACTATGCCAAAGCATTTGACTGTGTGGACCACATAAAACTGTGGAAAATTCTTCAGGAGATTGGAATACCAGACCAACTGACCTGCTTGTTGAGAAATCTGTATACAGGTCAGGAGGCAACAGTTAGAACTGGACATGGAACAACAGACTGGTTCCAAATCTCGAAAGTCGTATGTCAAGGCTGTATATTGTCACCCTGCTTATTTAACTTCTATGCAGAGTACATCATGAGATATGCCGGGCTGGATGAAGCACAAGCTGAAATCAAGATTGCCGGGAGAAATATCAATAACCTCAGATATGCAGATGACATCACCCTTCTGGCAGAAAGCGAAGAACTAAAGAGCCTCTTGATGAAAGTGAAAGAGGAGGGTGAAAAAGTTGGCCTAAACTCAACATTCAGAAAACGAAGATCATGGCATCTGGTCCCATCACTTCATGGCAAATAGATGGGGGAACAGTGACAGACTTTATTTTTTGGGGCTCCAAAATCACTGCAGATGGTGACTGCAGCCATGAAATTAAAAGATGTTTTCTCCTTGGAAGAAAAGTTATGAACAACCTAGCCAGCATATTAAAAAGCAAAGACATTATTTTACCAACAAAGGTCCATCTAGTCAAGGGTATGGTTTTTCAAGTAGTCATGTATGGATGTGAGAGTTGGACTATAAAGAAAGCTGAGCACTGAAGAATTGATACTTTTGAACTGTGGTGTTGGAGAAGACTCTTGAGAGTCCCTTGGACTGCAAGGAGATCCAACCAATCCATCCTAAAGGAAATCAGTCCTGAATATTCATTGGAAGGACTGATTCTGAATCTGAAACTCCAATACTTTGGCCACCTGATGCAAAGAACTGAGTCATTAGAAAAGATCCTGATGCTGGGAACGAATGAAGGCGGGAGGAGAAGGGGACGATAGAGGATGAGATGGTTGGATGGCATCACTGACTCAGTGGACTTGAGTTTGAGTAAACTCCGGGAGTTGGTGATGGACAGGGAGGCCTGGAGGGCTGAAGTCTGTGGGGTCAGAAAGGGTCAGACACGACTGAGCAACTGAACTGAGCTGAACTGGAGTGATCATAACCTCCCAGAGCCCAGTCCCTGTTCCTCTCCCCACCTCAAAGTTAAAAGCAGAAATGTTTAAAGAGTCACTCACCATCTACATGGAGCTGGGTATCATATGCCCAAGTACTTAAGATGACTTTGTCTGCTGTAAGATGGCAGTTCAAGTTTCTCCGGGCCCCGCTGGCCAATGGGTAAACATAAAGTCACAAAAGCAGTAAAAGGGCTTCCCACGTAGCTCAGTGGTAAAGAATCTGCCTGCCAACGCAGGAAACTCGGGTTTGATCCCTGAGTTGGAAGATCCCCTGGAGGAGGGCGTGGCAACCCACTCTAGTATTCTTGCCTGGAGAATCCCATGGACAGAGGAGTCTGGTGGACTGCAGTCCATGGGGTTGCAAAGAGCCAGACATGACTGAGCCACTGAGCACAAGCAGTAAAAACTCACTGTCACTGATGCCTGTGCCTACCTGTGTGTTACAAAACTTCAATCCTTTGAAGGTTTCCTCCTCTAATTTGTGGAAGAGCCTGACAGTTTTCCCATATTCTGATAGTCCTCTCCTGTTCTTCCATTCCTACTCTACATCGTGGCCTTCCGCTGCCCACATGGTCGTGCCAGAGCCCAACCCTACCTGCTGGAGGGAGCCTCTGGCTAATGAGAATATGGAGGCTCCTGCAGGGTTGGGGTGTGGCTCATCATAAGCCACATCCACAGATCTCTTCAAAACCATTATCTTCCAGGTGAATAAATCTTAGGGACTCTCTCCAAACTTCCAGTTCTGGGGCCCAAATGGAGAGCAAATGTCACCTTGGCCTGGTCCTCTACCTTTCTGCCATCCTCTCCCCCACCACCTGGTCCCTGTCTCTGCCCCTCAGGGACCAACAGTATATAGAACCTTCTCCTGAAGATCATTTCTTCCATGAAAGTATAGGGTTGGCCTGACACTGAATGGCTATGCCTCAGACAGTTTCTAAACATTTCTGTATCCCACTTTGAGATCACCTGAGATCCCACGACACTGGACTAGTTCCTCACATCAGATATAGGTTGCCTTCCCCTCACTCTTTCTAATAAGCTTGAGGCATTCTCAACCTTATTCTCCAACCAGAATATTACAGGTAAAATAACTGGGCCTACCTCAGAGCTATAGAGAAATTTTTTTCTTCTGGACATATGTTTCCTTCCTTTACACCTGGTCTGAAAGCTCTGCAAATTTCAAACAGATGGGAGGGGTAAGCAATCAGTTCAATCCTTTGTGATTTAATGGGGGATTTATAGGAAAATAGACATTGTATTGTAGGAGGTTGAAATGGCCATTGGAGGAGAAGACGACTTTGAGTACCTCTTTCTCTCCCTCTAACAAACTAGGTAGTTCTAGACAGGCCTCATTACCTCTCAGAGCTTCTGTTTCCTCTTCTCCAAAATGGGGTTAATCATCACCATCCTGCTAACCTCACAGCATCATGTGACAAATGTTGTGAAAGTGTTTGGAAAAATCAAATGCAAGATGTAAAAATATAAGATCTTTTTTATTACCCTTACACCTAGGTTCAGCCCTGAGGAGGTTGGGTAGGTTGAGGTAGGATAGGGCTAGTTGGGACATAATCAGCATCTAGTCTCTTTGGAGATGCTGTCTAAACTGTGGGGAAAGATCTAAAAGTAAATCCTTGGCTGAAGACTGGCATAAGACACACATTAATAGTGACATCTGTGGAGCATTTATCAGGGGTCCAAATTCTGGACTACCTGCTTTATCTGTATTATCCTATGTCATCTTCAAAACAACCATGTGAAGTGGGTGCTCTCATTAGTCCTATTTTATTTTATTCTTTTACCAAGAAGCTCTGGCACAAAGAGGTTGAGTAAGTGGCCCCAGGCTAAAAAGGAGCAGAGCTGGGATTTGAACACATGGAGTCTGACCACAGAACCCCACATGCAACCACTCCACTATATGGGCACAGCTTCATTATTTAGAGCCAAATGGTCACTGTGAAGGCTTACCCTGTCACCCGGGACAATTTTGCCACCCAACAGTAGCCAACATTTGAAGGTCATAAAGTCTGAGGCCTGAGCAACAGTGGCCCTTCCCCATCTTAGACCCAGATGTGAATTCTCCTGGGGTATTTGAGAAAAGTCTTTCATATTCAAGGAAAAGAATCAATCATTGAGGGATGGTACTGAACTCAGGAGGTTCTGCCCAGGGGCTAGCTATAGCCCCAAAGTAGAACAGCCTCTGTTCTGGGCTCTGGTCACAGAAGGAAGGTAAGATTCTCCCCTGGGCATCACCCCATAGAGGAAAAAAAATGTATTTTGGACCCCAGCATATATGGAAGGGTATAGGACTCTGAAAGTGAAGGAATTTTTGTGGTTACAGCAGGAGCTGTTTCTTTTTTCTCAGCACTTATTTCCACCTCTTTGCCACTCCTCTCTCAAGAAAGGGGGTGGGGTGGGGGGAAATGGATAAGGAAGGAAGATGATCAACCATTTGGATAGTCTATGTCCTTGTCTTCCAATGTCATCCTCTTCTGCCCTCTCCCACCACACCTTGGAAAGTGATCCTATTAATGGTTCTAACATTGGGATGAGTGTACACATTAAAAGGCATCATTTAGTCCACCTTTCAACCCCCTTCCTTAATGAGTGAGGGAGGTCAATTGTATGGTAATGGATGGTAACTAGACCTTTGGTGGTAATCTCCTTGTAGTGCATACAGATGTTGATTTATAATGTTATATAACTGAAACCTGTAATGTTGTACACCTGAAACTTATATAATGTTATATATCATTTTTATCTCAATTTTTAAAAGGGTATATATGAATCAGAGTATATTTAAAGTAATCTAGAGGCATTGTTGATAAAAAAGTATTCACATTAAAAAAAGGCACCAGATACTTCTGGTTTAAGCATCTTAATAGAGATAATTTGAGTGGCTTCTCCCATTGTAAACTCAAAGAAATGCTGAATAAAGTGTTGGGGGCGGGAACTCACAGCTGGGCCTGAAATAAAGAAAGGGAAATCTCCAGGAGCAAATAGCAAGGAGGGATCTTAATGGCAGACCCCTTAACTTTTGAGCCCTCCAGGGGGAGGTGATGGACCTAGAAGAGATATAGACTAGCTGACAATAGAATATTTATACAGCGCTTGAACTTCTAATTCTATACACTGCTCAACTATCACTCAAGAGTCAGTATGAAATGTAGACATTTTCCAACAAAGACTGAGTCAATTCACCATTCATATGAAAAGACTGAGTCAATTTACCATTCACCAAGACCCTTAAAGCTGGGCTGGTCTTGGGAAAGCTGGCAAGATTTAAAAAGAAAACAAATCCTACCCTTTGACAACCTTTGCTGAGAATTTTACTGGTCTAAGCATTGATGTATAAATGGGTGCTAGAAAGACTAACCATGGCTTTCTTACAATATCCTCTAATATCTTTTAAAAATTTATGTATTTTTTGGTCTGAGCTTTATTGAGTTATAATTCACATACCATATAATTCACCCATTTAAAGTGTACGATTCAATTTTTTTTCAGTATATACACACACACAGTTGTGCAACCATAACCACAATCTAATTTTATTTTTTACCACAATCTAGTTTAAGAACATTCTCATCACCTCAAAAAAAAAAAAATCTCTGTACCCATTAAACAGTTACTCCTCATTTTCCCTGTCCCCCAGCTCCTGGAAACCACTAATCTGCTTTCTGTCTACAGCTTTACCTATTGCATGTGCCCTTTTGCGTCTGGCTTCTTTCACTTAGAATAATGTTTTCAAGATTCATCCATGTTGTCACATGTGTTAGTACTTATTTCTTTTTCTAGCTGAATAATATGCCATTGTATGGATACACAACATTTTGCTTATACGTTCTTCAGTTGGTGTACAGTTTCCACCTTTTGGCTATTATGAATACTGCTGCTATGAACAGTCTTGTACAAGTTTTGTGTGAATATACATTTTCATTTCTGTTGGGTACATATATAGGATTAAAATTACTGGAGCATATAATTCTATGTTTAAACATGTGAGGAAAGCCAAACTATTTTCCAAAGTGGCTGCACCATTTTACATCCCCGTTAGCAGTATATGAGGAATCCAAGTTCTCCACATCCTCACCAACATTTGTTATTGTCTGTTTTGATTATGGCCATTCTAGTAGGTATCTCATTGTGGTTTTGAATTGTATTTCCCTGATGGCTAAAGATATTGAGTTTCCCTCTAACATATTTTTATTACAAACTCAACTATCTTACAACATATTACTGTAAGTATTGTTAGAGACTTCACTTTTCAAGAGTATTCTGGGAGAAGCTACTGCTCCCCTTGCTCTCCAGTCCAGTCCAGTAACTATGCTACTGCCCTATACCTTTTCAGGATTTGGGGGCTGGAGTGGGATTAGAAAGGCAAATTCTCATGGTCCTTCCAAGATCCATAATAGCTTTCTTTCAACTGCTGCCTTCCATAACAAAGATTATTTCAGAACAAAGATGAATATGGGCTTGTATTTTGGGGTTTTCTGGAGGCCCAGAAGCCATGACTCAAAAGAAAATTCCTAGAGAAATATGGCCTCTTTCCTGTGAATTCTTTCTCCTTCAACTCCAAACTAAAATAATCCAAACAGATAATTCATCATTGTGGTCATTCATTGGGCTAAGACTCTCTTATTCTGATACAACTCAGAGTTTCTCCATAACCAAGTTACTATCCTTTACCCTGATAAAAAGAAAAGGAGAGAGGGAGAGAGAGAGAAAGAGACAGAGAATAAAACAAAATGAAAATCTGAATTGCAATTCCAGCTATGCAAGTCCGTCAAGTTGTGTGACCGTGGGCAAGTCACTTGATCATTCTGGGCCTCAGTAACCTCATCTTTGTGATTGTTCAATTCTCATTAGGGAATCAGACAAGATGATAACTCCCCTTCTGTTTGGATGTGCTCTGGAAGTAGGAAGATGTCTCAGTGGTCTGGGGAGAGGACTACTGGGGCAGAAGCCCAATCTGAGCCATTGCTAGAGGGCAGCATTGTATCAGCAATTATTCTAATGACACTGGCTGAGGTGTGGTCGCCTCAGAATTCTTTAATCCAAAAATGTAGTCTTTTACTTTCCCAGAAATGGCATTCTTACAAAAGGAAGCAAATTTCTGGAAATCCGCAGAGAGAGAAGAATATTAGAGAAGAAAGTCTTGCTTTCTGCAAGTTTTATTGTTAAAACAAAATAAGATTGAAAAGGAAGATTGTGCATTTTAACTTTAAATTAAACCTGTTTACTTTTGGTCTTATTTGAATACAATTGCACAAATATCTTTTCCTCTTTGAAGACTCCACCAGCACTACAAGGAAAGTATTCAGATTTATTTTAAACTTCTTCCAATGGTTTGATTCATGGATTCAGTGACAGAATTTCTTAGTAGGACATCTTACTATGGCATCTCTTCCTTCTTTGGCTGATATTTATGACAACCCCCAAAAGGAATACTTAGGAAATGGATTTGTTATAAAGAATCATCCACAATTTCTCCACTAAATCTTTTGATGACTTGCTACATTTTACAATGGCTAAGTTTCTGAATGTCTAGGTGACATTCCCAAATCATCTGTCTGAGGCAAAAAAACTATATGGCTGCAATAACTGTTCAAACCATGTTTTTTCTAGCTGTGTATCCTTCAGTTAGTGTAGCTTCCTCAGTTCTCCTTTGAGTTATGTGAAGTGAAAGTCACTCAGTTGTGTCTGACTCTTTGTGACCCCATGAACTATACAGTCCATGGAATTCTCCAGGCCAGAATACTGGAGTGAGTAGCCTTTCCCTTCCCAGGGGATCTTCCCAACCCAGGGATCCCACACTGCAAATGGATTCTTTGCCACCTGAGCCACAAGGGAAGCCCCCATGAGATCATGTTCCTCCCCTAACCTCAATATGCACACACATTTGTCTAGGAGCATCAGGGATTGTCTCATGTGTGACATGCCCATAAAGATAGCTCTCATTATTCATTAAGGGAAAGAAGAAAATGGACACATTGCAACTCTATAGCAGTGGTGGTAGATACATTTCCATGTACATGGTTACTCCAATTATTTGATAGTAACTGCTTAGAGCATTGTTGAGAAAGATTACTTTTCTTTTAGATACCACCTTTTTATTAACATGATTCATAATTGTCAGAATCATTTGGCTTATACATCATTTTATCAGTTGGTTCTATGCTTGAGGTGCTGCTTTAGTTCATTAGTTTCTTTTTTTAAGTTATTTATTTTTAATTGGAGCTTTACAATATTGTGTTGGTTTCTGCCATATATCAACATGAATCAGCCATGGGTATACATATGTCCTCTCCCTCTTGACCCTCCTTCCCACCTACATTTGGAATCCATAAGAAAGAGGGAAAATGAGCAATTCATTAGTAATGTCTGCTAAGAGAAGGGGTGAGGGCATATAAATTGAGAAAATCACCATCCTTAAGGTAATTCAAGCAAATGACTCTGCTTTATTCTTAATAATGAGAAAAATAATATTTTTAATAGCAAAGTATTATATTATTGGGCTTTTCTGGTGGCTCAGATGGTACAGAATCTGCCTGCAATGCAGGAGATCCAGGTTTGATCCCTGGGTTGTGGATCCCCTGAAGAAGGGAATGGCTACTCACTGCAGTATTCTTGACTGGAAAATCCCATGGACAGAGCATATTATTGAAAGGTAACTGGGATATCTCAAAAAACATCCAGGCTATGGCTTGTCCTGGTTGAGAGGGTATAACTGACCCTCAAGAACCCTTAAAATCAGGGACTTGAATGCCACCAGTATTCTTGGTTTTTCTCTTTGCTTTTCATGTCTGGATCTCTCTGCGTATTGACTTACTTCTTTCTTCGCTATAGGCTATCTTTTTCCACATAGTGGATGATCTAGGCCTCTAGAGTTATTCTGTCCAGTTTGGCAGCTACCCATCACGTGTGGCTATTGAGCACTCAAAGTGTTCAGTTCAGCTCAGTTCAGTCACTCAGTCATGTCCGACTCCTTGTGACCACATGAACCGCAGCATGTCAGGGCTCCCTGTCCATCACCAACTGCTGGAATCTACCCAAACCCATGTCTACTGAGTTGGTGATGCCATCCAACCATCCCATCCTCTGTTGTCCCCTTCTCCTCCTGCCCTCAATCTTTCCCAGCATTAGGGTCCTTTCAAATGAGTCAGCTCTTTGCATCAGGTGGCCAAAGTATTGGAGTTTCAGCTTCAACATCAGTTCTTCCAATGAACACCCAGGACTGATCTCCTCTAGGATGGACTGGTTGGATCTCCTTGCAGTCCAAGGGACTCTCAAGAGTCTTCTCCAACACCACAGTTCAAAAGCATCAATTCTTCGGGGCTCAGCTTTCTTTCTAGTGTGGCTAGTCTAAATTGGGATGTGATGGTTTGTAAGTGTAAAACACACAACTCGATTTTGAACACAGAGTACTAGGGGAAAAAAGAATGTAAAATATCCTATTAATTAAAAAAACATAGATTTCATGTTTAAATGATAACATATTGGATTTATTGTGTTCAATAAAATATGTTATTAAAATTAATTCCACCTGTTTCCTCTCTTAATGTGGCAATTAGAACATTGAAAATTACATACTTGGCTCACACCATCTTTTTGTTGGACAGCTCTGCTTTACAGCATTACAACTTATATAGCTACTCGGGGAGTGATTGAATTCTTTGAACAAAGCACAAAAAATGAGATAAAGGGTACTTACTGGTGTGGACCAGAGGTCCACCCCTAGAGCATTCCTGTGTGGACTGCGGGGGAGTCACATGAGAATACAGCAGCTCCAGATGGGACACAAATTTGGGGTATCCTGAGAGACAATTCTCAGAAGCACAGAGGGGGCTACTGGATTAAGGAAGGAGCAGGTATATTCCAATCTGTATATGTGGTTCATATTCAGAAGTTCTAAAATTATGGCTTTTGAACCATCCTCTCCTTCTGAATGATCCTTTCCCAATATTTCCGTATTACAGTCAACCACTCCGAATCCACGGTTAGTCAGTAGCTTTCTTCCATGAGATGTTTCAGGAACCCTGGCTCTTTCCATATTGCGCCTTGGCTATCTCTAGAGTCTCAGATTCCATTCCTTTGGTGAAAATTAGTAATGTGGCCTCATCCAGATGCAAGAGGGGCAGGAAAATATGGTTCCTTACTGGTGGTTCCCTGGAACCATTGTACTCTAAGCAAAGGTGAATACAAATTTTAGTGGGCCACAAGCCTTCCCTGGGCTTCCCTTGTAGCTCAGTCGGTAAAGGATCTGCCTGCAGTACAGGAGACCCGGGTTTGATTCCTGTGTTGGGAAGATCCCCTGGAGAAGGAAATGGCAACCCACTCCAGTATTCTTGCCTGGAAAATCTCATGGACAGAGGAGCCTGGTGTCCTGCAGTCCATGGGGTCGCAAAGAGTTGGGCATGACTGAGCGACTAACACTTACTTACTTAGCCTTCCCTGCTTCCCTAATAGCTCAGTCAGTAAAGAATCTGCCTGCAGTGCAGGAGACTGGCGCTCGATTTCTAGGTTGGGAAGATTCCCTGGAGAAGGAAATAGTAACCCACTACAGTATGCTCACCTGGAGAATCCCATGGACAGAGGAGCTTGGCGGGCTACAGTCACAAGAGTCAGACACGACTTTGCAACTAAACCACCACCAGCTTTCCATATAACATATGCCCAGAAATGTTGCAAAGTCAACATTGTAAATGGTGGAAAAGGGATTTGAAACCAGATCTATCTGAATCCAATCAGGCCTCTAAATTACTATATTTTTGCCTTTTATGAAAAAGTTATTTTCTTCTTTCAAAAATTAAAACTCAGCTCATCAATCTTATGAGGCACTCAATCAGGCGCTGCAAAATAGAAGTACCAGGAAATCTGATGGTAATGCCATGCTTCGAACTTTAGTTTTGTATACGTGGTTCATATTCACAAATTCTAAAATGATGGCTTTTGATCCCCATCCTCTCCTTCTGAATGATCCTTTCCCAATATTTCCATATTATAGTCAACTACCCTGAAAGAAAGTAAAGTCTCTCAGTCGTGTCAGACTCTTTGCTATCCTGTGGACTGTAGCCCACCAGGCTCCTCTGTCCATGGGATTTTCCAGGCAAGAATACTGGAGTGGGTTGCCATTTCCTTCTCTAGGGGATCTTCCCAACCCAGGGATCAAACCCAGGTCTCCCGCATTACAGGCAGATGCTTTAATCTCTGAGCCACCAGGGTAGCCTTTCCCTTCTCCAGGGGATCTTCCCAACCTAGGGATCGAACCCAGGTCTCCCTCATTGCAAATGGATTCTTTACCAGCTGAGCCACAAGGGAAGCCCAACTACTCTGAATCCACTATTTTTTCTTACTTTTTAGGAAAATTATTTACTCTTTGTTTTCACATGTATTCCAACAAGTTTGTGGGGGGAAGCACAAATGACAGTTTAATTTACTCAGGTAGATGTTTTAAAAGCAAGCAATTCAATGCTAACTGGCTAATTGCAAAATAATTAACTGACTGTTTTAAACTCTAAAACCAATTATTTGACCTGTCACAACTTCCTCTCTCCTCAGTAGTACTTTGGGACTCTAGATCCAACTGTAGATGGAGCAAAAAGAAGTATTTGCATTTCTATGTATCCATGTCCTTCCTCTACTTATTCAAGACTCCTTTTCCAGAATCTTGGACTTAAAAAAAATCCCTGGATACCTTGAAATAATTGAGATATGTGATCTTTGTTAAGAACCCTTGAATCTACTAGTAACAGTTGAAGAAAATATATAGGCTTTAACAAGGGATGGGGCCCAAGTGTGAGCAAAATCAAGATCTCAATTCCCCTCATGGCCTTCATTTAGGTGTTTATCTTTCCTCTGGAGAGATTGTTCACTGATGAGTGATACTGGGAAGGGCCTAAAGATCAACCTTGTATAGCAAAAGGTCCCATTCTGAGTTTAAACTATGACCATGACTAGAATTCAGACATACCATTGTATGTAAGTCTACGTGTATGAGGGACTGGGAAATTTCCTGGGAAAGGATTCATCCCAACTGGAGAAGGTCCAGTTGTCTATCCTTAGTGTGTTATAGGAGAGCTGATATGAAGAGCACTGTGATATCTGTTATTTGGCTGTGTCCCTAACTCAGCATCCCTTTAACAGAGTGTAAATAAAATGAGAAAATCATTCCCTTCTCTTCACCACAGAATTTCATTCAGCTTTGATGATCTGAGGACTCCAAGTGGCAATCCTGGTGCAAACAGAACAGTGCCTGGCAGAGTCAACAGTGACAGCAGTTGCAGAAGTACCCAGTAAAAGCCTGTTATGGAAGCAATGGAGTCAAATCTCAGACTGGCAAAGTGAGCTGTCAATGTCAAAAGGAATCCCCTATTTTGCTGACTGTGGTCCCTAATCCCTGTAGAGGTTTTCCCTGAGAGCTCTGGAGAATAGCTCACAGGCAGGCACAAAATTACAGTCAGAAACCATTTGGTGTCTGCAATTTTTTTCCCCTTAGCATTGCAGTAAGCTTTTGCAGACACTGCCCCAACCCCAAGTCTTGAAATGAGCACACAATTAACAACCCTGACAGAAGCAGAGGTCATTCACTGTCATTTGAATTATCATTAGGGTCTAACCCCATTAAAATGGCTATATTCTCATGATCGAAAGAGTGTGGCCATATGAACCATGTGGGAAAACCACATTCTTTAAGCTAGAAAGATAAATGTGAGATGAAAATTGACCCAGGTAGAAATGGCTTTGCAAGGACTTGGAACTGCAGTCCTCAAGTGGAGTCCAGTGGGGATGGCTTAATCCACAAAGAAACAAACAGAAACCAACAAAAAACTGCTTCATGTTATTAGATTTCAGGAATTTTGTGGTATAGCATTCAACTTCTTGATATAGTAAACCTCAGGACACTATAGAACATCCAGTAGTATCTTCACTTTGGACACCAGTAGAAGAAGGTGTCAGGTGCATCCCTGAATGCAATTCTCTGATGAGGCCCAGTAGGCATGAGCTTTTTTTTTTTTTTTGCTGCAGCTATGTCTCTCACTTGGCCTTAACTCTGAGGATTCTACTTCTGCTTAACTCTGATACCCAACTTCTACATTTCTCTCTTTACTCAAACTGTGTCACAGCAAAAGTTTGAGCTTGATAGGAGAGTGATCTTTTTTTTTTTTTTTAAATTGGGGCACAGATAACTCAAGACAGAGAAGTGTAGAAAACTTGAGAATATGCACATTCAAAAACATTATCAGTTATCCATCCATCCATTCATTCATTGAGCATTTATTGTGAGTGACCAGTGTGTATGAGGCTCTGTCCAAAGTGCTCATTGACAACACATGTAGCCAAGTGAGTACCTGAACATAAATGTGTGACAGGTCATTCTTCAGATACTCCAAAGACAGACAAAAAAGGATTTGGGTATTTTCCTTTTGGTATATATTTCTCTTCCTCCACCTAACCCCTCCACCTTCCATGCAGAATTATTATAGATGATCCAGGAGAGACTCAGTTCTGGTAGGCACATGAATGGCTCCTCAAAGCTGTCTGTATCCTACCCTCTGGAAACTGTGAATATGTTAAGTTACATGACAAAGGAGTATTAAGATCACAAATGGAATTGTTTGCTACTTAGCTGCCTTGAAATAAGATTTATATGGATCATCTGGGTATGAAAATGTATATTTTCAAAAATAACCACAAGGATATTTATATAAGAAGGAGTCAGAAGAGAGAGAACCAGAGTGATGTAGTGTGAGAAGGACTTGGTCCAATGTTGCTGGCCCTGAAGATGGAGAACAGGGGCCACAAGCCAGAGAATACAGGGAACCTCAGAAACTGGATTGGCAAGGAAGCAGATGAGCCCTGGAGCCTCCAGAAGGAATGTAGTTCTGCCAATCCCTTGATTTTAGCCCACTGAGACCCATGATGGACTTTTGATCTCCAACACTGCAAGATAACTTTGTGTTATTTTAAATCACTAAGTTGGTGATAATTTCTTACAGCAGCGATAGGAAAACTAATACACTCAGGAATTATCTAAATTAGTAGTTCTCAACCTTGATTACATAATACAATCACTTACAGAGATTTAAAAATCCTAATACTCAGGTCATGCCCCAGACCAATCAGAAATCCTGGGGGTGAGGTTCAGGCATTGATATTTTTTAAAGCTCTGCAGCTGATTTCAACATAGAGCAAGACTGAGAACCACTGATGTAAATAAATTTGTGTATCACTATTTTAACTCTGAAAATCTTACTTGACTGAGAACAATCTCTCTTTACCTAATTCTACCAGTTTGTTTCTCAGCAGGACAAGGAAAAGTCAAAAGAAATGAATCCCAAGGATCCCTGGGCCATAAGGCTAGATGAGAAGAGTGTAACACAATTTCCCAAGCAGCTTGAATAAAAGGTTAAACCATGGGCAGCACCTTGCCTCTAGGTTCTGTTTTGGCAGATCCATTGTCCTCTGAACGGATGGATCAAACCAGTCAACCCTAAAGGAAATCAACCCTGATTTGGAAGGACTGATGCTGAAGCTGAAGCTCTGATACTTTGGCTACTTGATGCGAAAAGCCAACTTATTGGAAAAGACCCTGGTGCTGGGAAAGACTGAGGGCAGGGGTAGAAGGGGGTGACAGAGGATGAGATGGTTGGATGGCATCACCGACTCAATGGACATGAGAGTTTGGGCAAAATCTGGGAGATAGTGAATGACAGGGAAGCCTGGCATGCTGTAGTGCATGGGGTCACAAAGAGTCGGACATGACTTAACGACTGAACAACAGCAACAATTCTCCTCTGAACAACTGGATGTGTATTTATTTATAAAATCCTATTTGTATTTTCAGTGGTGGTGGTGGCTTAGTCACTAAGTCGTGTCCAACTCTTGTGACCCCATAAACTGTAGGTCACTAGGCTTCTCTGTCTATGGGATTTCCCAGGTAAGACTACTGCAGTGGGTTACCATTTTGTTCTCCAAGGGATCTTCCCCACAGGGATCAAACCCTGGTCTCCTGCATTGCAGGCAAATTCTTTACTGATTGAGCCACCTTTAGTAAGGCACCTCAAGTCATTGGAAGACAGAAACGTGTTATCAAGAGAGTCTTAAAAGGTGATCTATCAAGATGTTCATGTAAGAGAGTAGAGTCAGTTGCATACCTGACCAAATAGAATTGTTACTTCCCAGACAGTAATGTGAGCCAGATATGTGTTACTGGCACCTGCAAGCTGGAGTTTGGAGTTCTGAGCCTAGATGATGAAAAGCTGAGAGTTGCTTTCTGAAGAATGAGAACTAAAGAACAGCATGCATATGAAATTAACTATGTCTTTAGCAAAAGTGAATTATATATACCCCAAATCTACTTCCTCCTATAGACTCAGGCAAAATTTCTTGTGGCAGATTGTCCATGACATATAGGTAATGTGAGTTCAGAGAGCCACATTAAACCTTTCTGATCACTAGAGACCACACTACTTAATTGCCAATCTTCTGATGAAGACATTGTAACTTTCCAACTGTTTTCTGATCTAGCAAAAGACTGAAGGATTTATACACATTTACAGAGAGGGAAAGATGGAGAATGCAGAAAGCCTACTTTTGTACAAGAAGGTGAGATATGTACATATGACTGCCATGATACCATATTCCCTGATCCAGAGCTAACTCCAAGGGCCTGAGCAGGGAAGAAGGGGGCCAAGACCAGTGGTGTGCTGAAGGTGACTTGTGTCAGTTCATTAGCGGTGATTATGTATATCTCTGCCATCCAGTATCATCATGATGATAGGTCATGATGGTAGTATTTTTTTACCACAGAAATTGATAAATGTACAAATCTGTCTCCCACGACAAACTCCCTCCCCTGGAGAGCTGGTTAAACATCTACCAACACACTTGGACTTACAATACAGTGAAAAGGCTGGGCCTGAGAGATATGGTTAAAGAATGCTTTGTGTATATTACCATATATGAAATAGATGACCAGTGCAAGTTTGATGCATGAAGCAGGGCATTCAAAGCTGGTGCTCTAGGACAACCCAGAGGGATGGAGTGGGGGGGGAGGTGGGAAGGGGATTGAGGATGGGGAGACACATGTACACCCATTGCTGATTCATGTCCAAGTATGGCAAAAAACAACCACAATATTGTAAAGTATTTATCCTCCAGTCAAAATTAATTAATTTTTTTAAAAAAAGAATGAGTAATGTTTTGTTTGCAGAAGATAATACTTTGGTGAATTATAACTATGGGAAGAGAGCTCAGATATCTTCTTTATTTCTCTAAAGAGTAAATCAGAATCACTGTGCACATCTGTATGTGTATGTGTGTAGGTTCCACGGAAACTGGATTCAACTCAATATAAAAAAGACAATTTGTCAATGTTCAGTACCATTCAAAGCGAGAAAAATTTGTCTCAGGAGATAGTGAACTTCCCCATCACTAGAAATGAGCAGAGATTTAAAAATCAGTAGGCAGACATAGAGGAATTTCAAGTATTGGACAGTAAACTGGATAAGACTATATGATCACTAATGTTTCTTCCAACTCCAGATATTTTTGATTTTTTGGAAAAGTAATTTATAAATTTTGAAGAACTTAAAGAGGTCTTGCATTGCTAGGAGTTCAAAACCAGTATGAAGGCAAATCATTTGTAAGAGCTCAAAGAACACTTTTCATTCTGCTCATACTATTTCCCTTCTAATTGGCTGAATTTATTCTTCCTCAAGGCAGTAGCTTATGGGAACAGAGCATGAGGGTCTTCAAGACCCCTTTTCTCTACTATAGATGGACATTGTTAAAGAGAGTCATTCCTCTGATCAGTTGCCTAATTGTATCTTAGAAGAAAGTCTGAAAGATATATAAATATAGATACAGATATAGATTATTTTTTGTCAAGTTCCTCTGAAGGTTCAAATGCATTCCCAAAAAATGTGTCCCTAGAGTGAATTAAAAGGAGCATTTTACTCAAGCCAGGAGAAAGCACCTTCACATTAAATCAAGCAGGCATTGGAAACAACCCTACTACAGTGAGAAGAGTAGTTACATGTTTACATTGTTTGAAACTATATTCTATAAAATCATGTTGAATCAAGTTATGAAAAAGTAAGCATAAAAAAATAGGAATTTTAGTATATAAAATGTCATTTTTTTAAGCAGCTCCTCATGACTCTCTTTAGTCTGTAGTCTATTTTCATTAAGCCAAGCATGACCTTTAAGCCCTGAGGCACATGCACCAGCACTGGTTTTCATGGTTTGGATAGTTATCAACCTGCTTGGGATGTTCAAGATATTCCCAGGGAGGAAGTCAGCTAAATTTTCAAGTCCCTCTCTTTTTTACCCCAATCCACTCGACTGTTGATAGAATGAAGTGAAAACTCTATGTGTGTGTATAACTAATAATGTGATATACATGGCTGTGAGTGGTATATAAGTGTAATGGGTTTGGTGATACATGGTCCTTGTTTGGAATGACAAATAGTTTAGGATTAAAGCAGCTATAAGAAAGCACTTTTGGATTGTTAGAGTAAGAATGTCTGCAAATCTAATCCCTAGTTCTTAATGGGATTAGATGGGAGAAGGCAATGGCACCCCACTCCAGTACTCTTGCCTGGAAAATCCCATGGACGGAGGAGCCTGGTAGCCTGGTAGGCCTGGTAGGGGTCGCTAAGAGTAGGACACGACTGAGCGACTTCACTTTCACTTTTCACTTTCATTCATTGGAGAAGGAAATGGCAACCCACTCCAGTGTTCTTGCCTGGAGAATCCCAGGGATGGTGGAGCCTGATGGGCTGCCGTCTATGGGGTTGCACAGAGTCGGACTCGACTGAAGCGACTTAGCAGCAGCAGCAGCAGTTCTTAATGTGACAAGAACACAAGAAAAATATTCAAAATCAACTTTTTCAGAACTCTGGAAATTAACCAGTCTTTCAACAATCCAAGAACTATGTATTCAAGAAAAATGGCTGAATCTCAGTAAGAACCATGAGCTTTATGGTATTTTAACTTGCTCTCTTCCCAGCTCAGTGGTAGCTTTAAAAACTAATAGCTTCACAATTATGGTAGTTGTAAAAACTGAAAGGTTGTTGTTGAATCACGCGAAGACACCGGGATTCTTGGCCCCCGGAGGAGAAGAATTCAATCCGGGGCCAGAGACGAGGCTTGATCGCTCAGAGCTTTTGTGTAATAAAGTTTTATTAAAGTATAAAAGAGATAGAGAAAGCTTCTGACATAGGCATCAGAAGGGGGCAGAAAGAGTACCCGCTTGCTAGTGTTAACAATGAGGTTATATAATCCAAAGAATGTCTGGAGGTTGTAAAGACCTCATCAGACCTACTCCCATAATTTACATTTTAAGATAACACTGTCCTCAGACAAGATACATCTTTGTAAAGACCAGGTCTACTCCCATAATTAACATTTTAAGATAACAGAAGGTTGAATCCAAAGACTGTCCTTAGGCAGGATACATTATTGTTATATAATCCTAAGGAATGTGGAGAAAGAAAAAAAGGTTTGTCCTTTCTTCCTCCTTGAGAATTCCAGACCCCTCTCTCCTTGGGGACCCCTAGACTCCCTATCAACCTGCCTAGGAGCTGACTCTCTCAAAACTGGCAATCTGGCAGCCACTGGAGGAGGCAAAATAGGCTTAAAAGTTCCCCATAAAGCCCTATTTTTAGAGAATTGTAATTATTATTTGAGCTGCCTGGCAGCTTTCTGAAAATTCCCATATGCAGAGCTTGACTTCATTTGACCTGACTCAGGCCTCACTCAATGTGAACAGTCTTTTCCCTCAGGCATTAAAAAAGAATCATTGGTGAAAGAGAGTTCTGGAGGCGGGACAAATGATATGTTTGGTCGGGTGTTTGTGTATGTCTTCATTTATTAGGTGATATTTGTACAGCCACCCAAGTGAAATAATGGTGTTGGTGGTTTAGTCACCATGTTGTGTCCAACTCTTGAGACCTCATGGATTGTAGCCCATCAAGGCTCCTCTGTCCATAGGATTTTCCAGCAAGAATATTGGAGTGAGTTGCCATTTTCTTCTCCAGGAGATCTTCACAACCCAGGGACTGAACCCAGGTCTATGCTGGGGTAATAGCAAGTACAAAGACCCTGAAGTAGGAGCATGCTCGGTTTCTTTCAGGAGTAGAAGATATCTTGATTACAATTTTTCTCCCCTCTGTCTTTACTTACTGGGGCTTCCCTGTTGGCATGGCAACCCACTCCAGTATTTTTGCCTGGAGAACCTCCATGGACAAAGAATCTCCTGGCCGGCTACAGTCCATGGGGTCACAAAGAGGCAGACACAGCTGATTAAGCACAGCACAGCACAGCACTGGGGACTCAAATGGTAAAGAATCTGCCTGCATTGTGGGAGACCTGGGTTTGATCCCTGGGTTGGGAAGATCCCCTGGAGAAGGAAATGGCAATCCACTCCAATATTCTTGCCTGGAAAATTCCATGAACAGAGTCCATGGGGTTGCAAAGAGTCAGACAAGACTGAGTGTCTAACACTTTCACTTTCACTTACTTTCATGATTTCAACTGCCATCACTACAGCATCCCTTACCAGGCCCCTGCTATAGTACGGTATCTCCATGTTCCTAAAACACTTATTCCATCAGGTTATTCCTTTGCATAAAAACTTCTATTTGATTCCTATCTACCTGCAGTAAAAATCCAAATTCTACCCCCTAGTGTCCAACTACCTCCACCAATCTGATTTTGTGTTATATTCATCTCTTGTTCTATTTCATAAACTTTGATTTCTGTCACTCTTGTATTGATTGATTTCAGTTCAGTTTATCACTCTCTCTTGGATGTGATTGTTTTGTCTCCAAATTTTTAAAAATTGTGGTAAAATATACATAGCATATATATATATATATATATATATATATATATATATATACTTTTTAACCATACTAACCATTTAAAGTAGTTACTGATAGTAAGAACTTACTTATGCCTTGTTTTGGTCCTCATCTCTTTCCTTACTGCCTTCTTTTGTGCTTTGTTATTTCTTTGTACTGGCACATTTTGATTCTCTTTTCATTTTCTTTTGTTTATATTCAATAGATATACTCTTTGTGGTTATCATAGGGATTACATATCTGTAACCTAAAGTTACAGATATCTATTTTAAATTGTGACCAACTTAATTTTAATCACATATAAAAACTACTCCATTACAGCTCTGTCCTTCTCCACTTTATATTATTGGTGTCAAAATTACATTTTATATATGCCAATTAACATAGATTTATCATTTTTAATGCATTTAAATCTTTAAATCTTACAGAAAATAAGAAGAGTGGAGTTACAAACTAAAATTACAAAAATATTGGTTTTTATATTTGTCCACATGCTTGCCTTTACCAAAGATCTTTATATTTTCATATGATTTCAAATTATTCTTAAGTGTTCTTTCATTTCAATTTGAAGGATTTCCTTTAACATTTCTTGCAGGACAAATCTAATGGTAATGAACTCCCTCAGTTTTTTTTTTTTTTTTAATCTGGGAGTGTCTTAATTTCTCTGCCTTCTTTTTTTTCGTCATCTGCAGGGCATGCAGTATCTTAGTTCCCCAACCAGGGATCAAACCCATACCCCCTGCAGTGGAAACTTGAAGTCTTAACCACTGGACTGCCAGGGAAATCCCACGCCTTCTTTTTAGAAGAAGAGTTTTGTTGGGTATGAATGCTCTGCTTGCGTGCTAAGTCTCTTCAGTCGTGTCTGATTGTTTGCAATCCCATGGACTGTAGCCCACCAGACTCCTCTGTCCATGGGATTCTCCAGGCAAGAATACTGGAGTGGATTGCCAGGCCCTCCTCCAGGATCTTCCCGGCCCATGGATTGAACCTGTGTCTCTTACGTCTCCTGCATTGGCAGACAGGTTCTTTACCAATGGCGCCACCTGTGAAGCACTGAATAGAAGGCTCAGCTGACAATTTTTTTCCTTTCAATATTTTAAATATGTCATGTTGCTACCTTCTGCCTCCATGGTTTCTGCTGGAAAATCTACCTATACTCTTATTGAGGATCTCTTGTACATAATAAGTCACTTTTTCTTTTGCTGCTTTTAAGATTCTCTCTTTGTCTTTTGACAATTGATTGTAATACATTTTGGGTCTCTTTCAGTTTAATCTTCTTGAAGTTCATTGATCTTGTATTTGGATACCCATGTCTTTGCAGTCCATGGGGTCGCTGAGGGTTGGACACGACTGAGTGACTTCACTTTCACTTTTCACTTTCATGCATTGGAGAAGGAAATGGCAACCCATGCCAGTGTTCTTGCCTGGAGAATCCCAGGGACGGGGGAGCCTGGTGGGCTGCTGTCTATGGGGTCGCACAGAGTCAGACACGACTGAAGTGACTTAACAGCAGTAGCAGCAGTCTTTGCTCAAATTTAGGAAGTTCTTAGCCATTGTGAAAGTAAAAGTGACAGTCACTCAGTCATGTCTGACTCTTTTGTGACCCCATGGACTGTATAGTCCATGGAATTCTCCAGGTTAGAATACTGGAGTGGGCAGCTATTCCCTTCTCTAGGGGATCTTCCCAACCCAGGGATCGAACCCAGGTCTCCCACATGGGTCTCCCATATTACAGGCAGATTTGTTACCAGCTGAGCCACCAGAGAAGCCCCAGAATACTGGAGAGGGTAACCTATCCATTCTCCAGGGGATTTTCCTGACCCAGGTATGAACTGGAGTCACCTGCATTGCAGGTGGATTCTTTACCAGCTGAGCTACCAGGGAAGTGCCCACCACCTTTTTTTTTTTGGATTAAATTTTGTATAACACTAATGCCATCCAGCCATCTCATCCTCTGTCATCCCCTTCTCCTCCTGCCCCCAATCCCCCCCAGCATCAGAGTCTTTTCTAGTGTGTCAACTCTTTGCATGAGGTGGTCAAAGTACTGGAGTTTCAGCTTCAGCATCAGTCCTTCCAATGAACATCCAGGACTGATCTCCTTTAGGATGGACTGGTTAGATCTCCTTGCAGTCCAAGGGACTCTCAAGAGTCTTCTCCAACACCACAGTTCAAAAGCATCAATTCTTCAGTGCTCAGCTTTCTTCACAGTCCAACTCTCACATCCATACATGACCACTGGAAAAACCATAGCCTTGACTAGACGGACCTTTGTTGGCAAAGTAATGTCTCTGCTTTTGAATATGCTATCTAGTTTGATCATAACTTTTCTTCTAAAGAGTAAGTGTCTTTTAATTTCATGGCTGCAATCACCATCTGCAGTGATTTTGGAGCCCCCAAAAATAAAGTCTGCCACTGTTTCCACTGTTTCCCCATCTATTTGCCATTAAGTGATGGGGCCAGATGCCATGATCTTAGTTTTCTGAATGTTGAGCTTTAAGCAAACTTTTTCACTCTCCTCTTTCACTTTCATCAAGAGGCCTTTTAGTTCCTCTTCACTTTTGGCCATAAGGGTGGTGTCATCTGCATATCTGAGGTTATTGATATTTCTCCCGCCAATCTTGATTCCAGCTTGTGCTTCTTCCAGCCCAGCATTTCTCATGATGTACTCTGCATATAAGTTAAATAAGCAGGGTGACAATATGCAGCCTTGACGTACTCCTTTTCCTATTTGGAGCCAGTCTGTTGTTCCATGTCCAGTTCTAACTGTTGCTTCATGACCTGCATACAGAGACAGGTCAGGTGGTCTGGGTGAAGCTAAATGAGATCATAGGGATAGATTTCTTAAAATGAGACATTGGGAAGAGGAGAAGGCTGTTCTTTTAAGCTAAATGATCAAACATAGGCATTCTGATTAGAGGACTTGAAAACTGATTGATTATGGCATAAGAAGCTGAAGGTAAGAGTAAAAATCGACTTATTCCAAGATCAAGCTTGGACCACTGGGGAGACAGTAGAAAAAGGGCATAGATTAGAGGAAATGATAATAGATAAAAATTGGAATAAGCTTGATTTTGAGCTGATTGAGGACCACTGACATGGGTGATGTAGAGTTGGTGGTTGGAGAAAGACTTTTGACTCAGAAGACTGTTGTTGAGATTTTTGCTAAAGCCAGAGTTGAGAGTCATGTGTGTGGGTGACTATGGAGAGAAGAAAAGCCTAGGGCTGAGGAGGACCATGATAAGGTGATAGAAAGTTGGGAGAAGAAGAGAAGAGCATGTAAAGTCTAAGAGTAGGCAGACTGGGAAAAAGAATATGGGTAGAGAAGCATCTATAGTGATAGTGTAGACAAGAGCCTATCAAAGAAAGAAAACCACAAAACCACAAAGAGTATATTCTTTTCCTTCAAAGTATCAGTGCCCTCCAACTATTCTTTTGTGGGCACCTGGGTCTGAAGCATGGCAAGAGAAACTGAGATTGCTCTGGAAGATACAGTACCACAAGTATCTCAGAAGAGAGAAGATCCAAATGGTATGAGGGAAAAAAAATGAAATGATTATGCCCCATGAAGGAAATTCTAAAGGACAAGTCATTTTACTGGCTGTTTTTTCTACTTGTTTGCTAGTAGAATGCAGCAATTAGGATGTAATCTGGTGTATTTATATATACAGGTCTTTGGTGAAGAGCAGCCAAGTTGGCTGGAACAGAGATCTAATTCCTAGATCTCTTTCTTTTTCTCTCTGAGTCACTTTATTTTTTAAATCTTCTTGAAAAACTTTTCATCAGCTTTGAAAACATGTAAAAGATTTATGGAAACTCAGGACTCAAATAGCACTAATTTTGGATCATTCAATGTGAAGTGAAGAGTATGTTAATGTTTCTCTTCTGTACTTTTGTTTAATGGGCTTATTATTTGCCTAAAAAACTAGACTTGAGGCTGTAATATAGCATATTAGGTGTCAACTGCATAACAAATTTGTTTTCACTGAGATTCAAAACAAGTTTGTTTAGATGTTCAAAAGTAAGGTCCATTTTTCCTAGATCAGATGCATATTTTTTATGTATTTTCCACCCACAAATAATTGTCATTAAAATAGAAAAATACCCACTCAAATTAAGCAAGAAATGCATTCTTATTAATTTAAATATTTCTGGCATTGAGTCACATACCAAAATAACTCACTTTCCAGCTTTGTTGAAGGCCTTCCTTCTAAAGATAATTTCTGTCCTCATTTCCAGATAGCCATTGAAGTAACTATTTTTCACTAGTGTTATTGTTTTCCCCTCAGCTCTTTGGTTGGTTTGTTGCCCTACAATTGCTTTCCCCTCAGCTCCATTGGTAAAAAATCCGCCTGCAATGCAGGAGACTCTGGTTCAATTCCTGGGTCGGGAAGATCCATTGGAGAAGAGATAGGCTACCCACTCCAGTATTCTTGGGCTTCCCTGGTGGCTCAGCTGATAACAAATCCGCCTGCAATGTGGGAGGCCTGGATTTGATCCCTGGATTGGAAAGATCCCCTGGAGAAGGGAAAAGGCTACCCACTCCAGTATTCTGGCCTGGAGAATTCCACAGACTATATAGTGCATAGAGTCACAAACAGTCACAAATGACTGAGTGACTTTCACTTTTCACTTTCGTATAAACAGTTGAACCTAACAACCATTATAAAATCTGCTTTCAACATGGAACCATGACTGAGTTACTTTTCCTGGTGGAGGCTGAGAAACCAGGATCTAATGTCTGTTTCAAAGCCCAACAGTTTTCCCAGCCACCCAACTTCTGTGAACACCATGTTAAATGTGTCACATGCCTTGCTTCATCCTCTTGAATCATGCCAACAATCCTCTGAGATGACTATTATATCCCCATTTTGCAGGATATGCTGATCTAAGTGATTTGTCTCAAAGTCACACAGCAAGTAAGAGACAGGAACACAAATTGGTCTAACCAGAAGGTCCATGCTGCTGTATTACCTCTTCAAGTGAGGCTGTGCTGTAGACGGTCCAAATAGTTTTGAAAATATGGTGGAGGCTGTGATGAAGACATATTAAATATTTTCTCTGTTTATGATTGAGATAAAAAGAGTCAAACTGGTTAGAAAGCTTTTATTTGATCCCCTTTGCTACTCAACTAGCAAGTATCTAGAGGTGAATGTCAGGTGAGTCAATTCAGGTCTTTATCAGAATTGCATCAAACCCTTTTCTCAGTGAAATCTCCCTTGCCCACTCTATTAATAACTGCAATGTTCTCTGACCTTGAATACTGCCTATTCCTTTTCCTTGCTTTATTCTTCTCCTTAATACACACTGCCATCTAGCATACTATAACATCCACCTGTTTATTTTGTTCATTGTTCCCTCACCCATAATATTAGCTTGCCAGAGGCAAGAATTGCTCACCATGGTATTCTCAAAGTCTAAAATTGTGTCTCATACATAGTAGGCTCCTAATAAATATTCGTTGGGTGAAAAAAAATTTTTTTAATGCTCTTTGGCTTCTAGAAGGACAGCTCTTTGAACAATATTGTACACTGGTTACTGATATTTGGATACTTCTGAGTTTCTTTATAGATTTTCTGGGCTAAATAATGGAGCTGGAGTAGCTCAGGTAAGGATTCCCAGAAAGGTGAATTTGGAAGTGTGTTTTTAAAAGAGTGGAGGACAAAGAATAGTGGAGAATAAAAGAAGGACCTCCCAAATTGAAGACATACTATTCTCCAGATGGGAATGATTAGATCGGTTAAAGGGAAAAGTTCTTGTCCAATAGTAATCAGAAATTAGAGTGAGAGGAAATGTAAGCCAAGAGCCCTGAAATCTAGCTAGATAAAGGCATTTGGAGTTAATACCTTAGGGGGTGATAACTGTAGGAACACAATCCACAGATGTCAGGTTTTCTGCTGTTTATTGGCTATGTGATTTTTTCCCCTGAAACCATTGGGTTGGCCAAAATGTTTGTTTGGATTTTTCCATTACGTTAAATGGAAAAACTCGAATGAACTTATTGGCCAACCCAATACTATATTTCTATGTGCTTCAGTTTTCTCATCTGTAAAATGAGGACAAAAATAGTGCCGTTCCTGCTTTGCAGTGTTGTTGTAAGAATTGAGATAACACAGAGAAGGTGCTTGGCACAATTCCTTGCATATAATAAACATTCAATGAACGTTACCTATTATCATCATCATCATTTTAAGAGTCTTCTCACATGGTTTTTTATTATGAGTATTTTACAAATCAAAACTGCTGTGGCTTTTAGGGATCCACCAAACCAAGAGCTATGGTTGAAAATATCTATCCACAGGGCAGCAAGCATGAATCACCATCTAAATGCTGACACCAGTAACTACAGAATGTGGTAGATTCTGGAGAGCTTCCTAGATTCTGGACAGCCTGGGACAATGGCCAGATTTGGGTAGAGGAAGGTGGGCTATCTGATGTTTTAAAGTTTTGGCACTGAGGGTCAGTTCTATACATACACTGCTTCTACTTTTTTATATAGACAAATGCCAAATGCCTGAGTATAATTCCCCATACCTAACTGTTATAGCAATTGACCAATCAAACGAGACAGAGGCAAGGAAAATGGTGGAGTTGGTACATGAAGCCAAGGCTATCATTGTCAGTTTGAGTCTCAGATACAAGATATGAAGTTTGTTGGTGACCACATATGGCAGAAAAGGAGAGGGAGTAGGAACCCAGGACAAAGTCTGTTCACTAAGACTAAGGTAACCAGGTAACTAAGGTAACCAGGGAAAGTGGTGCTTGAAAGTCAACTAGGTCATCATGGAGTGCAGTGCATGTGCAGCAGGAGGGAGGCCCCAGCCCCTGGTCTGAGATCGGATTCTGGAGAGAAAGCTGAACAAAAACAAGAGTGGCTGGAGGAGAAGCATATACAGGTTATCTGTGAGTATCCAAGTTAGTGCCAGTTAGACCTTGAAGCTATGATTTGGACATGTGGGATTGTTGGTGGGAAGAAAGGCATTCAAGTCAAAGGGACTAAGGCAGGCAAAGAAATGGAGTTAAGAAAGCAAAGAGTGGCTGAAATGTTAAGGTAGTTGAGGTGAGTGGTATGGGACAAGGCTAGAAAGGCAAACTGGGGACATGTTGTGAATGGTCTTAAACACTAAGCTAAAGAGTTGCAGAATTAATTCAAAACAGTGAGACACTACTGAAAGTTTTAGAGCAGAGAAGAACATGCTTAGAGATATGCCTTAGAAAGATTAATTTGTTTATAATAAGGAGGGTGGGTTTCAAGGACATTAACCTGGAGACAGGGAAACTAGTTAAAAGATAGTTGCTACTTACCTCGACAGGTGGTTAGTATTTGGGACTAAACTAGGGCAGTGGAAGCAGCCATGAAAGGACAAAGCAAAAGCAGTTAATGATAAAATTGTACCTGATTGGCACTAGAATACAAACTCCAAACCAGCAGGAGCTTTTTGTCTGTCTTGTTTATTGCTATATCCTAGGCACTTAGAATAGTCCTTGGCACATAGTAGGTGCTCAATAAACAGTTTGTGAATGATGTCTGAAATGCATATGTCTGAATGCATGTGTGCCTTCAAAATTCATGTGTTGAAATTCTTTAAGGCCCAGTGTGATACTATTAGGAAGTGGGATCTTTGGGAGGTTCTTAGGTCATGAGAGTGGAGCCCTTATGATTGAGATTAGAGCCCTTATAAAAATACCCCACAAAAGCTCCATATCCCTCTTCACCATGTGAAGGTACACCGAAAAGTCTGTTACCTGGAAGAGGGTCCTCAGTGATGCTGGCACCCTGGTCTTGGACACTAGAATTATGAGAAACAAATTTATGTTTTTTGTAAGCTACTCGGTCTCTGACACTTTGTTATAGACACTCAAGAAGACTAAGACAGATTCTATACACTGACCTGTGTGATATGTATTTGCACACCTGCCTCCTGACACCAGCTCATCTTTCACACTAGTTCCTAGTCCTGCTTCCCACCTGTGTTCCCAATTTCTGCTCCTCCAATCATACCCATGACCCACCATTATATATAATCTTAACATTGATAACATCTTGTGTTTAGTTTTCCTCCACTCTTCTCTTTCAAATGTTTTGGTTATATAGTCTAGATAACAAGAATGTCTATTTAGGACCCAGAAAAGACACTGAGACAGGACCACCAAAGAAATAGTTATCGTGTCACCTTGATCAAGTTGGGGAGAGGACAGGAGCAGATTTGAAGGATCTGTACAGTGGGAAGGAAATGGGCAAGATTGTCCTTATGTTGTAACCTGGGCAACAGCTTCAATTTAATATTAAACATCAATTTAGTAAAAATTTGAATAGGTGGAATCAATTTGAAAATGAAAATTAAAAAGGAAGCCTACTTTTCTTCTTTGGATATGATTTAACATAAGTTCAATCATTTGCATGACTTTTCAAAAATCCCACCATGTTTTGGTTTTATGATAGTAGAATATAAAAACAATTTTAGACCTTAGTTTTGAAAAAGACCTGGTTTTCCAGGCAACCAAATGCAACCAAAGAGAGAGACCTGAGTGAGTTCAATTATGCTGTATTTTTGAGGCCACTGAAACTCAGAGAAACAAAAGTGAATTAGCAGAAACCCAGAGAGTCAAATAAAATACTTAGAAGTTGGGTATCAAGACAATTTTATGATCTTGCTTGTAATTCAAGCTTTTAGTCAGGAGGAATGACAAGCAAAATTGCAAGTATCTTTGGGACTTTTCAGAAGCAGCTAGTGTTTAAGATCATACTCATACAGCATCCTTATGTAAGACTTCTTAGCTTGAGAAGGCTCAGGAAATGCTAAGCTTTGATTTTCTTGAGTGCCTGTTTCGTAGAAAGTTTGACATACCAGAAAATAAAAGCATACAATCTGGCTACTGGGGACAATTTACTGTACATTTTGAGAGTAATGCAGCTCATCTAATTCTCACAAGACCCCTTTCAAGTATATGTCTAGCCAATTCAGTTGAGTAGTTTTTGAACTGTTCTTGTGCCAATTTTGTCCTATTCCCCAAACTCAAATACTCTTTTTGGAGTTTTAGAAGCTGAGAGTCCGAGTTATAAGAAAGGTCATTAGACTTGGGCCTACTTAACACTAGGGGATGATTTGCAATTAGCATGCTGAGTTTGTGAATGTCTAATGTGAAGACAAGCAAAGCCAATAACTGGCCTCTTAAAATCTGTTTGGATGCATCAGTCTATCTGGGTTGATTGCCTACACTGATCAAATAGACTAGAGGACTGCCAGTTCTTTTTTATGATCTTTCAGTTGGAGAAGCCCTTTCACAAAGTGAACTCTAGTTCAGTTCAGCTCAGTTCAGTCGCTCAGTCGTGTCCGACTCTTTATGACCCCATGAATCGCAGTACGCCAGGCCTCCCTGTCCATCACCAACTCCCAGAGTTCACCCAAACTCATGTCCATTGAATTGGTGATGCCATCCAGCCATCTCATCCTCTGTTGTCCCCTTCTCCTCCTGCCCTCAATCCCTCCCAGCATCAGAGTCTTTTCCAATGAGTCAACTCTTCGCAAGAGGTGGCCAAAGTATTGGAGTTTCAGCCTCAGCATCAGTCCTTCCAATGAACACCCAGGACTAGTCTCCTTTAGGATGGACTGGTTGGATCTCCTTGCAGGCCAAGGGACTCTCAAGAGTCTTCTACAACACCACAGTTCAAAAGCATCAATCAGCTTTCTTCACAGTCCAACTCTCACATCCATACATGACTACTGTAAAAATCATAGCCTTGACTAGATGGACCTTTGCTGCAAAGTAATATCTCTGTTTTTTAATATGCTATCTAGGTTGGTCATAACTTTCCTTCCAAGGAGTAAGTGTCTTTTAATTTCATGACTGCAATCACCATCTGTAGTGATTTTGGAGACCAAAAATACAAAGTCTGACACTGTTTCCACTGTTTCCCCATCTATTTCCCATGAAGTGATGCAACCAGATGCCATGATCTTAGTTTTCTGAATGTTGAGCTTTAAGCAAACTTTTCCACTCTCCTCCTTCACTTTCATCAAGAGGCCGTTTAGTTCCTCTTCACTTTTGCCATAAGGGTGGTGTCATCTGCATATCTGAGGTTATTGATATTTCTCCCAGCAATCTTGACTCCAGCTTGTGCTTCTTCCAGCCCAGCATTTCTCCTGATGTACTCTGCATATAAGTTAAATAAGCAGGGTGACAATATGCAGCCTTGACGTACTCCTTTTCCTATTTGGAACCAGTCTGTTGTTCCATGTCCAGTTCTAACTGTTGTTTCCTGACCTGCATACAGGCTTCTCAAGAGGCAGGTCAGGTGGTCTGGTATTCCCATCTCTTTCAGAATTTTCCACAGTTTATTGTAATCCACACAGTCAAAGGCTTTGGCATAGTCAATAAAGCAGAAGTAGATGTTTTTCTGGAACTCTCTTGCTTTTTTGATGATCCATCAGATGTTGGCAATTTGATCTCTGGTTCCTGTGCCTTTTCTAAAACCAGCTTGAACATCTGGAAGTTCACGGTTCACATATTGCCAAAGCCTGGCTTGGGGAATTTTGAGCATTACTCTACTAGCGTGTGAGATGAGTGCAATTGTGCAGTAGTTTGAGCATTCTTTGGAATTGCCTTTCTTTGGGATTGGAATGAAAACTGACCTTTTCCAGTCCTGTGGCCACTGCTGAGTTTTCCAAATTTGCTGGCATATTGAGTGCAACACTTTCACAGCATCATCTTTCAGGATTTGAAATAGTTCAACTGGAATTCCATCACTTCCACTAGCTTTGTTTGTAGTGATGCTTCCTAAGGCCCACTTGACTTCACATTCCAGGATATCTGACTTTAGGTGAGTGATCACACCATTGTGATTATCTGGGTCATGAAGATTTTTTTTTGTACAGTTCTGTGTATTCTTGCCTCTTTCTCTTAATATCTTCTGCTTCTGTTAGGTCCATACCATTTCTGTCCTTTATTGAGCCCGTCTTTGCATGAAATGTTCTCTTGGTATCTCTAACTTTCTTGAAGAGATCTCTAGTCTTTCCCATTCTATTATTTTCCTCTATTTCTTTGCATTGATCACTGAGGAAAGCTTTCTTATCTCTCCTTGCTATTCTTTGGAACTCTGCATTCACATGGGTATATCTTTTCTTCTCTCCGTTGCTTTTCACTTCTCTTCTTTTCACTTTTTAAAATAGTTTGTCAGTTTCCTTTGATGTTACACATATACTTAGTCAAGATTCAGCAATTCCATTTGGAGGTATTCACACAATAGAAATGAAAACATATGTCCACACAAAGACTTGCATACAAATATTCATAGCAACTTTATTTGTAAGAGCTAAAAGTGTGAAGCAATCTAAGTGTTCATAAACTAGTGAACAGATAAACTGTGGCATAGCCATATATGGAATACTATTTGGCAATAAATGGAATAAATTTTTTATACTGTCAATAACATGTGTGAATTAAAAAAAACAGTAAACTGAACAAAAGAAATCAGACACAAAAGATTACATATTGTATGATTCCATATCCCTGTGTCAGGAAGATCCCCTGGAAAAAGGACATGGCAGTCCACTCCAGTATTCTTTGCTGAGAAATCCCATGGACAGAGGAGGCTGGTGAGCTACAGTCCATGGGTTGCAAAAGAGTCGGACACGACTGAGCATGCATACTTGTCATATTCTAGATCAGCCAAAAGTAATCTATGATATATGATTAATGTTAGTGGTTGCTTTATTGGAGAAGGAAATGGAAACCCACTCCAGTGTTCTTGCCTAGAGAATCCCAGAGATGATGGAGCCTGGTGGGCTGCCATCTGTGGGGTCACACAGAGTCGGACACAACTGAAGTGACTTAGCAGTGGTTGCTTTAGACTTGAGAGAGGTGAACTGCAAAGGAGCATGAGGGAACTTCCTGGTGTGATGGAAATGTTCTATGTCTTGATTGGAGTGACTGTTACATGAACATATACATTTGTCATCAAACCACACATTTAAATGGGTATATTTTATTGCATGTACTTTATACCTCAATAATTTCAACTTATAAAATATGTTACTGAACACAAGACTTTAGTAAATACATGTAGTAAAAGACTGGACATCTATGAAGGGAGAATTACTGAGTTTAATGAGGGATACATTCAATGAGATCTCTCAATGAGTAGATAACCGAGAATGCACTACAGAGAGTTAAACAGAGAGAAAATATGAAGGATGGAAAGAGAAGTTACAATATTTATTTAATAAGAGTTCCAGGAATAAAAAAATAGGGATAATGAGGGGGGCTGATTTATTTTATTTTATTATTTTTTAATTGAAATATAGTTGCTTTATAATGTGTTAGTCTCAGGTGTACAGCAAAGTGATCCACATATGTTCTTTTCAGATTTTTTTCCCATTATAAGTTATATTACAAGATGTTGAATATAGTTCCCTGGGCTGTACAGTAGGTCCTTGTTGTCTATTTTATATACTATACAGTAATGTGTATCTGTTAATCCTAAATGAAGAGACCTGGTTTTAATGGTTGAGAATTTTCCAGAATTGAACAGAGACACAAGTGAAAATGTCCACTGAAACTAAAGCAGGAAAAATATAAATTAATCCATTCTCAGCCATATAGGGAACTTGAAAACATCAGAGTTGGCTATAGCAACCCTTTAGGCTTTTTATTTATTTATTTATTTTTGAACAAGTGTTTTATTATTATTATTTTTTACTTTACAATATTGTATTGGTTTTGCCATACATCAACATGAATCCACCATGGGTGTACACATGTTCCCAATCCTGAACCCCCCTCCCACCTCCCTCCCCATATCATCCCTCTGGGTCATCCCAGTGCACCAGCCCCAAGCTTCCTGTATCCTGCATCGAACCTGGACTGGCATTTCTCCAAAGAAGACATACAGATGGCTAACAAACACATGAAAAGATGCTCAACATCACTCATTATCAGAGAAATGTTAATCAAAACCACTATGAGGTACCATTTCACACCAGTCAGAATGGCTGCGATCCAAAAGTCTACAAGCAATAAATGCTGGAGAGGGTGTGGAGAACAGGGACCCCACTTACACTGCTGGTGGGAATGCAAACTAGTACAGCCACTATGGAGAACAGTGTGGAGATTCCTTAAAAAACTGGAAAAAGAACTGCCTTATGACCCAGCAATCCCACTGCTGGGCATACACACCGAGGAAACCAGAATTGAAAGAGACATGTGTACCCCAATGTTCATCACAGCACTGTTTATAATGGCCAGGACATGGAAGCAACCTAGATGCCCATCAGCAGATGAATGGATAAGAAAGCAGTGGTACATATACACAATGGAGTATTACTCAGCCATTAAAAGAATACATTTGAATCAGTTCTATGAGGTGGATGAAACTGGAGCCTATTATACAGAGTGAAGTAAGCCAGAAAGAAAAACACCAATATAGTATACTAACGCATATATATGGAATTTAGAAAGATGGTAATGATAACCCTGTATGCGAGACAGCAAAAGAGACACAAATGTATAGAATAGTCTTTTGGACCCTTTAGGATTTTAAGTGGAGAAGGCAATGGCACCCTACTCCAGTACTTTTGCCTGGAAAATCCCATGGACCGAGGAGCCTGGTAGGCTGCAGTCCATGGGGTCGCTAGACTCAGACACGACGGAGCGACTTCACTTTCACTTTTCACTTTCATGCATTGGAGAAGGAAATGGCAACCCACTCCAGTGTTCTTGCCTGGAGAATCCCAGGGACGGGGGAGCCTGGTGGGCTGCTGTCTATGGGGTCACACAGAGTCGGACACGACTGAAGCGACTTAGTGGCGGCAGCAGCAGCAGCAGCAAGATTTTAAGTTCTTGCTGGTTCTTGTCTTGGTTGCTTTCTGACTACCTGAATCTTCTTTTTCACTTCCCTCCTAGACAAACTGATGAGCTTGCACGGGAAATCTGAAGAGTATGGTCTCTGAGCTTCCAGGTTTTCTTTTTCTCTTAATCTTGTCATTCAGATACCTGGTGTTCCTGCTCTCTCATGGCGTTAGTATTCTCATTTTACTTCTATTTGTGAAAGGAAGATCTTGGCTTTGTTAAGAGAAATTTAGGCACAGAAATAGGGACGATTAGTTAGTTTGGACAAAAGGACCTTGCTGGAACACTGAAAGAGTATTCTATAAATGGCCACCTGTTCTACATCAGCACAAGATTGGCTGCTGGTGTGAATCCCTTCTTCCCTATCACATTGTAGTTTAAGGTTGAACTAGAGGAAGAGCCATGTCACGGAACCATGTCCAGTGAATTCTGTAAGAAGTTTGTTTTGATTCTATCTGATCAGCACTATACAGCTGTAACAATGGTAGTGTCTTCATAATCTAGGGCTCCTAGTCAGCTCCAAGCTCTCCTTTCTGTCATAAATCCATAACCTGAAAGGCCAGGAAAAGGAGGTGCAATTTAAAGATTTGGTCTTGCTTCTGATATGCAGCTCTTGGCTGAAGAAGGAGGTTGAAAAATTGGCAGGGTAATTTTTTAAGGTTTTTAAAATAACTGTGAATTTCAATTATCCAGGCTCTTTATGTAGATTTCTCCATGTCTTCATTGGCAGGCCTTGCAGTAGCTGGTGCTTTATTTATTTTAAATCCTATTTCAGCTTTTTCTTGATTTAAAGGAAAAAGAAAAACTTCACATATTCACATCATTAGAAGTGTAACTTTTTTCCCCCAGCAAAACATGAGATTGGCATGTCAGGAATGCAGCTGTTTGTCTGTATCTGTGGATTCCAGCCTTTCTCACAGTCCCCTTGCTAATTGTTCTGCCAGGCGGTTTTTGACTTTTACAAAACAAACCTGACCTGTGTGTCACTGCCCTTCTTGACAAAATTCAATCTCAAAGAATAAAGTAAAGAAGGTACTCTGAAAGGATGTATGGAAGAAAGGAAGAAAAAGGAAAAGCCTAAATCAATAGAAATTGAATAAGAGGTTGGAACCTTGGGGTAAAATTACATATAACTAATTGGAATTCTTTTCTTTTCATGAGATAATAAAATTAGGCACCTTAATAACTATTCCTTAGGATTAAATGAATGGCCTGAGGATACTGAGCGGGGGGGCGATGAGGGGGGCTAGTCTGTAGTGATTAGGGAATCCAAGGCTCTTGCTCCAGTTCCAGACAAAAAATGTGACTGTGTTTTCTGAATAACCAAATAGTTTACTTACTGGTAGTTTAACAAAACTGATGAGCCAATTTTAATCGGAGTGATAGAATTATTTGAGTCTGTGTGGAGAGATTGCAAAAAACAGGAATAACATCAATCAATCATTCATATGTTTAGGCTTCCACACTACCAAGCACAAGAAATGGGAGAACAGTTGAATAATTATTGAATTTTAGCTTTTCTAGTTAGACGCTTCTGCAAAATCTATAAGTTGTTTAAGGTAGTTACCATTCCTGATACTTCCCTTTTCTCCCACATAGTGCCTACCATAGAACAGCCAAAAATAACTGCTTGATTAAATGATTGATAGGGTATCTGTCAGTCTGTATGAAGAACTTAAGTTTATATCATTCGGCAGAGCTATCTGTGGCAAAGATGTCTAAGTGATTCCCAAAGCTTCCTGCTTCCATTCCATACTGTACGGGTGCTGTTGGGTAGTGGGCTATCCAGCCAGGGACTGCATTTCCAGCCTCAATCATATCTAGATGGACCACATGACTGGGAACTGCATTTCCCAGCCCCATCTCACAGCTGGATGAGGACATCTCATGTTTAATTGAATTTTAGAGGAATTGCTTTGTGTCAGTTTTTAAGCCAAAGTAGTTAAGGACCAGTGACTTTCGTCCATCTTCTTATCTATCTGCTGAATGGAGAGAGCTCTAAGAGCCCAGGGAAGGACAGAAAGATGAGATGGAAGGATCTGGATCTTTGTTGTCCATGTGAACCCTTCACAATTAGGAACACTTACATTGGACTGGGAACTGCTTTTACTGTGTCGTGTCACTGAGAATTTAGGGTTTATGTATTAGAGCAGCTAGCAATATCTTGATTCATGTACTGTGAACTTTAGTATCCAAGTGCTAGAATGAGCTCTTGGAGGTCACTACTATTGATACTGCCTGGTATCAGCAGAAAAGGGTAATAGGACATTCTTGTAGGTTGCCATTTCCACAGTGCTGTCACGAGGGAGCTGTGTGGGATGTCTTCTATTTGCTCTTTCCAAATCCCCTCTCCTCCCTTTTTTTCCCTGATCTCTGCCCTCTGTAATCTGAACTGTGTGGGATTACATCAGCCAGCTCTCTTGCCCTCTGGCATCTGGCTGAGTTTGGCTAATAGGAAGCTCCCACAGGAGGTCAGAGGGAAGAAGGAGAGGGGGGTCAGAGTACTGATTCCCTTAGCTCTCTCACTGTGAGGTTGGCGTGGCTGTGTCTCTCAACCATAGACCACTGCTCCTCTCAAGACAGCCTTCTCTATGCCACTCTCCCCTCTGCCTTCCAGCAACCATCCTTCACCTTGAATCTTTGGGCTTAGGGCTGGTAATAGCTTCGCTGCTACTAGCTCTGAGTGACTGTACTACCCATGACATGTCCTGTATATCCCCTCCACTTTTATATAAATAGCCCCTTTTACGTGTCAGTTATGTCTCAGTGAAGCTGGAGGAAAAAAATAGGCCCCTTTTCAGCATTTCTTGAATTCTCCTATTTTGAATGTGTCATCTGTTTCTTGTTGAGATCTCCCCTCGAAATGGTACAGGGAAGCAGAATTAGATGCTCACAAGACAATCTTCGTTAGTCAATATGAATGGGGCCCATTGAATCCACCAGTCTTTTCCAATTCTGGGTATGTACACTTTTAGAAGTGCTTCTCATTTTCCCCTACAAATGTAGCCATAGTGGCTATAGACAGTGAATTTTTACCCTATCAATGGGATCTGAGCTCATAGCCTAAAGTAGCTGGCTACAGGTTTGATGTTTCTTCAAAGTGTTATGCCTTGAATTTTGCTTTCCACTAAATCCCTGTGTTTTTAAAGAAAAGGAGCATAGTAGTTATGAGTACTTGGCATCTGTGAGGCTAGGCTTCAAGTTAGCCTTCAAGTTGTGTCCACTGATTATTAGCTATTTGATTAGCTATTACCTTGGACAAGTTACTCAGTCTCTATAAGTCTGTTTCCTCAAAACTAAAGTGAGAATAATAATATTATCCATCCACTTCATGTGGTTATTTTGAGGACTAAATCCCTGACTCATATTAAGTGTTCAGTAAATTTTAGCCCCATATAACCAGATATGCTTGAATAAGACTGATGCTCCAAAAAGATAAACCTTGCTTATCCTCTAACTTCATATACCCTGTGTATATAATAACACATATTTCAACATGAGAAACATTCATACAATTACATAAAGTCTAAAGGTATGTTTAGGAAAAGCAAAGGGCTAATTTCCTGATATTTGACTTCTCAGAAGAAAAAAAAAAAGAAGAAAGGAAGGAGGGAGAAAGCAAGAGACAGAGAAGCATCATCTTGAAGAGGCTTTATAGCATAGTAATTAAGAACATAAATTGAAGTAAAAATCCTGACTCTGTTACTTATCAGCAGTATGACCTTGGGCAAGTTACTTAACCTCTATGAGTCCCAGTTTTTCACCCATAAAATGGAAAAAATGATATCTGTCTCATAGGATTGTTATAATGATTAAATGCATTAACAAACATAAGATGTTTACAAGAGTGCCTGGGACACACTAAGAACTATTGAAGTGTTTATTATGTATTATTTCTTAGGAAAATTCAGAACTTAGTTATATTTCCTTATATATAATCTAGCTTTTGAATGACATATGGAAAGAGGCACTAATACCTTTCAAGTGCTTAGTGTCGTTAAAGATTTTAATCCAGCCTTGTTTTGCTTTGAATTGTTTCCTTTGTTTGGAATATACTCCCTAGGTAACTGCACTCCACTTCCTTCCTCTCTACCTGGCAAATTATATTCATCATGCATGATTGCATGCTAAGTCACTTCAGTCGTGTCTGACTCTTTGCGATCCCATGGGGTAGCCCACCAGGCTCCTCTGTCCATGGGAATTCTCCAGGCAAGAATACTGGAGTGGGTTGCCATGCCCTCCTCCAGGGGATCTTCCTGACCCAGGGATTGAACCTACATCTCTTATGTCTCCTGCATTGGCATGTGGGTTTTTTTTTTACCTCTGAACCACCTGGGAAGCCCTGTGTCCATCCAAGTCCACCTCAAACTTTCCCAGGCAGTAGTCAGTTGTTCTTTCTGCTCTGGGCTCTTCCAGCACTCTGTTAATCACATTGTATGTGTAGACACTTCACCCACTAACCCAAGAGCTCTTCTCTATATCTTTGTAACTCTCAGTGGCTGGCACATGGTAGGCTTTCAGTAAACATTGCTTCAAATGAAACATGTATTCAGCCTCAATCTATGCAATGACCTTGTTAATCCTCATCACAACCAAGCGAAATAGACATTACTATCCCCATTTTATAGGTGAGAACTCCAGGCTATAGCAGAAAAAATTTTTGTTGTCAAAATCAACTTGCTCTTGCCACAAATTGTGCTTGCTTCCTCTTCTAGAATAACACTTTATACTTTCTTATAGCAGTTGAAAGCATTCTTTCTTTTGTGCTCAAGAAAACATGAAATTAACATATTGATCACATTTCTGGATAGACTCAAACACTTTTCTCATGCTAAACATCAGAAGATCAATCTTTTCCCCAAATGAAGGTATCAGGAACAAGACAGACATGTGTAAGTCAATTTCAGAACCTTAGTTTAAGGTTAGAAATTAGGACACCCAATGAAGTTCCAGGAGAAATCAGTCCAGGGCCCCACCCAGTCAGGAGTCAGAGTTGTTAAGCCATGATTTAAAATTTAGGATGAGACTCCAAAGTCAGTAAAAGGGACAAAGCCAAGTGGAGACTGCCATAGAATCTGCCACCAGAACAGCCCTGAAGATGGTTATTGAACAGATAATGATGAGAAAATTGTTCTTGACCAGTCAATCTAAAAGATAGACATGGGTCACTAAAGGGTTGAATCTCCTTGGGGCAACCAGGACACTAGCTGTGATTTGAGGAGTATATCAAGACATATGATATACATAGGAGTATATAGAGACATATATCAACCAAGAGATCGACATTTGCCTGCTTTTTCTACCTATATGTTACAGGTCACAGCCAATTCTGACCCTAAGCTAATCTGACAAAGTGAAATCACAACTCTTAACATAATTTCCACTAATGAACTAGACTACTCTTTGATAAAAACACAGTTTGGTAATTGGTATCAAAATTGTTAATTTATCAACATTAGTGTTTAAAAAACTGCTTAGCCATTCAAGTTTGTTAGTTTTTTTTTTTTTTTTTTTGGGCAGGGAAAAGAGGAAGAAGAAGAAGGAAAGGACGTGTGTTTTGGTTTAGATGCAGACCCTATAGTAAATTGTTGCTATTATCATTGAATACATTTTCATTTAGGTCAATTAAATGTGGAAACAGTACTACTAGTTCAATCTCACCTAGCAGGTAGAACAGATTGAAATTGTTTCTGGTTAATTCAACCAAAATAGTCGACTATTTCTGTGGACATGGTCTTGGTATAAGGAGAGCCATATTTGAATGAAACCTGGTTTGTAACATATACAAGCATGACTCTAACTGTGCAAACAAGTTTACAATAGATGGAGTCTCTTTCAACTCAGGCCACATCTACAGACACATGATTGAACTGAGTGTATTTGAAAGAGGCTCAGTGTTTCTAAGTTGTCTTAGCTTATTCCGATGGCCTATAAACCAAGAGAGTAGAATTTCTATTTCTCTGCCATTGTGAGGTCATGGTCCTGGGTTAATGAATTGGAGTCACTGATTTTCCATCATGTCTGATTCATGAGCTCTGTCTAGATTCTGTTTAAAGCCTTTCTTATTCACCAGGGAGACTGTCTTCTGCTCACACAACAAAAGAGAGAAAACTTAATGAGAACTAAGTGGAAAATGAAGAGTTGTTTCTTCTTCAGATTCATTTTGGCTCCAGAGTGAACACACATGCTTGAGGGTGTGTTTTTGTAAACCTTCCTTCCCCATCCTCCTAAGTTACTTAGTTGGCTTACCCCATAGTTGTGACTAAGTTGGAACAGTCCTCCTGGGTGTGCCTTTCTCATTCTGGAGAGAGTTCAGAAGAAGCAGGATCAGATAGTTTTGACTTGGAGCAGACTAAAGTTGGGGTTGTTATTCCATTGTAACCCTCTGTCCTTGGGATAGCAAAACTTTTGTCTCTTAAGTGTCCTCACCTTTGAGTGTCTGTTGAAATGTCAGAAGACATAGTGTGAAACAGAAGTTTTTGTCCCCATGGGGGCTATTGTTGGATTCTACAAAATTTGGCTATGTGTATAGGATCCAGTTGTTATTTGAAGGGCACGGTTGAGAAAAATGTCCCAATAGACTATCTTGAAGCATATGTACATGTTGCTTCACCCGAGTAAATCTATTTTGCATTTTAAGTGTAGTTTGGAGTTGGTTTGCACACTTATTAGTTCTGGAGAGCCCTGGAGGACAAAGTGTAGCATTTGTACACTAAAGGCAATGAGTGTGCAAGAAACCCAACAGTCCAATTCAGACCTCAAGTAGATTGACTGCTAGCTCCTCCTTTACCTGCTATAGCTATGACCTGAGTTTTCAAATCTCCACACAGATCTCATGGCTCTATGCCAGGGTCCTAGACACTCTCAGACTTTTTCTTGCCCAAGTTGTTTCAATAAGAAGAAGTCAGGCTTCTTTTTTCCCAAGCTCCCTTGAGTTTATTTTCCTCCTTCACTTTTCTTTCACCTATATTTTGTCCATTCCAGAACTGGCCACGTGGACAAACAGAGGAGGCAGTTGTGTACTGTGACTTCAGAGACATCACCAGAGAGCACCACACAAGAATCTCCACTGCTTAAACTCAGTGTCTCTTTTAAGATTTTTGTCAGACCTGAAATCCTTTCTTTCCTTGTAGCAGCAGGACCTGAAGTCTCTGTTTATTTCCCTTTCTTCCATAGCTGCCCAACTTGTTTGCACATAAACCTTGTTGCAGAGTTGATGTCAATCACCCTGGCCTCTCACCTCTGCTGATGCTTCTAATGATAAGCTTATAGGCCATTTGAGGGTCTAGAGCTGTGGTTGGCAAGTATAGTCCTCTGTCCAAATCTGAGCATTCTGTAGATAAAGTTTTATTGGAACACAACCATGTCCATTGGTTTCTGTATTGGCTATGACTGCTTCTGCACTACAATGAGCTCTGTGAAAAGTTGTGAGAAGAGAGTAACAAGAGACTACATGTGGACTACAAGGCCTGAGCTATTTACTATCTGATAATTTACAGAAAAAGTTTGCTGCTTGACAGGTTTGAAGGCTAATCACTACAGGAGAACAAGCACAAATAGCAAACATGGAGCCAAGTTGTAAAATTTGCAAGTTCTTATGTAATAGTTTCCGGTCAACTGTTTCTGACTCCTAAAATGGAAAACCCAAGTCCAGATGGATGGCAGGTGGTTGCTTTCAATTCTGTGGGTGGACCTTACCCTTGGCTCCATGCCTTCTTTTTTTCTTGGATGTAGGAATGGGCAAGTGGACTCAACTCTATAAACGTCCATGTTCCTGTCATACAGTCTCAAGATGCAATCGAGGCAAAAAATTCAGATGCCTCCTTATAGAAAATAGGCAATTTGTATCTCTGGGACACCTAGACCATGTGATATTTAGGTACACTAGGTTTCTTCCTGCACACTACACTCTCTACCACCAACTCTGTCCAGAACTATATTTACAAGGGCACTCTAAGTTACTTCTTATCTTGGATTAAAATATAAATGTGCTCTGGAAGAGGATGACACAGTTAGCCAATAAACCTTGGTTGGATTCTTTTTATTGCTTCCTATCAGATGGCAGGACTCTGAGTATCAAAAGTTCCCTGCTTTGGAGACTCTGTAGTCTCCTTTTCCCAGAGCTGGGGCTACTTGATTTCCTTTTGTAGACTTAGGCTCCATCTATGCTCAACGACCAAGCCCAGCCTTGGTCAGGAAAGATTAATAGCCTCCTGCTCTGGTACTATGGGAAAGGGCATTAGATTAACCTTGTTTTAGGTGAGACCTGACTCCATGTCCCAGCTCTAACTGCCCTGTAGCCTTATTTACTGATTACTCATTTTGTCTTGTTTAACTATCTAGTACTTCCAGTTCTACTCTGTCTATGTGTTCTTGGAACAGGAATCCTGTCATAAACCCCTAACCCAGTGGTTGGAGCCCAACATATTTTCTGGATATTGATTTTCAACCTGGATTTCCAAGTGCCCCTCACCTCTGGCGTGTGCATGCATGCTGAGTCACTTCAGTTGTGTTTGACTTTTTGCAATTCCATGGACCATAACCCACTAGGCTCCTCTATCCATGGGATTCTCCAGGCATACTGGAGTGGGTTGCCATGCCCTCCTCCAGGGTATCTTCCCCATCCAGGGATTGAAGCCACATCTCATATCTCCTGCATTGGTGGGCAGGTTCTTTACCACTAGCACCACCTTGGAAGCCCCACCTCTGGATAACCAGTTTTTAATATTCTTTCCAGCTGTGGGGCACCCATGATCTCATTTTAGATCCCCAAGTGCCTGTAACTGGGCCCTTAAACAAGTGATTACCTAGTCCCTGCAGAAGATTCTTTCTCCTGTTTTTAGAGACTAACATTGATTCAATTTAGGGGTTTCCAGGTCCCTAATGGTTACTTCTGGGCCTTCCCAAAATGGATTAAAGCCTTAGCGGTCCAAGAACACCAGCTTTGGCTGAGGAAAGACATATCATATAGTCTATGAAAGTTCATGGAAAATTTCACTCATCTGACCTTAAAGCTGACTAATCTGATTTTCATGCTATTTTTTGTTCCCCATTTACATTCCCAGTATCATTTTTGCTTGCTTTTCTTACTTTCTTTTTAATGTGTCTCATTTTAATATTTCTGCACCTTGCCTCTGATGGCTGAGAAAGCTGAGGAAGACTGCAGTGTGAAGGTTTACCCTCTAGAATGGCTTACCCTCTAGGATGACTTCCCCTAGTGTGAGATGTGGGGTTTTGACTTAGTGGTCCAAGGAAGTCAAACTACAGCCCTAATCTCCCCAGCATCTTAACCACGACATCAAGGAGAGGCAGTCAGAATGGGAGACAGAATTCTGGATGGAGAAAGAGAACCCCACTTTGTCTTTTCCTGAAGCAGCACGTAGCACAATTCTTGACAGAATATTTACTCATGAAAATGTTTGTTAAATGAACAGCTGTGTGAATTATTTTAAATGCTGGCTTAACCCACTCATTCTTTTAACATTATCTGTAAGTTGTTAGTAGTGTCTTTTTTTGCCTCAATACTCTTGTCCAACCAAGTAATTGATCTTTATCCCTCTGTTCCTCCAATAAACAGTGATAAAGCACAGCCTGCATAATTGAAGAGCAGTTGGACTTCTCCCTAAAAAAGAAGTGTTTTAAGCAACACCAAACCTGAGAACTTTGAGGTGGGGTGACAGCTTATTATTTATGGCATTCAGTAAATTTTCTTGCTTGAAAAGAACATCCCCTTCCATGAGAGACTTGGATGACAGGCGGGTGAACTGAGATTGTGATAAGCTCAGCACTGTCTTGGGTTTCAACACAGCCTGAGTTCATAAGGCAGAGCAGGCCTGGCCTTGTCTGGTGGATGAGCTATACAGCAGCAGACTGTCCCTCATGCCTATCAGCTACACGCCAGCTTTAAGATGCAGTAACTCTTTTATCTTCTAACTGTCCTTTGGAGCTGTCATTTTTTTTATAGATGAGGAAACTCAAAGAGGTAAAAGACCAATCCATAAAGCACCCAGCTAAATGCAGAACTAAACTCTAACTTGGCTTTTCTGATTCCCTGGTTCAGGTTTCTTTTGATGTCCCAATGCTGCCATCCTGGTGGTGGTGACATTGCTCATTCTCACTGGGCTAGATGGGCTCTATGACTCTCACCATTGAGATTATATCTATCTGATATTTTAGCCATTCACTGAAAAGTAGAAAATAATAGTTCACGAACCCCAGTCACTTAACTTATTATTCAACCAAAATGACTACATGTACATGTAGAAAAACAGAAGTTGTCACTCTTCCTCCAAGTAGCCACTGCTTCATAAATTTTCCATGTAGGGCAAATCAACTTAGCTAATTGGGTTGGAATATGATATATAAGCCAGGGAAACAATCTGACATGTTTTGCTTCTTTAAATTTGCTTCAGAACAATTCTGAGGACTTTGCTTTCACTAAAAGACTTTATCAAGACTCTTTATTGACCTCCCACTGACACACAGATAATTAACAAATATTTATTGTTTGTTTCATCCAAGATGCTCTTATAGACACTGTGCATATGTAGAAAGATAGCATTTAGTGAGCAACATAGCATATATAGTTCCTGCTTTTAGGATCTTAGACTTCATTTAGGGAGAAAGGGCTAATACTTATGAAACAGGTACATAATAAAATACAAGAGGTACACAGCCAAGTGCTAGCGTAGGTGTTACTGATTATGAAAAGGGAGAGAGGTCCTTAGTCTGGGAACATTCAAGGAAGACTTTTCAGAAGATATGGGATTTGATCTAGGCTTCAAAAACCTATTAAGGTTTTAATAGGCAAAGGAACCAGAGAAAAGTATTTCCAGGTAGAGAAACAGCATAAGAAGTATAGGAGCAAGAAACATAGAGGTTAGGATGACAATGAGATAATCAGTATAAATGGAATAGAGAGCACTCTGGGAGGGATAAAGTGAAAGTTGCTCAGTCGTGTCTGACTCTTTGCAACTCTGTGGACTATACAGTCCATGGAATTCTCCAGGCCAGAATACTGGAGTGGGTAGCCTTTCCCTTCTCCAGGGGATCTTCCCAACCCAGGGATCAAACCCAGGTCTTCCACATTGCAGACAGATTCTTTTTACCAGCTGAGCCACAAGGGAAGCCCATGGGAAAGCTCAGCCCAAACTCCCCTGCTTAGTATTCAAACCCAACACTATCTGTCCTTGTGTAATCAAGTTACAATCCAATGACTTTTCTTCTTTCCAAAGGACAGGCTAGAGGATCATTATCCTGATAAAATCTAATGTCTTGGTGGTGTCACCTTCCTCCACACCCAACTGGGACCAAAACCAATTGCATTTCAAAAATTAAGAGGTAATTCCACCAAAGCCTATTAAATCAGTGTGAGCATCCAAAAAGCAAATGTAGAACACTGCTCCTTAAATGAATGTTTTGTCCTAAAATGAGCACTGTTGTTAGGGATCATAGGGAAGGTCATGGAAACAGTTTTGGAAATGTTGGATGCTGGAATTAATTGCCTTCAGTTTCAAAAAAGCCTATTTATCCTTCTCATTTACAGTTAAGATTTGGTGAAAGAGAAAAGTTGCTCTTAAATAACAGCAGGAAAAGACCTAATTTTTAGAGAATTGAGCTGGCTCTTGATGGAATTGATCTACATCTTGGGCAAGCTGTGTGTGGTGTGAGGTCTGAGACATTCTTTCCCCCGGTGCTCCCCTTACTGCTTCAGATTCCTCGTTAAGCCAACAGTTTGGGAGTTTTCTTCAAACAATGTATTCACAAAGCAGCCCCAACTCAGTTGCCTGGCCTTTCATCTGAAGAAGACCCATCTCACATGTTTTGAATACATTTCCCATAATTACCCCAACAGCTGCATTTTGAGGATCTGCCTGGGGAATAACTGTAAATGGATAAAATACAGTCAGCTCATCTCATCAGTGAATAATGTGCTCTCTGGTTCCACCAAATGAAAATGAACCTTTCAGATCCTTTTTGTCTGGAATGATTTCCAGGGAAGCATGAGTGACTGAGACTGCTGACACTTTGCAGAACAAGCCTTGGTATCTTTGACAGTTGCTCCAAAAGGCTTGTTTTAGGACAGGTTTATATACCATCTAAAGTGCCTGATTCCACAGTCATCCAACTTTTGTTCCCTCATCCTCCTGATTACACACATCAGTGTTGTTGGTGTTTGGAAATTCCTAGCAGGCAAGAAACTTGCTCTTCAGACTTCTCTTCAAGAGTTCCCAAGATAAGAACAAAGAATCTTTTCTCACTGTCAAAATGGCCACAGAGTTGGTACAAGACAGATTTGGGGCAATGTGGTTGGTTCTGTCAAGCTCCCAATTCCAGATACAACTGCAGTGGGTTAGCTAAATAAGAGATGAGGTTAAAAAGAATAGTAAATGTCCAGATATTTTATTGGCTTATTTGCAAAATTCTATCCATTACCAATGAGGAAAATGGCAACTTTTCTTTTGTTATGTTAATAGAGGCAAATTTGGAGAGTAGTTGAGTTTTAAACAGAAGTAGTGCTTACATCCAATGGCAAAATGGTGTTCATGTATTTAGGGATAGAAATTAAGGTTACTTTTCTTCTAAAATAAGGATTCTCCACCTCTCCCAGAGGAGGAATTGTCATGGCTAGAATCCCTGATTTCTTTCTCGGTGTGTGCCCTGTGGGAGTATTGGAGATGTCCTGATCAGGGTTCTCACCATGTAGAGATTTAAGGAACAAGTCACACATGGGACAGGTCCTTGGAGAGCCCATGTCTGAAACTGAAGAAGTTCCTTCTTGACTGGTTGACACAATCTGGAGAGAATCCTTCTTTGGTTACGTAATCCTCATTACGAATTGGTTATCTATTCAATTGATGCATTCATCACAGCCATTCTCTTCCATTTCTCCAATTTACTGTTGGACATTGTGGTATAGTAAAGGCCCCAATTTGTTCATATCTCCCTGTTTCATGCCCTTGTATAGTCTCCTTCGGCTCTCACTCTGGGGTTGGTTATGTGACTTGTTTTGGCCATTGGAACAAGTAGCACATGCAATGCAGGCAGAGACTTGAAAGTTGCTCACATATTGAGACTTGCCCTCCTTCACGGCTTACAGGAATCTGTAAAGGACAGCAGAAGTGTACGCTAGCTAGCCTGTTGAATGGGGAGAGATATGGGGCCCAGTCACCCTTATTGCCCCTGTCAATAGTCTACCAAGTGCCAGACATGTGAGTGAAGCTGTTTTAGATCACCTAGCTCTTAGCTGACTCACAACCTGACCACTATTCCACAGCATAAAAGAACCTAGCAGAGATCACCCTAGCTGGCTTAAATCAGAGGAATCATCAGGGTCAGGCACTGGGGTGAGGCAAGTAAAGTGCCTAGAGCACAAATTTTAAGTAGGCACTCAGTCTCAGGATGATGCAAGTACAGAGTTGACAATTGCACGCCCCTACGAGTGGGTACCTCCTTAAATGTTGTTCCCCAGAGGCATTTCCCTTGCTTCCCTCTAGTCCCAGCCCAGTGAACCACCCAGGGGGCCCAGAATACTATCAACCAAAGAAGTAATTTCTGTTTTAAATCATTTTTGGGGTGATTTGTTACACAACAATAGATAATTGCTTTATGTTGGCTATTTCCAACGTTATTTCTCTTTCTGGGCAGAAACCACCCTGAAGGATTGATCTGCAAGTCCAATCAAGTTACTGAGTTCCTTAAAAGAAGATCTCCTGATCCAGTGGATGAACAGAAAGCTTTCCACATGAGCTATGGATTTCAAGTCATCACTTGTTCTTGGTCAATATACCTTATTCTGCTGCTAAGTGCTGCTAAGTCGCTTTAGTCGTGTCCAACTCTGTGTGACCCCATAGACGGCAGTCCACCAGGCTCCGCCATCCCTGGGATCCTCCAGGCAAGAACACTGGAGTGGGTTGACATTTCCTTCTCCAATGCATGAAAGTGAAAAGTGAAAGTGAAGTCGCTCAGTCGTGTCCGACTCTCAGCGACCCCATGGACTGCAGCCCACCAGGCTCCTCCATCCATGAGATATTCCAGGCAAGCGTACTGAAGTGGGATGCCATTGCCTTCTCCGATGCCTTATTCCAAAGGTCTTTTATTTCATGGCTTATTTACAGTGTTTCAGAAACAATCATTCCAAAGCATGAATGCTTAGTATGATTTTTTTTCCTTTACCTTCACTGTGCTCAGTCATGTCCAACTCTTTGTGACCCCACAGACTGTAGCCCACTAGGCTCCTCTGTCCATGGGATTCTCCAGGCACGAATACTGTAGTGGGTTGCCATTTCCTTCTCCAGGAGATCTTCCCCACTCAGGAATCGAACTGGGGTCTCCTGCGTTTGCAGGTGGATTCTTTACCAGCTGAGTTACCAGGGAAGTCCCTATTCTAGAGGTTGATAGCACACTATTCTTCACAAAGCTGGTGTTCACTGACATTGCTGGCAGAATGTAGCTGTTTCCTTTTTCTTTTTCTTCTACACATGGCTCAATCTAATGAGCCCGTGCTCACATCCTTGGTCTCCTCCATAGCACTCAACCTCCTGAACAAACTTGACCCCTTTGTCTGCTTATATACATGGTAATGACAAGATTTTTTGGCCTAGATGAACATTTGGGTCTTGTCTGCCAACTCCCATGGTTATTTTCTTATGTGAAAATAGGAGAAGCTAGATTAACATAACCCAATACTTCTTTATCCTATGAAAAAAACCCTCTTATTAAAATAACAGCATCAATTATTAACTCTAAATATTCTTTTTAAGAAAAAATATAAAATAATTTTTAAAAACATAAATTCTGACATATGCCTAGTTCCCTTTCTCAGAATAAAGTTCAAATAATCTATCCCAGATAGTACTTACTCTCATAGAGAATCTTCCTCACACACATTAGATGTCAGAAAGTTGACCCACAGTTACCTGTTTGTGTATTTCAAGCAGTTCAAGCAACTTTCATGCTCTAATAACTTTGCTCTGTTTGCAATTCATCAAGAGCTTTGCCTTTTTTTTTTAACTGAAGGATAACTACTTAACAGAATTTTATGGTTTTCTGTCATACATAAACAAGAATCAGCCATAGGTACACCCATGTCCCCTCCCTCCCATCTCCCTCCCCACCCCACCCTTCTAGATTGTCATAGAGCCCTTGTTTGAGTTCCCTGAGTCATACAGCAAACTCCCATTGGCTATCTAGTTTACATATGGCATTTAAAATTTCTATGTTACTCTCTCCATACATCTCCCCTTCTCCCTTCTCCCTTCCCCTCATGTCCATAGGTCTGTTCTCTATGTCTGTTTCTCCACTGCTGCCCTGAAAATAAGTTTATCAGTGCCATCTCTTTAGATTCCATATATATGTGTCAGTATATGATATTTCGGAGAAGGCAATGGCACCCCACTCCAGTACTCTTGCCTGGAAAATCCCATGGATGGAGGAGCGTGGTAGGCTGCAGTCCATGGGGTCGCTAAGAGTCCAGGACATGACTGAGTGACTTCACTTTGACTTTTCACTTTCATGCATTGGAGAAGGAAATGGCAACCCACTCCAGTGTTTTTGACTGGAGAATCCCAGGGACAGGGGAGCCTGGTGGGCTGCCATCTGTGGGGTCGCACGGAGTCGGACACGACTAAAGTGACTTAGCAGTAGCGTACGATATCTGTATTTCTCTTTCTGACTTACTTCACTCTGTATAATAGGCTTTGGATTCAGCCACCTCATTAGAATGGATTCAAATTCAATCAGAATGGATTGCCTTTGTTTTTAACTGTGTTAGGGAAAGTAATGAGTAACCACATCATACTAGTTTCAGGTGCTTCAATGTTTCTCAACTTTTTTTAAAGGTAAGATTGGGTTCTTTTCACATAGGTCTTTCTACCTTTTCTTTTTTAGATGCTTTCTTATACCTTATAATTTAGACTAAAGTCAGGATCCATGACTTGACCTTTATACATGTTGAAGTGATCTCTTTCCAATCAAGCCTTTTCTGGACCTAAAACAGTTATCTTCCCCAGGCAGGACTGGGGGCTCCTCATAAATGCTCCTTGGCACTTTTGGCTCCTGATGTATATTACATTGTCACACTACATTATACTATGGCCATTTACTTACATCCTCCACCAGAATGCAAGTTTTGCAAGAGTGGAAATGATATCTTAGTTTTCTGTATATTCCCAGCACAGTGGCTTACATATAGTAGATGCTTAGTAAATTTGGTAGAATTATTCAGTGAATGAATGACTGAATAGGACTAAAAGCTGAAGCTGGAGAACCCCTGTGATCCTTTAAGGCATATAATGAAGAGCATGAGGGCAAAGGGCTTTTGAATCAGACTGGTTTCATTCTCTAGCTCCAAGTTATACTAGCTGTGTGGGCTTAGGTAAGTTACTTAACACCCCTGGTGACTCAGTTTCTTTGTCACTTGACAGAATGCCTGGCGCATGGTAAATAGGCACTCAAAAATGGTAGCTTCTCCAATTTTATACTCTTCCTCCAAAATAAAAATTAAAGAATATTCTTTTAGCTTTTTTTTAGGGTCATCTAGTAAGAGATTTATGCTATGTAATTGAAGAATAACTCTCTCTCTTAAAAAAATGGAAACCTCTCTCAAAAGTGGTAGTTGTAGAAGTAGTAACCATCACAACCTTTGGGTTTTCCACTTGAGGTAGGCTTTCACTGTGCAGGGCCCAGGATCCTGAGGGTGCGGTGACAACAGAATAGCTCTGATATGTCATGTGAAACTAGTGAAGCAATTCCCACAAAGGTTGAATTAAGTGGTGCATATATCCAGGGTTAGGTAGGTATTGCACTTAGCAGAATTGGTGGAGCCACCAAACAAGACTGCCCTTTTGTGTTATTATTATTATTATGTTTTTAATCAACAAACCAGAACATTTTATGCTAACAAGTGAGGATCACTTTGAAGTGGTTGAGTGCTGTCCTTCCAAATATTTTGGACTTCTTTTTGGGGTAATGCCTTTAGAACTGCTCTATGAGGGTTTTTCATATTTTAGTTGTAATCACACACCCTGTGCAATGACCATACACTCTGTCGTCTGACATCGGGCGTCAGCACTGGCCTCTGGCTCTTATCCCACAACATAGTTTCCCAAGAGCCCAGCTTCCACTGTGACAGACCTTCTAATCAGTGGGGAGAAAGGATTCTTTCTCTTGGATTTTCACAGAATGGATTTCACTCCATTCATAGGAGTGGGAAAGTCATCTGTTGTTTCCTACTAGACCTTGGAGTATTGGGATAAAGTAATTGAAAAATCACAAATGCCCTAAGTATTTTCACTTTAAATTTTGCTAACTAAAAAAGGTGATATTTCCTCCGTATTAAATACAAATGCTAATATTTTCTTCTTAAAAAAATGTAATATATTCCACTGTAACAAAAAGTGAAGCAGTGTATGAGGGGGAAAAATATGTTTCCTCTCTTCTTTCTCCAGTTCTATCTTCCTAGTGAAATATGTATTATCTGTTTAATGTGTGTATTTCCATACTTTTCTGTATGTAAGGCACACATAAATACATAGGCTTCTCCCCTTTTTTGGTTTGCAAAAATAAAACCACACTATATATTAATCATTATTCTTTTTTAAAAAATTTTAATTGAAGGATAATTGCTTTACAGAATTTTGTGGTTTTCTGTCATACATCAACAAGAATCAGCCATAGGTACACTCATGTCCCCTCCCTCCCAGACCACCATCCCATTTCCATCCCCATCTCAACCTTCAGCCTGTCACAGAACCCCTGTTTGAGTTCCCTGAGTCATACAGCAAATTCCCATTGGCTATCTGTTTTACACATGGTGTTGTAAATTTCTATGTTACTCTCTCCATAAATCTCCCCTTCTCCCTCTTCTCCTTCCCCAATGTCCATAGGTCTTTTCTCTATGTATGTTTCTCCATTAATGCCCTGAAAATAAATTTATCAGTGCCATCTCTTCAGATTCCACATGTGTGTCAGTATACAATATTTATATTTCTCTGTCTGACTTCCTTCACTCTGTATAATGGGCTCTAGTTTCATCCACCTCATTAGAACAGATTCAAATGCATTCCTTTTTATGGCTGAGTAGTATTCCATTGTGGAGAAGGCAATGGCACCCCACTCCAGTACTCTTGCCTGGAAAATCACATGGACAGAGGAGCCTGGTAGGCTGCAGTCCATGGGGTCGCTAAGAGTCGGGAACGACTGAGCGACTTCACTTTCCCTTTTCACTTTCATGCATAGGAGAAGGAAATGGCAACCCACTCCAGTGTTCTTGCCTGTAGAATCCCAGGGACAGCGGAGCCTGGTGGGCTGCCGTCTATGGGGTCGCACAGAGTCGGACACGACTGAAGCGACTTAGCAGTAGCAGCAGCAGCAGCAGTATTTCATTGTATATATGTACCACTGCTTCTTCTTTTTTTTTAATTAATGAATTAATTTAAATTGGAGACTAATTTATAATATTGTAGTGGTTTTTGCCATACATTGACATGAATCAGCCACAGGCATACATGTGTCCCCCCTTCTACCTCCCTCCCCATCCCATCCCTCTGGGTCATCCCAGTGCACTGGCCCTGAACATCCTGCATTGAACCTGGACTGGTGATCTATTTCACATATGGTAATATACATGTTTCAATGCTATTCTCTCAAATCATCCCACCCTCGCCTTCTCCCACAGAGTCCAAAAATCTGTTCTTTACATCTGTGTCTCTTTTGCTGTCTTGCATATAGGGTCATCATTACCATCTTTCTAAATTCCATATATATGCGTTAGTATACTGCATTGGTGTTTTTCTTTCTGACTTACTTCACTCTGTATAATAGGCTCCAGTTTAATCCACCTCATTAGAACTGATTCAAACACATTTTTTAATAGCTGAGTAATAGTCTATTGTGTATATGTACCACAGCTTTCTTATCCAGTCATCTGCTGATGGACATCTAGGTTGCTTCCATGTCCTGGCTGTTGTAAACAGTGCTGTGATGAATATTGGGGTACACGTGTCTCTTTCAATTCTGGTTTCCTTGGTGATATGCCCAGCAGGTACAACAGCTTCTTTATCCATCCATCTGTCGATGGACATTTAGGTTGCTTCCATGTTCTAGCGATTGTAAATAGTGCTGCAGTGAACATTGGGGTACATGTGTCTTTTTCAGTTTTCATTTCCTCAGGGTATATGCCTAGGAGTGGGATTGCTGGGTCATATGGTGGTTTTATTCCTAGCTTTTTAAGGAGTCTCCATACCGTCTTCCATAGTGGCTGTATCAGTTTACATTCCCACCAGCAATGCAAGAGTATTCCCTTTTCTCCACACCCTCTCCAGCATTTATTGTTTGTAGACTTTTTGATGATGGCCATTCTGACTGGTGTGAGGTGGTATCTCACTGCAGTTTTGATTTGCATTTCTCTGATAATGAGTGATGTTGAACATCTTTTCATGTGCTTGTTAGCCATCTGTATGACCTGAAGAAATGTCTCTTCAGGTCCCTTTCCCACTTTTTGATTGGGTTGTTTGCTTTTCTGTTATTGAGTTGTATAAGCTGCTTGTATATTTTGGAAATTAATTCTTTATCAGTTGTTTCCCTTGCTATTATTTTCTCCCATTCTGAGGGTTGTCTTTTCACTTTGTTTGTAGTTTCCTTTGCTGTGCAAAAGCTTTTAAGTTTAATTAGGTTCTGCTTGTTTATTTTTGTTTTTATTTCCATTACTCTAGGAGGTGGGTCATAGAAAATCTTGCCTTGATTTGCACCATCGAGTGTTCTGCCAATGTTCTCCTCTAAGAGTTTAATAGTTTCTGGTCTTACATTTAGGTATTTAATCCATTTTGAGTTTATCTTTGTGTATGGTTTTAAGTAGTGATCTAATTTCATTCTTTTGCATGTAGCTGTCCAGTTTTCCCGCACCATTTATTGAAGAGGCTATCTTTGCCCCATTGTATATTCTTGCCTCCTTTGTTAAAAATAAGGTACCCATAGGTATGTGGGTTTATCTTTGGGTTCTCTATCTTGTTCCATTGGTCTATATTTCCGTTTTTGTGCCAGTACCATACTATCTTGATGACTGGAGCTTTGTAGTATAGTCTGAAGTCAGGAAGGTTGATTCCTTCAGCTCCATTCTTCTTTCTCAAGACTGCTTTGGCTATTCAGGGTCTTTTGTATTTCCATATGAATTGTGAATTTTTTTGTTCTAGTTCTGTGAAAAAACAGCCATTGGTAATTTGATAAGGATCACATTGAATCTGTAGATTGCATTTGGTAGTATAGTCATTTTCACAATATTGATTCTTCCCACCCAGGAACATGGAATATCTCTCTCCATCTGTTTATGTTGTCTTTGATGTCTTTCATCAGTGTCTTATAGTTTTCTGTATACAGGTCTTTTGTTTCCTTAGGTAGGATTATTCCTAGATATTTAACTATTTTTGTTGCAATGGTGAATGGCATTGATTCCTTAATTTTTCTTTCTGATTTTTCATTGTTAGTATATAGGAATGCAAGTGATTTCTGTGTATTGACTTTGTATCCTCAGACTTAGCTGAATTTGCTGATTAGCTCTAGTAATTTTCTGATAGTTTCTTTTGGGTTTTCTATTTATAGTATCATGTCATCTGCAGTGAGAGTTTTGCTTCTTCTTTTCTGATCTGGATTTCTTTTATTTCTTTTTCTTCCCTAACTGCTGTAGCTAGGGCTTCCAAAACTATGTTGAATAATAGTGGTGAGAGTGGACACCCTCGTCTTGTTCCTGATCTTAGAGGGAAAGCTTTTAGCTTTTCACCATTGAGAACAATGTTTGCTGTGGGCTTTTCATATATGTCCTTTACTATGTTGAGGTAGTTCCCTTCTATGCCCATTTTTTGAAGTTTTTTTTTTTTTTATCATAAATGGATGTTGGATTTTGTCAAAGGCTTTTCCTGCATCTATTGAGATGATCATATGGTTTTTATCTTTAAATTTGTTGATATGGTGTATCACATTGATTGATTTGCATATATTGAAGAATCCTTGCATCCCTGGAATAAGCCCAACTTGATCATGATACATGAGCTTTTTAATGCGTTGTTGGATTCTGTTTGCCAGAATTTTGTTGAGGATTTTTGCATCTATGTTCATCAGTGATATTGACTTGTAATTTTCTTTTTTCATATTGTCTTTCCCTGGTTTTGGTATCAGGGTGATTGTGGCCTCGTAGAATGAGTTTGGAAGTGTTCTTTCCTCTGCAATTTTTTGGAAGAGCTTCAGAAAAATAAGCATTAGCTCTTCTCTACATGTTTGATAGAATTCCCCTGTGAAGCCATCTGGCCCTGGACTTTTGTTTTTGGGGAGATTTTTGATCACTGTTTCAATTTCAGTGTTTGTAATTGGGTTGTTAATAATTTCTATTTCTTCCTAGTTATTCTTTTGTAAATTTAATAAGAAAAATTTAAATAGACATATAGTTGATTTGCAATGTTGTGCTAGTTTCAGGTGTACAACAGTGATTCAGTTATATATATAATATATACACATTATCATATATATTAATACATATGATATATATATGTATATAAAATATTGAGTATAGTTCTCTGTGCTATACAATAGGTCGTTGTTTATCTATTTTATATATAATAGTATGTAATATACATTATTCTATAAACTACTTTTATTTATGAACATGTCATGGGGATTCCTCCAGGTCAGTATTATAGATCTAATTGGTTAAAAAATACCCAAAGAATATTCTGTTAAATGGATTTACCTTAATTTAGTTTACCATCCCATTATTGATGGATATTGTGTTGTTTCAATTTTTTTGTGCTATTGGATATATGTATATATAATGCTGCTTTACATTCCATGTGTACTTATGCTTTTAATTCTACAGAATATATTTCCCAAAGTGAGAATGCTGGATCAAAGTGTTTGTGTCTTTAAGACTTTTATAACTACTGCCAGAACACAAAATAGCTGAAATAATTCACATTCTCACCATTCTCACCATTAAAAAGCTTTTGTAGGAAAGTACTCACCAATATCAAATACTAACGATCTTTTAATTCTTCATTTTTGCAATCTGAAGGGTAAAAGGTATTTCCTTGTTATATTAATGTGCATTACCCTGACTATTAGTAAGCTTGAGTATTTTATATTATCAAATGGCTTTACCATTTGCATTCTGAGACACTGCTGTGATTCTGAGTTAGCAGGTAGATTTTCAGCAACGGTTCACTTGTTCATCATCTTTGTTGTTTTTCTATTGCATGGGTTGTCTTTTTCATATTAGATTGTAAGAGCCTTTTAAAATATGAGGGATATCAACTCTTAATCTGTCTTACTGTAGTAAATATTTCCTACTGCTTTGTTTATCCATTGAAAGTTTTCCATTGTTTTTTTGCTAGTGAAATTGCTTTCAAAGGAGCTGTTTAGACATTCCTTTACTGTCAAAAAACTTTCTCTGACCTTTAACCTAAATTCTTTGTGTTGCAATTCACCTCTCTTTTCCTGGGTCCTGGGCCTTAATATTGCTTTCTACTACAACCCTTAAGACTATCGAGCTGTGTCTATTGGAGCTTTTCTATGGACTGAGTGACTAGATTGAATTGACTGACCAGTTAAGTCAAGCATTTCCTTTGACTTACTTTTTTCCCCCTCTCCATTAAAGTGACTGGTTGTTTGACTGAATTGACCTCATTAGTCAATCTTTTGGCACGGTACATCTGTGTGTGTACACATGTGTGTGCATGCACACCCAGTGGCAGAACCACTACCCAGTGGTTTCAAATACTTCTTTCAGTTAAACTGACCCAATTGGGTCCATTTATCTGGCATTGCAATCAGCAGCAGCCCCACAGTGGATATATATCACTCCAGTTGCCCTGTTGGCTAGAAAGAAGACAAGTTTGTTTGATTCAAGTGACAGTTCTGTTCTGATTCTGCCTCTGAGTGTGTAGACCAAAGTGTGAAACAGGCCTGTGTGGTTGGTGATGTCTCATCTTTCTGGTCACCTTCCTGGCACAGTGCTGATATTCTCTACATCTTTCTCTCTCCTCCTGTGGCCAAGTATCTGTCTTATCTTTCAACATGTAAGTTCCTTGCTCAGTGGTTGAAAGTAACCCTTTTTCTGGATGATTCAGGGTGTTGAAAGATGAATCAGTGAGAACAAGGCAAGTTTATTCTTAAGAGGTTGGTGGTCCAGTGGTTAGGAATCCACCTTCCAATGCAGGGGATGCAGATTTGATCCTTTGTTGGGGAATTAGATCCTATATGCCAGGGGAGGGGCAACTAAGTCTGCAGCTACTGAGCTTGTATGCTCTAGAGCCCAAGCTCCACAGCAAGAGAACCCTGTGCGCTGCAACTAGAGAGCTCGTGAACTAGAAGGAAGAGCCTGAACTGCAAGGGCAGCCAAAAAAATAAATAAATAAAGAAGTTGGTGAATGGGGGAACTATTTGGTTGGCCAAAACATTGCTTCTGGTTTTTCCATAACAGCTTTCAGAAAAACCCACATGAGCTTTTTGGCCAACACAATACTTTCCCAAAATTGATTCTATGAGAGGCTGATTCTGTGGGATATAAAGAGGGTTTTGTGGGCAGAAAATTTTTTGTGGCCAAATATTGGATGGAATTGGCTGGCTCAGTTTAAGAACCTTCCTGGTCATGCTCCTACTCTGTGAACTTGGGCAAGTCACCTTATCTCTTTGGGCCTTGGTTTCATCATTGGCAAAATGAAAATAAGCACAGCACAAAGATCATAAAAATGTTCGGTGGGTAGAATAAGCTACTATTTTACATAATAAGCCATGTAAAATCCTTAGCACAGGCCTGGAACAGTATTCAATTAATGCGAACTCTTCTCATTCATAAATACTTTTTGGAAACTCTGAATTATACAGGTTACATCTCAGAGCCTCTAGTATGTTTATGTGCTTAGTGTATCACCACAAGGAGAGTAGTAAAAGAAGAAAATGCATGTCAGACCATGGAACTCCTCTTTCTACCGTGATGCTCAATGAACTTGTGCTTTGTGAAGGACACTTTGGGAAATACCAAGATAGAGAAGGAAGACAGGGTTTGGAGACAGAGTCCTTGGATTTCAGTTTGATTTGACAATTACTTCTATTGTTTTTGTAACTTTGGGCAAGTCACTTTATCTTTTTGGGCCACAGGTTTTCTACTTATAAAATGAGAAGCATAAAACTCTTCTACATGTCTTACAAGGTACAGGGAGAGAGCTTTGTAAGCTGTATCCCACTATACTAACTTCGGGGACAAGGAGCAGCATTAATTGCTGTGAATCCAGGTGCAGAAAGAGGTAAAGAGAGTACTCTTTGAGTGACAGTTTCAAGGGAATGACCAATGAGACCTCTGGATGGCAGTGATTAGGATTAAAGCATGCACACACCAGAGCTCCCTGGAGCTTGTAGTACGATGCAGGGTTTTTATGCCCCACCCAGGTCTCTAGGCCATTTTCTTACTGCAGTTAATCTCCAAAATGGGTACTTTCTCTCTATCGACAGGAGAATTCTAAAGAAGTCCAAATGGTCCCTGGTTTACATTATTTGCTGTTTTCTGCAATGTGAATTGATAAAATCTCTGGAAATCAAATATAAGCCTAATTCATACTAGGATTTTAGTAACTGGAAACAGTTTTTAGTATTTTCTCTCCAAGTGTCTTTTAAAGGCAACCTTCAAGAAAGGTAATTCTTACCTGGAATAGCAGGTTGATGGGGAATATCACCCGGGGCAGGAAAGCCTCTCCAGCACTCCTCAAACCAGATCACAGTGATGACTGTCTCCTTCCTCCTCAAAGTGGACCAGAAAGAGGCTCAACTTAATTTTTCCTCTATTATTTCCAGATACATGCAACCCAATGGAAAGACTATACAAAGGAAAGTGTGTGACTGACCCTTGACTGTAACATTTTGGTCAGATGTTAGGCTTCACTGTCTTGGAACCACCCACCATTTCCTTCATCGGTAACTTTCAGCATGCTTCTTCCAACTGGTCTAGATGCTTGATGAGTGCAATTAAATGAACACTGCACTGGGAGTTGAGACCTAGAAGTCCTGTCTGTGCTACTGACTCACTCTGTGACGTAAGGCAAATGATGACCCCTCCTTGAAACTGTTTTCTCATCTGTGGCACAAAGCATTTGAACTGGGTGATCTAAAAGTTCCCTTCCTGTTCGGTCTATAGCTTTACTTGTTTTTCTACACCCTCAGATCAGAGTCACCCTCATTCCCTCTTCATGTGTGGAAAGTATCCATTTACGGCTAATTTCAGGATGTTGGAGAGCTGTCCAAAAACATATGAAGCATTGTAATATTTGTTTGAAATTAATCAGATACAACAAAACATGCAGGTGGTTGCTCTTTCCCTTCAACTCCTAGCCCTTGGGATCTTGCCTCCTGGAAGGTGTTCACAGGCTGCAGCTGCAGAACACAGCCTGTGGATTATTTGTATAAGAGTAACTTCTGGCGTGCTGCAGTTCATGGGGTCGCAAAGAGTCGGACACGACTCAGCGACTGAACTGAACTCAACTGAACTTCTGCGAGTGGGGGTGGGGGTGGTGAGGAGAAGACCAATCATTGGGCTATTTTTTGCCCTAGTGGGTAGTGGTGAGGATGTTGAGGGCTGGGGTACAGGATAGGAGTCAGAGAATCCAGACTTACAAGCAGCAAGCACTGAGGTCACAATCCTCAGTTTTTGGCCCCCGGTCTTGTCTGGGAACTGGCTTGGATTGACATCATGAAGGAGACTGTCTCATGCTAATCCACCCCAAACCTCCATATGTTTCCAAATATACTGATGCCTGAGAACACATAGACACAGACTGGCTTGGCAGTTTTTTCATTTCTCATCAGTGCTTGAATCCCCATGGACCTCCCTCTATCCCATTGCCCTCTACTCTTCAGCCATACTCAAATTGAGTTCTCTCATTGTGGTGTTAGTCACTCAGTCATGTCTGACTCTTAGCTACCTCATGGGCTGTAGCCTGCCAGGATCCTCTGTCTACAGAAGTCTCCAGGAAGAATACTGGAGTGGGTTGCATTTCTTTCTGCAGGGGATCTTCCTGACCCAGGGATCTACTCAGGTCTCCTGCCTTGCAGGCAGACTCTTTACTGTCTGAGCCACCAGGGAAGCCCTCTCATTGTGGGGGCCTTAGCATATGTTGCCCTCAACTTGATTCTTTGTTTTCTGGCAGAATCTCCTTTAAGACTCATCTCAAATGTTACAGTCTAGGAAGTCTTCTGCTATTGCCCTTAACCAAGTTGGTCATTCCCTCCTCTATGTTTGATAGGATCCTCTACATTCCTCCACTAGGTTGCAAGCTCAGTGGACCTCTGATTTTGGTACTGATTTAATGCAAACTTCAATAAGAGATAAACCCCCAGATCTTAATCTCAATGGCACAACAAAGTAGAAGTTATTTCTCACTCCTATAAAGTCCATTTAGTGATGGCAAGTTGGTTGCTAGTGTTATGTATTTTGTCCCATGAAGTCAGTCAAGATGTAGGCTGATGGAGGTGCTAGTATCTTTAACGTGTCACTTCTAATGTCCTCTTGGAAATCCATATCTATTCCATTAATGGGAAAGGATAAAGATTATACACCCAAAGTGGTTTTTATGGGCCAGGTCTGTTACATGCCACACATCACTTCTGTTCACTTTCTATTTGCTGAAACTCAGGAACATAACCACATCTAACTGTAAGGAAGGTTGAGAAATATAGTTATGGAAATGGGAAGAAGAGGGAAACAATTTTGGTAATCACATAGCTGTCTCTAGAGGTCATATTGCTTTATTCACTGCTGAGTCCCTAGGACTGAGCACAGTGACTGGGAGGTGGTTACTATACTGGACTGTGATTAAAAGTCCACCACTGGATTGTCACCTCATGATCTAGTATCTTAGTACTCCAATCAAGTGTGGACACATAATAGAAGCCTATTAAACGTGGGGTGGTCATTATTGGAATTGTATCTAGGGACTTCAAGATGAACATTTGGTGTAACTTACTTCCTAAGGAAAATTTATTCTCTAGGAGATAGCTCCCGATCAGGATTACTCTTCTACCATTGGTCTTCAACCCAGATTTTTCCAATCACCAGATTTATCTGCTCCTCAGACTTCTTGGAACCTAGATGTCAATCCCTGTCTAGCTAGAGAGTTTCTGAAGCCCTGAGCCCCTTTCTATGTGATGGCCTGTCTTATTCCTTCTCTTTCCCCCTGCTTTCCAACAAGCATGCACTCCATTTCTGCAATCTTCATTTTTTCTTTGCCAGCTACAAGTGTGTTTAGCTACTTCCTGCCCCCAGTATTTCCATAATTGGAGGGATGGAGGTGAGTAGGATGGAGGAGATGCTGATATCTTAACCAACCCTAGTGTCATGAATACTTCATAATGCTTGTCTCTGCTCTAGCCTTTGTCTAGTCCATCTCAGGCCAGACTGGCTATTGTGGTTTAACCAATAAGCATATTTAGTGACTTGAAGATATGTTTCTGGAGCCATAAAGAAGACTTGACTAATGGTGACTGGGAAATGTGTTCTTGTCTTATAGAATGTCCTATCAGCTAAAGGTTTACTCAGCCACATGTGCTGTTCCTTAGGGACCTCTTTGCTGTACTTCTTAATACTTCTCAATACTTCTCAACAGGTATGTAGAAACACCTGGATATGACAGAGATAAGTATTTGGTCAAGGCAGGCATGAGATTTGGGATTAGAGTCTTCCTAGAGTGAGCCTGGAACAATTTTGTAATATAGTCACAGTAGTGTGTAGCAGCCTCAATTCTCACCCACCCCTTACAGGGACCCAAAGCCCTGTGCCCCTAGGTGCTCTCCCCTGCTCCTCTTGGCTACACCTATTCAGGTTATTTCCGTCCCTAGGAAAGGTACAGTAGACATGTATACACTATCATGTGTAAAACTATACATACCCCCACTCTTTCTCCATAGTCTCCTTGTCATGATCTTGTGATTGGGAAAGAAAGGGATGTAAAAGTCTGACTGAGTAGAAGAGGAAGTGGTTATTAGTGCTTGGAGGGCAGCTCTTCGTTGTATGGCAGCTCTGGCCTGACCCAATTATTTTCTAGAAAGGAGTCCCTTCACCTCCACAGAATTTGTATCACAGACAACTGGACATAGGACCCTGATTTATTTATTTTTCTTACTTCTGCTTTAGAGGAATGTGTAAGATTTTGTTTAGCTGACCCAGGCTCTCAGATACACAGGTGAATGCAAATTGAGGAGATAGCTCAAGGGAGCCCAAGAAATCAAATAAAGGAAATATCTCAGGCTTTGCAGGAAAGGCATTGGAGGAAAAAGGCAAGAAATGACCCCCTTATCTTTTACCTTGTGGAGCAAATAGCCTCATACTGCTACAGATTGGTTGGAGGTGGTGGTCATAGGTTTTGAGGGGAACAGAGATAAGTACAAAACTTGACTCTACTGAGCAAGATAGCACAAGGTATAGTCAGTGGAGCCATTTTTGGAGAAATAAGAGCTAGAGAATATGGAACACGTGTCTCTCCCTGAAGTTTCTATTTTTATTTATTTATTTTAATTAGAGGATAATTGCTTTAAAATGTTGTGTTAGTTTCTCCTGTACAACAACATGAATCATCTGTAAGTATACATATATCCCCTCCCTCTTGAGCCTCCCTCCCACCCCCCCATCCTAACCCCTCTAGGTCATCACAGAGCACCGAGCAGAGCTCCCTCTGTTATACAGCAGCTTCCCATTAGCTATTTATTTTAAACATGATAGTGTAATGTATGTCTATGCTTGAAATTTCTATTTGAAAGTAAAAACAAAGCAAAACAAAAACAGCACTGAGTTAGGGGAGCTTGTGGAGGAAGAGATATCATGAGGTAGATGCAGGAGGTAAGGATCAAGGGTTTGGGAGGAGAGAAAGAGGAAATCTGAAAAAGTTGGCCCCAGATACTTTTTTCCTTTAAAACAGGAGGGAAATGTTTATTTGGATTAACCTATAAAACAAAGGGAAATCTAATCAACACTAAATTCTACTCCCAGAGTGTTTGTGTCAAAGGTCTCCCTTGTCTGTGGTATAGTAATAAGGAGACCAGAGAATAAAAAAGTCCTGGGACTGTTTATTTTAGAAAGTGAAAAAGGAACTCAACAACAGGAAAAGATATTGAATCATTTGTGGAAAACATTTGGATGAAGTGGCTTTTCCTACTCTGCTGTGAAAGACCCTTCTGAGTCACCAGAGAGTCCATGATTCCAGTGTGTTACTAAAGGAGAATGTTAGGTGGATTTCACACACATGAGTCCTTTTCAGGACAGCTTGATGGGCAGTATCATTTCTGGGACAATAGGCTCTGACAGCCACCCTTAGAATGTTGATTTTAGAACTTAGAATAATAGGGATTGATTATTACACCTTCTGCTACCTCCACCCACCAAATGGTTTCCAAGGCATTTTCAAGAGCTTTGGCCCTGATTCAACAATCGATTTTGGCTCTGATTCAACAATCAACTTCCAGGAAAGGACTGTTGTTCAAGTACAAGGACAGGAGAGAGAGAATCCTAATCTTTGTTAAAAGTCTACTTGTTATAGTCAAGTTCCCCTATTTATTTATACAATGATAGAAGTTCCTATGCTAAGGAATTTCTGGTTAGCACTTGAAGGGAGGGTAGGAGACTGAAAAGACATGAGAAATGGTGTGAAGCAGTCCAAGCTTCAATTCTCAAATTTGCCCCATACAGACTGTGACTTTAGGCAAGTCACTTAATCTCTCTGGGCTTGTTCTTTTTCTTTGTACAATCAGGCTGATAATAACAATATACATTTAACGTGGATTTTGAAAGAATTAAACGAGAGATGAATGTAAGTGTCCAGTAGCCATTAGATATAATAATTATAAAATAAATAAATTCAAAAATCAATCTATATAATCCGTCATGCCAACAGAAGAAAATCATATGATCGTATCAATGCAAAAAAAGCATTTGACAAAATCCAACATTAATTCTTAGTAAAAGCTCTCAGTAAGGTAGGAATAAAAGAGAGTTGCCTCAAACTGAAAAGGAGCATATATATATATAAAACCATATCTCCCAAACCCCAGCTAACATTATACTTAATAGTGAAAAATTGAATTATTTTCCCCTAAGATTGGGAACAAAGATTTCTATACCCATCACTCTTATTCATTGTTATAATAGAAGTACTAGCTTCTGTAACAAAAAAAGAAAAAGAAATAAAAGGCATACATATTGGAAAGAAGGGGCTTCCCAGGTGGTGCTAGTTGTAAAGAACCTGCCTGCCAGTGCAAGAGATATGACAGATGCAGGTTTGATCCCTGGGTCAGGAAGATCTTTTGGAGGAGGGCATAGCAACCACTCCAGTATTCTTGCCTGGAGAATCCCATGGACAGAGGAGCCTGGTGGCTACAGTCCATAGGGTCACAAAGAATCAGACATGACTGAAGCAACCAAGTATGCACATAGCACGCATGGTATATGTTGGGGTTTCCCAGGTGGCTCAGGAGTAAAGGATCCACCTGATATGCAGGAGACATGGGTTTGATCCCTGGGTCGGGAAGATCCCCTGGAGAAGATCATGGCATCCCACTCCAGTATTCTTGCTTGGAGAATCTCATGTACAGAGGAGCCTGGCAGGCTACAGTCCATAAGGTCATACAGAGTTGGACACACTGAAGCAAATTAGCATACACATTGGAAAGAAATAAAATTGCTTTGATTTACAGATGACAGAAGTAATTTACAAAGAACTCCTTAGAACTAATAAGTGAATTTGGCGAGATTACAGGAAACAAAATAAACACCCACAAATCAGTTGCATTTCTATATATTAATACTAACAAATGAACACAGAGAAAATGAAATTTAAAAGTACAAGCTATTTATAATCATTCTAAAGAAAATGAAATGCTAAGGCATAGATTTACTAAAACACGCACAGGATCTGTATGCTGAAATTATAAGACACTGATGAAAGAAAAAAGAAGACCTAAATAGATGGAGAGACACTCTGTGTTCATGGGTTGCTGCTGCTGCTGCTGCTGCTGCTGCTAAGTCGCTTCAGTCGTGTCCGACTCTGTGCGACCCCAGAGACGGCAGCCCACCAGGCTCCCTCGTCCCTGGGATTCTCCAGGCAAGAACACTGGAGTGGGTTGCCATTTCCTTCTCCAATGCAGGAAAGTGAAAAATCAAAGTGAATTCGCTCAGTCATGTCCAACTCTTAGCAAGCCCATGGACTGCAGCCTACCAGGCTCCTCCATCCATGGGGTTTTCCAGGCAAGAGAACTGGAGCGGGGTGCCATTGCCTTCTCCGGTGTTCATGGGTTAGAAGACAACAAAGTAAATATGTCAACTCTCCTCAAATGTGTGCATAGATTAACACAATTCTTATCAAAATTCCAGCAAGAGTTTTTTGTAGACACAGACAAATTTATCTTAAAATTTTTATGGAAAGGCAAAGGCCCTAGAATAGTTAAAACAATTTTGAAAAAGACAAAAAAATGGGAGGAATTACTCTAACCAATATTAAGGCCTTCTATTTGGCTATAGTAATCAAAACAGTGTAGTGTTGATACATAGATAGGTGGAATATGGATAAAAGGAGCATAAAAGGCAACCTACACAATTATGCTCAATATACTGTTCACAAATGTTCAAAAGCAATTCAATGCAAGAAGGATAATCTCTTCAACAAATGGTGCCAGAGCAACTGGGCGTTCAGGCCAGTTCTCAGAGATCCATTTGCATGGGCTCAGTTTCACTAGGACCCTAACTGTGGGAACGAAGGGGAAATTTCATGTCAGTCTGACACAAGCCTAGCCACCCTGTGAGATATAAGAGGACGGCAAAGGGAAGACTATTTCTCCTATGCATTTTATAGACTACATGGCTAAGGATTGCAGGGCTACACAGAACTCTTCACCACATTATTGAGTTAATGTATTCATTGCAGGTACAGTCAACTCTGTTATCCTCAGGTGAAGTTTCCAAATTACAGAAAATAATTAGACACATTAGTAGACAACAAAGCACTTCATGAGTCCTCTTTACTAGTTTCTCCCTCTTTTTAGTCCCTCATTAGGCCTGCAATCTAGCCAAAATTATTATTTATCTCTTTCAAACCAGAGAAAATGTATACTAGAAATTCTATAGGTTGAAGGAAAGAAAGAGGGCTTTTAAAGAGATCCCTGCCCCAGTCAACCCAACCTCTCTCTCCTTGTAACCTCAGATGCTATCAAACTTCTTGGCTGCTCTGCAGGAAAGGAAATATATCTAAGTGTACAACAAATATATTTCCAAAATCACTCTGAAGCTCCTCCTCTTCCTACTCTTCCTCTCCATCTCTGCTGTGTCCACCCTAACCCAAGTCACCAATCTTTATCTTACCTTGACCATTAAAAGCCTCTGAACAGGTAAACTAGTACTTTGCTCAGTGCCTTTTGTTGTTGTTTAGCATTCCGATTGGAACTTTATTATGATTGTCTAGTATTTGTGGTTTTTCAAATTGCAAAGCCCAATAAAGTATAGATAATAAGAGGTTAAGATTGAGGAAATCTTTAAGGAATATTCTGGACAGTTAAGATGCATTACTTATCTGTACACACACAGTTGCCATTAAGATGTTTTGTTGCATTAATAGCTGAAGCTCCCTTTTATATCTTCTGTATACTACTCATTGGCTTAGAAATATCTGTGATTCTTGGATGGGAAAGGTTAACCTATAATTCTTTCAAAAAGTTAGTGTTTCTTATTTCTTTTCTCTTTGTGACAGAGCATCTTTTAAGAATACAAATGCAGAGAGGGATCCAAAATGGCATCATAGGAAGACCCTAAGCTCACCTTTTCACATGGACACATTGAATCTAACCTACATATAGAACAATTCCTCCTGAAGAAGACATGAGGGCTGATCGAACAGCTACTATACATAGAAGGACCATATAGAAATGATTAAGAAAGATGGAGACATGATATACATGGCCAGCTTACCCCTGACCCAGTGACCTGCAATAAGAATAGATATTGCTGAGGGGCCTGAGTGCAGACTTGCCTGTCCTGGGACACAGCAATAAAACCCCCAGAAGTTTAAAGGGTACCGATACTACATGGGAAAGAAGCCCATTTACTAATGCTGGTTGTTGTTCAGTCACTCAATCGTGTCTGACCCCATGGACTGCAGCATGTCAGGCTTCCCTGTCCTTCAACCGTCTCCTGGAGCTCACTCAAACTCAGGTCCAATGAGTCAGTAACGCCATCCAACCATCTCATCTTCTGTCTTCCTCTTCTCTTTCTGCCTTCAATCTTTCCTAGCATCAGGGTATTTTCTAATGAGTCAGCTCTTCACATCAGGTGGCCAAAGTATTGGAGCTTCAACTTCACCACTAGTCCTTCCAGTGAATATTCAGGGTTGATCTCCTTTAGGACTGACTGGTTTGATCTCCTTGCTATCAAAGGGACTCTCAAGAGTCTTCTCTAACACCACAGTTCAAAAGCATCAATTCTTCTGTTCTCAGCCTTCTTTCTGGTTCAACTCTCATACCCATACATGACTACTGGAAGAACAATAGCCTTGACTAGATGGACCTTTGCCGGCAAAGTAATGTCTCTGCTTTTTAATACGCTGTCTAGGTTTGTCAAAGCTTTTCTTCCAAGGAGCAAGCATCTTTTAATTTCACGGCTGCAATCACCATCTGCAGTGATTTTGGAGCCCAATAAAACAAAGTCTGTCACTGTTTCCATTGTTTTCCCATCTATTTGCCATGAAGTGATGCTAGAGCTTCTGCTAAAAGGACAGGGAACTGTTGGAGTTCTCACCAAGGTTGGAGGCACTCTGCCCCCTCCCCCTGGCCCCTGCTTCTTCCAGTTCCAGCCATTCCACCAAAGTGGCTTAAGGTGCAGTGCTCCCCATGGACTTCCCCGGCATGAATCCACTTCAGCTTCAGCCAGCTTGCCAAAGACACCAAGCCTAAACAGTCTATACAGGAAATAGTTCACAGGATGCCACTCCTCCAAAGAACCAGGAAAGGTAGCAATTACACCTAATTCATAGAAACAAAAACTCAAAGTAAAATAAAATGAGGAGGCAGAGGACTATGCACCAAATGAAAGAACAAAATAAAACCCCAGAGAAAAACTCCTAATGAAATGGATACTTATATTCATTTATATCCAAGTAATTTACCTGATAGAATGCAAAGAAATGGTCATGAAGTTCCACACTGAACCAGGGTGAAGAATGAAAAAACACAGTGAGAACTTCAACAAAGGCTTAGAAAATTTAAGAAAGACCAAATCAGAGCTGAAGAATATAGTAATTGAAGTAAAAAATACACTAGAGGGTGTCAACAGCGGATTAGATGATACAGGAGAATGGATAAATGATCTGAATAGTGGAAAATCACTCAATTAGGAGAGCAAAAAGAAGAAAGAAAGTTTTTAAAATTCAAGAGAGTTTAAGCAGCCTCTGGGACAATATCAAGCATACTAACAGTTGCATTACAGGGGTCCCAGAAGGAGAAAAGAGAGAGAAAGGGGAAAAACTTATTTGAAGAAATAATGGATGAAAAACCTTCCTAACCTGGGGAAGGAAACAGACATTCAAGTCCAGGAAGCAGACTCTCAAGGAAGAAGAACCCAAGAAGATTCACATCAAGACATATTATAATTAAAGTAGCAAAGTTTAAGAGAATCTTAAATGCAACAAAAGAAAAAGAACTGGTCACACACAAGGAAAACCCCATATACAATCAGTTGATTAAGTAGCAAGCCAGAAGGGAGTGGCAAGATATATACAGAGGATTGAAAGGGAAAAATTTATAACCTATAATACGTTTCCCATCTAGGTTATAATTCAGTATTGAAAGAGAGGTAAACATTTTTCCAGGTAAGAAAAAACTAAAGGAGTTTATCACCATTAAACTGGCCTTGCAAGAAATGTCAAAGGGTAGTTAAATAGAAAAGAAAAGGCCACAACTAGAAATAAGAAAATATATGAAAGAAAAATCCCACTGGTAAAGGCAAATGTATAGTAAAGTGGATCATCCACTTAAGAGCTAGTACAAAGCTACTGCTAAAGTAGCATAATCAACCATAGCCACAGTAAGTGGTTAAGAGATACAAAAAATAAAAAGATGTAAAATATGATGTCAGAAAAAGTTCTAGAGCACTGGGACGACCCAGAGGGATGGTATGGGGAGGGAGGAGGGAGGAGGGTTCAGGATGGGGAACACATGTATACCGGTGGCGGATTCATTTTGATATTTGGCAAAACTAATACAATTATGTAAAGTTTAAAAATAAAATAAAATTAAAAAAAAAAGTGGATGGGGAGAGTAAGCATACTAATTACCAATCATAGTAACACTTGCATTATAAGGGTCCCAGAAGGAGAAAAGAAAGAGAAAGGGACAAGAAACTTATTTGTGAATTTAGAATGCCTTCAAACTTATGCAATGTGGGAGACCTGGGTTTGATCCCTGGGTTGGGAAGATCCCCTGGAGAAGGGAAAAGCTACCCACTCCAGTATTCTGTCCTGGAGAATTCCATGGACTGTATAGTCCACAGGGTCACAAAGAGTCGGACAGGACTGAGCGACTTTCACTTTCACTTTCAAACTTAAGTTACTTTCAGCTTAAATTTATGAGATATATATATAGAGAGATCCATATATATGAACCTTATGGTAACTAACAAACCAAAAATCTCTAATGGATATACAAAAAATAAAAAGAAAAGAATCCAAACATAACACTAAAGGAATCCATCAAACCACAAGGGAAAAAGTCAAAAGATGAAAACAGGAACGGAGACTAACTACAAAAACAAGAGAAATGCAAATCAAAACCACTATGAGGCACCATTTCACACCAGTCAGAATGGCTGCAATCCAAAAGTCTACAAGCAATAAATGCTGGAGAGGGTGTGGAGAAAAGGGAACCCTCTTACACTGTTGGTGGGAATGCAAACTAGTACAGCCACTATGGAGAACAGTGTGGAGATTCCTTAAAAAACTGGAAATAGAACTGCCTTATGATCCAGCAATCCCACTGCTGGGCATTCACACTGAGGAAACCAGAAGGGAAAGAGACACGTGTACCCCAATGTTCATCACAGCACTGTTTATAATAGCCAGGACATGGAAGCAACCTAGATGCCCATCAGCAGATGAATGGATAAGAAAGCAGTGGTACATATACACAATGGAGTATTACTCAGCCATTAAAAAGAATACATTTGAATCAGTTCTAATGAGATGGATGAAACTGGAACCTATTATACAGAGTGAAGTAAGCCAGAAAGAAAAACACCAATACAGTATACTAATGCATATATATGGAATTTAGAAAGATGGTAACAATAACCCTGTGTATGAGACAGCAAAAGAGACACTGATGTATAGATCAGTCTTATGGACTCTGTGGGAGAGGGAGAGGGTGGGGAGATTTGGGAGAATGGCATTGAAACATGTATAATATCATGTATGAAACGAGTCGCCAGTCCAGGTTCGATGCACGATGCTGGATGCTTGGGGCTGGTGCACTGGGATGACCCAGAGGGAGGGTATGGGGAGGGAGGAGGGAGGAGGGTTCAGGATGGGGAACACAGGTATACCTGTGGCGGATTCATTTCGATATTTGGCAAAACTAATACAATATTGTAAAGTTTAAAAAAAAAAACAAACCAGAAAATAATTAACAAAATGGCAATGAGTATACATCAAGCTGGTTTTAGAAAAGGCAGAAGAACCAGAGGTCAAATTGCCAACATCCGCTGGATCATCAAAAAAGCAAGAGAGTTCTAGAAAAACATCTATTTCTGCTTTATTGAATATGGCAAAGGCTTTTGACTGTGTGGATCACCACAAACTGTGGGAAATTCTTCAAGAGATGGGAATACCAGACCACCTGACCTGCCTCTTGAGAAATCTGTATGCAGGTTGGGAAGCAACAGTGAGACCTGGACATGGAACAACAGATTGGTTCCAAATAGGAAAAGGAGTACTTCAAGGCTGTATATTGTCACCCTGCTTATTTAACTTATATGCAGAGTACATCATGAGAAATACTGGGCTGGATGAAGCACAAGCTGGAATCAAGATTGCCAGGGGAAATATCAATAACCTCAGATATGCAGATGACACCACCCTTATGGCAGAGAGTGAAGAGGAACTAAAGAGCCTCTTGATGAAAGTGAAAGAGGAGAGTGAAAATGTTGGCTTAAAACTCAACATTCAGAAAACGAAGATCATGGCATCTGGTCCCATCACTTTATGGCAAATAGATGGGGAAACAGTGGAAAACAGTGACAGACTTTATTTTTGGGGGCTCCAAAATCACTGCAGATGGTGACTGGAGACATGAAATTGAAAGATGCTTACTCCTTGGAAGAAAAGCTATGACCAACCCATACAGCATATAAAAAGCAGAGGCATTACCTTGCCAACAAAAGTCCATCTACTCAAGGCTGTGGTTTTTCCCATAGCCATGTATGGATGTGAGAGTTGGGCTATAAAGAAAGCTGAGCACTGAAGAATGGATGCTTTTGACCTGTAGTGTTGGAGAAAACTCTTGAGAGTCCCTTGGACTGCAAGGAGATCAAACCAGTCAATCCTAAAGGAAATCAACCCTGAATATTTATTGTAAGGACTGATGTTGAAGATGAAACTCCAATACTTTGGCCACCTGATGTGAAGAATTGACTCATTGGAAAAGACCCTGATGCTGGGAAAGATTTGAAGGCAGGAGGAGAAGAGGACGTCAGAGGATGAGACGGTTGGATGGCATCATCAACTCAATGGACATGATTTTGAGTAAACTCCGGGAGTTAGTGATGGACAGGGAAGCCTGGCATGCTGCAGTCCATGGAGTCACAAAGAGCTGGACACGACTGAGTGACTGAACTGATGCTGATACACCTGTCAATAATTACTTTAAATGAAAATGGATTAAATGCTCCAATCAAAATACATAGAGTGGGGAATGGATAAATAAACAAGATTCATCTATCTGCTGCCTACAAGAGATTCTCCACAGATCTGAAGACACACAGACTAAAAGTGAAGGGATAGAAAGAGGTACTCCATGCAAAAGAAAAGAGTTGGGGTAGCAATACACATAACAGACAGAATGGATTTTAAAATGAAGACTGTAACAAAAGGCATAAAAGGGCATTACATAATAATAAAAGAGTCAGTTCAATAAGAGGATATAATATTTATAAACATATATCCAACATAAGACCATCTAAATATGTAAAGCAAATATTAACAGACAAAAGGGAGAAATAAACAGCAATGCAATAGTATCAGGGGACTTTAATACTTCACTTACATCAATGGATAGATTATCTAGAGACAAAATTAATAAGGAAATATTGGCTTTGAATGACATATTAGACCAGATGAACTAATGTTATATATAGAACGTTTCATCCCAAAGTAGCAGGATATACATTCTTTACAAGTGCACATAGAACATTTTCTAAAATAGATTACATATAAGACTACAAAACAAGTCCCAAGAAATTTAAGAAGACTGAAATTATATTAAGCATCTTTTCCAACTGAAATGGTATGAAACTTGGAAGAAGAAAATTGGAAAAAGCACAAACATGTGGAGACTAAACAACATGTTACTAAATGTTTAAACAATGGATAATCAAAGAAATCAAAGAGGAAATAAAAAATACTCTGAGGCAAATGAAAACGGAAATACAATGTAGCAAAATCTATGGGATGCAGCAAAAGCAGTTCATAGTGATACAGGTCTACATCAAGAAATAAGAACAATCTAAAATAATCTAAATGTACATTGAAAGGAAATAGAAAAGGAAGAACAAGCAAAGCTCAAAATTAGTACAAGGAGGGAAATAATAAAGATCAGAGTGGAAATAGAGACTAAAAAACAGATGGATCAATGAAGTTAATAGCTACTTCTTTGAAAAGATAAACAAGTGGACAAACCTTAACCAGACTCATCAAGAAAAAAAAGAGAGAAAGCCCAAATTAGTAAAAATCAGAAATGAAAGAGGTGAAATTACAACCAACACCACAGGAATACAAAAGATTTTAAGAGGATACTGTGAATAATTGTATGCTGACAAATTAGAAAATATAGAATAAATAGATAAATTCCTAGAAACATGCAATCTTCTAAGACTGAATCATGAAGAAATAGAAAATCTGAATACCAATTACTAGTAATAAAACTGAGTCAAACAAACAAACAAAAAAAACAACCCAAAAGTCCAGGTCCAGGTGACTTCACAGGTGAAATCTATCAAATATTTAAAGAAGAATTAATATCTATCTTTCTCAAATTATTCCAAAAATAGAAGATGAAGGAACACGTCCAAACTTGTTTTATGAGACCAGCATTACTGTGATCTCAAAATCGGACACCACAAAAACAGAAATTAAAGGTCAATATCATAAATATTAACATAATATTAACATAAATAAAAAAATACAAAAATCCTCAACAAAATATTAACAAACCACATTCAACAATACATTAGAAGGATCATACACCATGATCCCCTTGGATTCATTCCAAGGATGAAGAATGGTTTAACATCTATAAATCAATTGATGTGATACACTACATTAACAAAAGGATAAAAATCATTTGAAGATCTCAGTAGATGCAGGAAAATCATTTGACAATATTCAACATCCATTTATGACAAAAACTCTGAACAAAGTAGGTATAGAGAGAACATGCTGTGCAGTGTTAAGTCACTCAGTCTTGTCCGACTCTTTGCGACCCCATGGACTGTAGCCCGCCAGACACCTCTGTCCATGCGGATTCTCCAGGCAGGAATACTGGAGTGGGTTGCCATGCCCTCCTTCAGGGGCTCTTCCCAACCCAGGGATAAAACCCAAGAGTGGGAATGTACCTTTGTGTAATAAAGACCATGTATGACAAACCCACAGCTAACATCATAATCAATAATGAAAAGCTGAAAGCTTTTCTTGTAGATCAGGAATAAGACAAGGATGTCTAGTCTCACCTCTTTTATTCAACATAGCATTAGTCCTAGCCACAGAAACCGGATAATAAAAAGAAATAAAAGACATCCAAATTCAAAAGGAAGAAGTAAAACTATTTGCAGATAACATCATACTATATATGAAAACCCAAAGACTCCAACAAAAAACTATTAGAAATAATGATTCAGTAAAGTTATAGGATACAAAATTAATATACATAAAGCAATTGCATTTCTATGCACTAATAATAGAGAAATAGAAAGAGAAATGAAAAAAATCCCATTTAAATTTCATCAAAAAGAATGAAATAATTTAAACCAAGGAGGTTGAAAGACATGTAATGTAAAAACTATAAGATATATACTACCCATTATGGCTTTCAAATATCATTTTCCTGTTGAGTTATCCACTATTCAGCAGATTGAGCTAAAAGTCAGTGTAATCTATCCTGGTACATTTAATTCATTAATCCCATAATCAGACAAGGGTACAAGTAGCCATCAGCAGAAGCCTGACTGATTGGCAGGTCAGATTCCACTAATGGGTGTTTTCTAGGAGAAATTTCTCCAAGTCCTTGGAGATGACTCTGGGGAATCAGATTGGTTTTCTCCCTCATTTAAAAGAACACCATCCAATCCCAGGTGCAGATTAAGAGAGTTGACTCTGGGCAAGCCTGTTGTTGGGATTTCCTCTAGGCTGATTTCTTCTGCCTCCTGGGATGCAAATCATTTCCCTACCCTTAATTGCTTTCTCCAGTTGGTACCCTAAGTCCTGGACTTCTCCCTGGCATTCATTATGACTTCCTGGACTAGGTGTGAGACCAAGGGCAATTTATGACCTTTTGCATTATCTTTAAACTGCAATAGACACAGGGAGAAAGTGTTATATAGTATGTAAAAGAGCCTAACATAGTGCCTGGTATATACTAGGTATTAAATAAAATATCAGGGTTGTGCTCCCTGCTTCTGATAATATTAGCCTGCTGTAGGACAACTACTCTGAATACTATATTTATTTGGTATAGTTTAGTGTACTCTCTCACCTGAGGCTTTTTCTCTTTGGCAACCAATGACTTCTGGTAGTTTTTATTCTTTTAACTCCATGGCAGAAATCTTCAATGGTGGATTCTGAAACAGTAGCCAGATAGTTGGCAGTGAATAGTCTCATAACCACTACCTAGATTTTTGTGTTCAGAGAGTACCTATTATGTAATGTATTCAAGGTCTAACATATATTTTTGTGTCTTTTCTGGTAGACTATATATTTTTCAATCACATTTGGTGTCCCTCCCTGTACTACCTCTACTTATAGAAAGATGATGCTTTTTCACCCTTCTAAAATCAGGCTGTAACATATGACTTGCTTTGGCCAGTGAAATATGAATAGAAGTGGCATGTGTCATTTCTAGGCGGAAGCTGAAAGAAGGAGTGCTTGCCTTTCTGCTTTCCCTTTTCCATATCACGTGTTACCTGGCAACATCCCATATGGCTCCTTACCTATTAGCCAGGATCCTAAAGTGAGGACAACTAAGATCTACTTAAGAATAGAACTCTCCCCACTGCCCTCCCACCAACCTATTTTGGACATACAGTACGAGCAAGAAATACATGTTTATTATAAGTCACTAGAATTTTGAGATTGCTCCTTATTGCAGCATAACCTAGCTTATACTAGCTTGTATAACATTCAAGGATGTCAGAAGAATGAATATAAACAAGTCATTTGCCATTGGTACACGACAAATGTTGCTTGAACTTGGACTGAGGAGCCAACTTCTTGCTACAATTCTAGTATAAATATTGAAAAAGGCCAGGTGTTAGAGGTGGCCCTTTTAAAGACAAAGCCTGTTCTGTGACTTAGCACTTTGACCTCTCTCCCTGCATAATGAAGTAGAACCTCTAGGCAGTCCCAGAGGTCCCAGTTCAATGGCTGTCATGACTTTATAGAAAGCGTATTATAAATCTTCACTTTCTCTCATCATAAACCAGTGTAAGAATGGGCATCTGTGTTGCAAGTGGAATTTTCTGCTTTTAGTGACTTGACACTTTGGCTCTTTTGTTACAAACCCAGTTTTAATTTTCTTAACATAGTCCAGGCACAGCACATAAACCTCTGCACCCTGGGGAGGCCTATATGATAAGTTCCATTAGGACACTAAGCTTTTGGGGTTTTTCTCCTTTGCTTGAATTGATTCCAAGTGTTCCAACAGGTAGCCAGGTGATTTCCTTGTCTGGGCAGCTCAGGGGCAAGGGGGAAAACAAGGTGTTGGAGCAAACAAAGTAATTGGTGAACTTGAAGAAGGTGTATTAGTGACCAGATGGGTGGAAAACAAGGCACTGACTTTCAGTGCCTTTTCAAGCTTTCAAGTTTGGTATTTTTAGAGTCCTTTGTGTCCAGAAAATTGCAAGTGAAAATCAAGTAAATATTCAATAAATATTCAATGAGCATTTGTCTTCTTTACTAAAAATTACTTGATCTCTCAACCTTTAGCATTTCACACAGTTGAACTCTCCTCCTTGAAATATCCTCTTCTTTTGGCTTCTGTGACACTTATTATATCTCTCTAGTTCCTCATTGATCTCTTTTGCTGGACCTCTACTTCTGGCAGTCACTAAATGTCAGTATTCACCATGGCTCTGTCTTAGCACCTATTCTTATTCTACACACTGTTCCTGAGAAATTTCACCTATTTCCTTTACTTCAGCAGCCATCTCTTTATCACCAACTAAATTCTCTTTCTAGAACATCATATTCATACATTCAAATGCTACTGAACACCTTTATTTGGATGTCCCATGGGTATCTGAAAATCAGCATGTCCAAAGGACCATATGATCTCTTACCGCCTATGCTTCTCCTCTTATATGTTCTTTATATTAATGAAGGTACCATTGTCTACCAAGCTGTGCAAACAAGAAACACAAATGTTATTCAAGATCACTCTCTCTCCCTCATCATATATAACAAATACTTATATAGTGATGATTTCTGAATCTCTCAATATCTATGTTCCCAGAATTGATGCTTTTGAACTGTGGTGTTGGAGAAGACTCTTGAGAGTCCCTTGGACTGCAAGGAGATCCAACCAGTCCATTCTAAAGGAGATCAGCCCTGGGATTTCTTTGGAAGGAATGATGCTAAAGCTGAAACTCCAGTACTTTGGCCACCTCATGCGAAGAGTTGACTCATTGGAAAAGACTCTGATGATGGGAGGGATTGGGGGCAGGAGGAAGAGGGGACGACAGAGGATGAGATGGCTGGATGGCATCACCGACTCGATGGACATGAGTTTGGGTGAACTCTGGGAGTTGGTGATGGACAGGGAGGCCTGGTGTGCTGTGATTCATGGGGTTGCAAAGAGTCGGACATGACTGAGCGACTGCAACTGAACTGATTGGTTTATAAAATCCAGATGCAGGTTCCATCAGCATCTTAAAGTCAACATTTTCCAAATATAATTCACTACCTAGTATATTTCATTTGCTTTATTTCACCATGTATAAATATCATCCTCACCATGCCATGCCATGTGATTTTATGCCTCTATGAATTTACTTGTGCTGTTCCCTCTGCCTAAAATTCTCTCCTTTTCTCCATCTGAAAATTTCCTATTTATCCTTCAAAGTTCAGCAATAATGCCACCTTCTCTGTGAAGCCTTTCATAGCATCATTTGGAATAAATCTTATATTCATCTATATTACCATAGCATCTATCTATATCTGTCCCAAAATGCTTAGCATGCTATAACACATTTATTTTTCGTGTTTTTCTCTTTATTAGACTTTAAGCTTCTTGGTAACAAGGAAAATGTTAAAACCCCATGAACAGTATGAAAAAGCAAAAAGATAGGATACTGAAAGATGAACTCCCCAGGTCAGTAGGTGCCCAATATGCTACTGGAGATCAGTGGAGAAATAACTCCAGAAAGAATGAAGGGATGGAGCCAAAGCAAAACCAATATCCAGTTGTGGATGTGACTGGTGATAGAAGCAAGGTCCAATGCTGTAAAAGCAATATTGCATAGGAACCTGGAACGTCAGGTCCATGAATCAAGGCAAATTGGAAGAAGTCAAACAGGAGATGGCAAGAGTGAACATTGACATTCTAGGAATCAGCAAACTAAAATGGACTGGAATGGGTGAATTTAACTCAGATGACCATTATATCCACTATGTGGGCAGGAATCCCTTAGAAGATATGGAGTAGCCATCAAGGTCAACAAAAGAGTCTGAAATGCAGTACTTGAACGCAATCTCAAAAACGACAGAATTATCTCTGTTTGTTTCCAAGGCAAACCATTCAATATCACAGTAATCCAAGTCTATGCCCCAACCAGTAACGCTGAAGAAGCTGAAGTTGAATGGTTCTATGAAGACCTACAAGACCTTTTAGAACTAACACCCAAAAAAGATGTCTTTTTCATTATAGGGGACTGGAATGCAAAAGTAGGAAGTCAAAAAACACCTGGGGTAACAGGCAAATTTGGCCTTGGAATACGGAATGAAGCAGGGCAAAGGCTAATAGAGTTTTGCCAAGAGAACGCACTGATCATAGCAAACACCCTCTTCCAACAACACAAGAGAAGACTCTTCACATGGACATCACTAGATGGTCAACACTGAAATCAGATTGATTATATTCTTTGCAGCCAAAGAGGGAGAAGCTCTATACAGTCAGTGAAAACAATCCCAGGAGCTGACTGTGGCTCAGATCATGAACTCCTTATTGCCAAATTCAGACTTAAATTGAAGAAAGTAGGGAAAACCACTAGACCATTCAGGTATGACCTAAATCAAATTCCTTATGATTATACAGTGGAAATGAGAAATAGATTTAAGGGACTAGATTTGATAGATAGAGTACCTGATGAACTATGGACTGAGGTTTGTGACATTGTACGGGAGACAGGGATCAAGACCATCCCCATGGAAAAGAAATGCAAAAGAAAAATGGTTGTCTGGGGAGACCTTACAAATAGCTGTGTGAAGAAGAGAAGTGAAAAGCAAAGGATAAAAGGAAAGATATAAGCATCTGAATGCAGAGTTCCAAAGAATAGCAAGGAGAGATAAGAAGCCTTCCTCAGCGATCAATGCAAAGAAATAGAGGAAAACAGCAGAATGGGAAAGACTAGAGATCTCTTCAAGAAAATTAGAGATACCAAGGGAACATTTCATGCAAAGATGTACTCGATAAAGGACAGAAATGGTATGGACCTAACAGAAGCAGAAGATATTAAGAAGAAGTGGCAAGAATACACAGAAGAACTGTACAAAAAAGATCTTCACAACCCAGATAATCATGATGGTGTGATCGCTGACCTAGAGCCAGACATCCTGGAATGTGAAGTCAAGTGGGCCTTAGAAAGCATCACTATGAACAAAGCTAGTGGAGGTGATGGAATTCCAGTGGAGCTATTTCAAATCCTGAAAGATGATGCTGTGAAAGTGCTGCACTCAATATGCCAGCAAATTTGGAAAACTCAGCAGTGGCCACAGGACTGGAAAAGATCAGTTTTCATTCCAATCCCAAAGAAAGGCAATGCCAAAGAATGCTCAAACTACCACACAATTGCACTCATCTCACATGCTAGTCGACTGAGCGACTTTACTTTCACTTTTCATTTTCATGCATTGGAGAAGGAAATCACAACCCACTCCAGTGTACTTGCCTGGAGAATCCCAGGGACAGGGAAGCCTGGTGGGCTGCCGTCTATGGGGTCGCACAGAGTCAGACATGACTGAAGCGACTTAGCAGCAGCAGCAGTTTGAAAATAAGAGCATAAATGGGAGTTGAGATGTAAAGGAGCAGAACATTTGTGTATGTTTGTATGCTATTGAAATCAAGTTGGTATTGAATCAAACTTGATTGTTATAGTGCTATCAGTTGAAATGCTGATAATAGCCGCTGTGTGTGTATTAGTTGCTCAGTCATGTCCGACTCTTTGTGATCCCATGGACTGTTGGCCGCCAAGCTCCTCTGTCCATGGAATTCTCCAGGCAAGAATACTGGAGTGGGTTGCCATTACCCTTCTCCAGGGGATCTTTTCGAACCCAGGTCTCCCTCTTTGCAAGTGGATTCTTTCCATCTGAGCCACCAGGGAAGCCCAATAATAACCACTAAAAATAACTAAAAAATATACAGGAAAAAATTGAGAAGGAAATAAAAAAGACTTCTGGAGAAAAATCAATCACTAAAGAAGGCATTAAGGAAAAATTGAGGGGGGAAAGACATGAAATATAGAAAACAAATAGTAATATAGCAGAACTAAGTCCCTTCATATTAGTAACTACTTTGAATGTGAATAGTGAAAAATTTCTAATTTTAGACAGGTGGATAGAGAGGATTAAAACACATGATCAAACTATATACACTGTTTACCAAGCTCGGTTTGCATCCCAAGAAACAAATAGGTTGAAAGAGAAAAGATGGAAAAAGATATTTTATGCAAATAGTAACCAAAAGGATGTTGTAGTGGTTATACTATTATCAGACAAGATAGATTTAAAAACAAAAAATGTTACAAAAAACAAAAAGATCGTTATATATTGAAAAGAGTGTCAATCCTTCTAGAAGATTTAAACATTATAAACATATGTGTACCTAATGACAAAGTCTCAAAATATGTAAGGCAAAAACTAACAAAATTGGAGGGAGAAATGGACAGTTCCACAATAATAACTGGAGACTTCAGTCTCCAGTAGGTAACTTAAGCAATGGGAAAGAACTACATAGAAGATAAGTAAAGCAATAGGAGATTTAAAGAAAACACCTAGTGTACACCAACCAGACCTAACAAACAATTATAGACCATTCCACTCAACAATAGTAGAATATACATTTTTCAAGTGCACATGTGGTATTCTTCAGCAGATACCATATGTTAAGCTACAAAACAAGTCTTAAATAAGTTCAAAAAGATTGAAATCATACAAAGTACTTACTCTGACCATAGTGGAATGAAATTTGACATTAAGAAAAACAGAAGAAAACCGGGAAAATTTTTCAAATATGTAGAAATTTAACAGCCCACTTTTAAACAGTCAATGAGTCAATGAAGAGATTACAAGGAAAATTAGAAAGTCCTTAAAATGAATGAAAATAAGAATACAACATACAAAACCTAACATGATGCAATGAAAGTCATGCTTAGAGGTAAATTTACATGTGTAAATGCATATATTTAAAAAGAATAAAAATAATAAAGATCTCAAGTCAATAACCTAACTTTATATCTTAAAGAACTAGGAAAAGAGTGACTTAATCTCAAAGGGAGCAGAAGGAAGGAAATGCTAAAAATTAGAAGAGAAGTAAACAAAATAGAGAATAGGAAAACAAAACAGAGAACCAACCAAAAGTTTGCTAGAATGAATAAGAAAAAATAAGAAAACTAATTACTAATATCAGAAATGAAAATGAAATGGGAGACAAAATTACAGGCCTTACAAAAATGTTAAAAATGATTATAAAAGAACATTATGCACAAATGTATGTTAGCAAATGAGGTGGACTAGAGGAAATGGACAAATTATTAGAAACACAAAACTTCCAAACTGCATGGAAGAAGAAATAGAAAATATGAGCAGACATAAAACAGGTAGAAGGATTGAATCAATAATTTAAAACCTCCCTAGAAAGAAAAACCTAGAACCACATGGCTTCACTAATGAATTCTGTCAAACTTTTAAAGAAAAATTAACACCAGTCACTCTCAAAACTTTCCAAAAATAGAATAGGGAGTGCCAAATAACCCATTTATGAGGCCAGCATTAGCTTGATATCAAAATCAGATAAAGATATCACAAGAAAAGAAAATTACAGATCAATATCCTTTATGATTATGGGTGCAAAAATCTGCAATGAAGTATTAGCAAACCAAATCTAGCATCCTATTAAGAACACTATTCATTAACATTGAGTGAAATATATCCAAGGAAGGTAAAAGTGGTTCAGCATATGAAAAAAAAATTAATGTAATATACCATATTAATAGAATGAAGGGGGGAAACTGCAAATCATCATTTTCATTGATGCAGAAAAAGCATTTGACAGAATCCAAAACCTGTTCATTGTAGAAACACTAAAAACTTGGGATAAAAAGAAACTTCCTCAACCTGATGAAGGACATTTATGAAAATTGCACATCTAACATCATACTCATGCTTTTGAACTGCGGTGTTGGAGAAGACTCTTGAGAGTTCCTTGGACTGCAAGGAGATCCAACCAATCCATCCTAAAGGAAATAAACCCTGAATGTTCATTGGAAGGACTGATGCTGAAGCTGAAGCTCCAATACTTTGGCCACCTGCTGCAAAGAGCTAACTCATTAGAAAAGACCCTGATGCTGGGAAAGATTGAAGGCAGGAGGAGAAGGGGACGACAGAGGATGAGATGGTTGGATGGCATCACCAACTCAATGGACATGAGTTTGAGCAAGCTTTGGGAAATGATGAAGAACAGGGAAGCCTGGTGTGCTCCAGTCAATGGGGTCGCTAAGAGTCGGACACGACTGAGTGACTGAACAACATCATACTCAATAGGGAAAGAATGAAAGCTTTTTCTTAAAGATCTGTATGTCGCTTTGTCAAATTGGTCAGTGTTCTTTACATATATATTTATTAACTCATTTTTATTGTTTCTTTTTTTAAATTTTATTTTATTTTTAAACTTTACATAATTGTATTAGCTTTGCCAAATATCAAAATGAATCCATCACAGGTATACATGTGCTCCCCATCCTGAACCCTCCTCCCTCCTCCCTCCCCATACCATCCCTCTGGGTCGTCCCAGTGCACTAGCCCCAAGCATCCAGTATCGTGCATTGAACCTGGACTGGCATCTCATTTCATACATGATATTTTACATTCATATCTTATGTATTCCTAGTAAATTTGTCTACTCATCCATCCATTCCTGAATCAGATGTGTTAAAATATCTCATTATGATTATGAATTTGATTATCCTTCATTTTAACTCTGTCAACTTTTATTTTTTATACATTTGAAGCTATATTTTTACACACATACAATTTTTAAGTAGATGCCCATTTATTAATCACTCTAATGTGTATCTTTGTCTTTATTAATGCCTTCAACCTTCAATTCCATTTTGCCCATTCTATCTTTTCCACCTTATTTTTCTTTTAAATGATTTCATTCATTTTATCTTAGGTATGGTTTCTATAGACAGTATATGGTTGAATTTTTATATTTAATATGAGTGTCTCTGTTTTCAAATAGGTGTTTCTAACCCTTTTACATTTGTTGTGACTATTGATATATTATTATAATTTTTGATAAGTTATTGTTATTTTTTCCCCTTTTCTTGTCATGTCACATTGTCTAGGGGCATGGGTTTTTTCCAGAGTGCATTTTTTTCCACCTATGACTTGAGTCAGGGACCACATAATTGTTGTCTTCAGGCCATTGATTAGATTTTTTTCAAAGAAAACAGCCTTTTCATTTCTCTGCTTTCTTTCTTCACCAGGTATACCAGTTTTAACTCTGACATACATGGAACTTGCAGCCCTGAGTCTAATTCTATTAAAATTCCAAATCCTAAGAACTATATCTGGTTCACTTATTCTTTGAGCCACAAGTCTTCAAATCCTACTCACCATTTTGGGTATTTTCTTTGTTTTTGGCACCTGGATATTTCTTTTCTTCCTTTCAAGATCAAGTCTACATTTACACTTTAAAATATGGCACTTCTATACATCTGGAATGTATGAGTTTGTGGTGTGTGTGTGTGTGTGTGTGTGTGTTAGTGGGATTTTGGATTACTTCCTACATTAACCTAGGCTTTGATGTTGTCTGAAAACAAGCCTGTGCTTTTAACCACTAGGCTCTACTGCCTCCCAGTGTTGTTTTTCCCCTTAGGCTGTCAATATTACCCTTGATGCTTCTGTGCATTTTATAAATAAGGAGACAGAATTTGTGACATGCACTTTCTTTATACAATATAAATAGACATATCTGTCACAGTTGAGTTTATCAAGCACAGAAAACAAGTTAGCAAATTAATTATCCGTTGTTTACCTTCCACATGAACCAATTATTCCCTTCATTAGCTAACAGTTTAGCTTTGACTCAGGACCTTAATAAATGAAAACCTTATTAGCCTGTTTTCTTTGTATACCACATTTCACTGTACACCAGGGAACCAACTTCAGATAGATAGTTCCTTCTTGTGAAAGCAAGGTCTAAAGTTTAATGAAGAAACTAAAAATTGGTTCATGGAACTGAGGTGTATGCTGACTGTTTTTTTCCCATTGCACACATTCTGCTTTGACTAATATATTTAGAAGATTGAAGATCAACACCTGTTCCTCCAGTAGTTCTCTCTTGTACAGTGACATTTGCCTCACCCAGTATAAATACCCAGGGTGATTAAGCTGTCAGATATCATGGGACTTTTTCAGGGGTGAGGACAATGAATCACTCCTGGAATTTCTCACTGATGGCCCCCCAGATGTCTGCCATCCACCTTACCTGTTATTTCGTTGCCCACTTCTTAAAATTAAGCCAGGGTCTCCAAATGTTGTGGCATTTGAGGACTCTCTATCGTTATAGGGCTAGATGATCTATTACTAACAGCCCTCCCAATTCTGGCATTTTATGGGCTCAAATTTCATTGCCAACTACCACGATTGAGAACAGATATCACATGACATTAAGTTTGTGCTTTAGAAAGTGTCAATGCTCATGTTTATTGCTAAAACAGGACTTAACACAAAGCTATTTGTAGTAGAGAACTCTCCAGAGTCCCAGGGATTTTCTAACAATGGGGAAAAAGGAAAGGAAACTAACATTTATTGAGTTATCACATAGCATGTTTTATTTTAGTTAAAACTTACTGCCTATGAAGAAGGTTCTATTTCACCCATTTTATAAGACGTTTGAGAAAATTTAATCAACTTGTTCAACGTTGCATACATAATGATTAGCAGAAGTGAGATTTGAATCCAAGTTCTAGTTTCAAAGTCTTTCCACAACTCATGTTTCCTGTCTATCCATTAATTTAATCATTTATCATATATTTATTGAGTACCTATTATGTGCCAGATAGGCACCGTGAATACAGTAGAGAATAAGACAAGGTTCTTGCTCTCTATCAGAGTTCATTTACAGCATGAAATTATTTTGAATACAGTAGACCACAGGACAGTGACCATCTCCATGGCTACAGAAACATTCAAAACAGATGACTTGATTGCAAAGATCCTGGCGAGATTTGGTGAGATGAGATTTGGTTAACACTGGTGAGAAGAGGGACCAATTTTGATCTGATCATCCTCTTATTGGAACCCCTGAAACACCCCATCACATTTGACCAAAACAGATGTCAAGTGGTATGAAGGGAACTTAATCCTTCTTATGTATACAAGCCTCTGAAAAAAAAAAATCAACTATATATATATATATAATTCACCCATTTTAAGTATATAATCCAATGGTTTTTAGTATATTTACAGAATTACACAGCTATCACCACAATCTAATTTTAGAACACTTTCATCACCTCAAAAAAGAAATCACATAAACATTACCAATCATCTCCCATTCCTGCTGTTCCTCCCTCTCTGCTCCAGCTTCAGGAAACCACATACTTTCTGTCTCTATGGATTTTCCTATTTTGGACATTTCACATAAATGGAGTTATGTAATATATGATGCTTTATGACTGGCTTCTTTTACTTAGCATAATGTTTTCAAGGTTTATCCATGTTTTAGCTGTATTAGTATTTCATTCTGTTCTTTGGACAAATAAAATACTATTGTTAGGTTATACTACATTTTATTTATCCATTCATTAGTTGATTGACATTTGGTTGTTTACACCTAGTAAACTGCTCCTGTCAATATTTGTGTACAAATTTTGTTTAGGCATCCATTTTCAGTTCTTTTGAGCATATGTTAGGAGTGGAATTGCTGAGTTCTATGATAATTTTTGGGCTTCCCCAGTGGCTCAGCAGTGAAGAATCTGCCTGTAGTGCAGGAGACCCAGGCTCCATCCCTGGGTCGGGAAGACTCCCTGGGGAAGCGTATGGCTACCTGCTCCACAATTCTTGCCCGGAGAATCCCATGGACAGAAGATACTGGCGGGCACAGTCCATAGGGTCAGAAAGAGTCAGACAAGACTGAAGCAACTGAGCACACACACACACATGGTAATTTTTAATGCTTAAAATATTGAGGAACTAACAAAAAATTTTTAACAGAGGCTGCATCATTTTACATTCCCATCAACAATGTTCCTGTTTCTCTGAATCCCTGTCAGTGTTTTAAAAACATCTTTAAAGTAGACCATGTAGCACTTTGATATTCATATGGGAGAGTTGGACTATAAAGAAAGCTAAGCGCCAAAGAATTGATGCTTTTGAACTGTGTGGTGTTGGAGAAGACTCTTGAGAATACCTTAGACTGCAAGAAGATCAAACCAATCAATCCTAAAGGAAATCAGTCCTGAATATTCATTGGAAGGACTGATGCTGAAGCTGAAACTCCAATACTTTGGCCACATGATGCAAAGAACTGACTCATTGGAAAAGACCCTGAGGCTGGGAAAGATTGAAGGCAGGAAGAGAAGGGGACGACAGAGGATGAGATGGTTGGATGTTATCACCAACTCAATGGACATGAGTTTGAGCAAGCTCCGGGAGTTGGTGATAGACAGGGAGGCCTGGTGTGCTGCAGTCAATGTGGTTGCAAAAAGTCAGACATGACTGAGCAATTGAACTGAACTGATTAATATTAATACTAACAATATTAATAGCCAACCCTTACTTTGTGTCAGGTACTTTCCTAAGCACTTTACATAAATTAACTCATTGAATCCTCATGAGAACCTTATGATATAGGTACTGTCTTTTCAGATGAGGCACAGAGAAGATTCAATGATTCAACATTAAGTTGCCCAAGTTCACAAAACTAAAACATTTCAGGGCCAATATCTCAATTTAGGAAGTCTGACTTTAAAATCTGTGCTTTTGACAAATAAGTAATACTGTTTCTCTAACAAAAATATTCACATTCTAAGTATTTTATACACATTTTCTCATCTCACCTCACAAAATGCAATTTTATCACCACCATCTTATACATGAAGTGTCTACATCATAGAGAGGTTACTCAAGGTCACATGGCTTGTATGTGTGAAATGAAGATACAAACCCAGGTCAGGCATGCTTAGCCCTTCTGCTCTTTGGAACAAGGCTAGAGCTCAAAGACTTTCAGTGGCAAGAGTGGAAGGGAAAACAATGCCTATCAGCAGTTCCCACTATTAGGGGTAAAAACTACAAGAAACAGAATCACTTCAATCCTACTGAATTTTCAAGAGACCTGTTTGCAAATATTTGCAACTAAAAAGTGAATGGAAAATTAACTGAGAGGTTCAGGTGAAACTCTGTGACATGGGAACTTTTTGTGGTAAGGAAGAGGAACATTGTTCAAATAAGAATGCATTCCCACTGGATTGTCATGAGCAATTATCACTGGTGACAAAGGCGAAGCACTAGCTATCTTTTAGAATGGTTTTCAATTGCACTTTTCTTTTAAAAAAGTTAACAGTTTCACATTTAGCTTTTTGTCTTTCCAGGCAAGAAATCAGTGGCAGACTCCTTGGATTAAGGTACTTATTTTGATGAGTGAAAGGTGGGGGATGTCTTGGTGAGGAAAAATTTGGAAAACAATGGGAAATACCTGTAACTCCAGGTGTGAGCTAGAACTTAAAAGCCTCAGTAATATGGCTTAAAGCTCAACATTCAGAAAACTAAGATCATGGCATCTGGCCCCATCACTTCATGACAAATAGATGGGGAAACAGTGGAAACAGTGTCAGACTTTATTTCTTGGGGCTCCAAAATCACTGCAGATGGTGATTGCAGCCATGAAATTAAAAGACGCTTACTCCTTGGAAGGAAAGTTATGACCAACCTAGATAGCATATTCAAAAGCAGAGACATTACTTTGCCAACAAAGATCCGTCTAGTCAAGGCTATAGTTTTTCCTATGGTCATGTATGGATGTGAGAGTTGGACTGTGAAGAAAGCTGAGTGCCTAAGAACTGATGCTTTTGAAGTGTGGTGTTGGAGAAGACTCTTGAGAGTCCCTTGGACTGCTAGGAGATCCAACCAGTCCATTCTGAAGGAGATCAGCCCTGGGATTTCTTTGGAAGGAATGATGCTAAAGCTGAAACTCCAGTACTTTGGCCACCTCATGCGAAGAGTTGACTCATTGGAAAAGACTCTGATGCTGGGAGGGATTGGGGGCAAGAGGAGAAGGGGATGACAGAGGATGAGATGGCTGGATGGTATCACTGACTCGATGGAGGTGAGTCTGAGTGAACTCCAGGAGTTGGTGATGGACAGGGAGGTCTGGCATGCTGCAATTCATGGGGTCGCAAAGAGTTGGACACGACTGAGCAACTGAACTGAACTGAGCTGAATGTTGACTGCTTTATCGAATTGACAAAGGCTGTGTGGCCGTGAGGATTATAGCCTACCGTCCTTCTGAGTTCTATTCTGGACCCTGGCAGTTGCCTCACATGTAAGTTTAATCAAATTACTTAACTTCTCTCTCCCTTGCTTTCCCCACCTGTGAAATGGGCATCATAGCCCCTATCACATAGAATTATGAGGAGGATTAAATGGGTTAATACATGTAAAATGCTTAGAACAGTTTCAGGCATACAGTAAGATCTCATTAAGTGTTTTTGTTTAGGTTTTAGTTGCTAAGTCATGTCTGACTCTTTTGCGACCTCATGGACTGTAGCCCACCAGGCTCCTCTGTCCATGAGACTTCCCAGGCAAGAAAAATGGAGTGGGTTGCCATTTCTTTCTCCACATTAAGTGTTTATTGCTTATATAATAGTGGTAATAATAATAATTACAATTGTTGTATTTTGTCAGGAAAAGGTAATATCATAAACCTTAAAATATAAAAACCCTGAGATCTCAGTTTTAGAAGATTATCCTAGATAAATAATTGCATATTCAATTGAAAGTATGTTCACCAGAAACATGTTTATGTAGTGGAAACCTGGAAATCATCTATTAATAATGTAGACCTTCATGCCTTAACAAGGAATAATCTTTACAAGATATTAATAAATGAAAAAAATCAGTCCATAAAACAGTACATTATAATTCCTTATTTTGAAAAATATGTGTATACGTATGCTTGGAGAAAGGTCTGAATATCAATACATTAAACAGTAGCTATCCTTGGGTGGTTGGCCATTTCTGTGTCCTCCTGGCTATTTATACTATATTCATTTTTTCCTCAATGAACAGGTATTTCTGTAATTTTAAACAACCATCTTAAAGAGTCGAAATCTGCAGTGTCTGATCTGCCTCACCCAGCCATGGGTTTGGTCAGTTAATAGATGCAGCCCAGGCTGCATAGGAGATACTTTACATTCTCCACAGCCTTCGGGAACAGAATCTCAATTAGAACATCAAGGTCTGGCTTCTGCGGCCCCTTGCTGTGTCAATTCCACCTAGGAGTTGCTGTGGATTTGCATAAATTAAACGCCCGCTGGATTGCTGCCATTGTCTTGAAAAATGGAATGTGACCGGCATGGGGGAGGGAAGGAAAGGGAAATTCGCCTTTGTTTCATGGCACCCTCTTCTTGTTAATGCTCATTCAAGACTGCTTTAACCGCAACTCAGTTGTGGTTTGGTAATTTCCATGTTTTCTTTTCTTTTTTTTTTTTAAACGAGGAAAACAATTTGAGCAGCATTTTCTTTCGTGAGAGGTACTCCTTAGGGAAGAGATCTTGTACAGCCAGATCACATGCCATGGGATGTGCATGGGCTTAGAATCATAGAATTTTCAAAAGAGAGGTGCCCTGGGGACTGTCAGTTCAGTGCTGCCCGCAACCAACTTATGTCCATGCTGACCTTACATGAAACAAAAGGCTCATGTTCTTTTTGTATTTTGTATCATGAAAGCAATTTTGCTTTTGAAAATATTTTCTCTTTGTAATTTTTAACAATTCATAAATAATTTTTAAACTTGAACTGCATATGATAAGTGCTTTTTAAGAGATTCTGATTTTGATATTCTACCCGGGGTTGGGGAAAGATGAGTTTGTCCATAATGCCCTCACACAGAGCAAGAATCATCGGTTTAAGCCAAGCCTCCCTCCCCATAGCCATCTTGCTCTTTCATTCAGTTATTATTGAGTCACTACCATGTTCCAGGGAATGTGCAAGGTCATGTTATATACCTTCTCGTGAAAAGAGAAGCTCCACAGATTTCATGAATAAGTCTGTCGTTCAGTAGTATGAATTAGATTCATTCATCCATCCTTCTCGGAGAAGGCAATGGCACCCCACTCCAGTACTCTTGCCTGGAAAATCCCATGGACAGAGGAGCCTGGAAGGCTGCAGTCCATGGGGTCACTGAGGGTCGGACACGACTGAGCGACTTCACTTTCACTTTTCACTTTCCTGCATTGGAGAAGGAAATGGCAACCCACTCCAGTGTTCTTGCCTGGAGAATCCCAGGGACGGGGGAGCCTGGTGGGCTGCCGTCTATGGGGTCGCACAGAGTTGGACACGACTGAAGCGACTTAGCAGCAGCAGCAGCATCCATCCTTCTATCCATCCATTGAACAAGTATTTATTGATCATCTATTACATCCCAGGCAATGGTCTAGATTCTTCAGGTAACGATAGTGAGCTGCAACTTACATTCTAGTGGGGAGAGAGGCAATAAATAAATAATATAAAGTCAGGCAATGGTAAGTGCCATGAAGAAAAGAAAGGATATGGGAGTGCTGTTTTAGATGGGATGGTCAGGGAAGGCTTCTCTGAGGAGGTGACATTTGAGCAGATAGTTGAATGGAAGAGACTAGAGCATGATCAGAGGTATTCCTAGGGTTGAAATCTATTTTAAACAGTTATCTACTGTCTATTTCCAGAATTTGTTGAGACTTGGGGCAGAAAGTTTCCCCTGACTCCAGAATAAGAGATGATCAGGTTCAGGGAAGCAGTGGGAAGCATTCTACAGCCCATATGGGAATCCAAGAGTCCTAGCATTAATCAGGCCATAGTTTGCAGAGAAGGACTCAGAATGCCCATCAGGATCGCCTGTATCAGGAACAAAAATCAGCTGTTGGAATGGTCAGCTCCTCAGGCTCTCAGGCTCTCTGTTTCCATGATGGATAAATCACTGGTCTCCGCTAACCTCCTCTACTCTTCCTCTGTACCCTCACCCCATCCATCCAGTAGGGTAACTGAAAGGTATGGAGGAGCTCCTGGTTCCACAGAGCAAAGTTTTAAAACCACTGGGATTGACATGTACACGCTGCTATATTTAAAATAGATAACCAATAAGGACCTCCTATATAGCACAGGGAACTCTGCTTAATACTCTGTAATAACTAAATGGGAAAAGAATTTGAAAAAGAATAGATACATGTATATGTATCACTGAATCACATTGCTGTCCACCTGAAACTAACACATTGTTAATCAACTATATTTCAATATAAAACTTTAAAAATAAGAACTTCGGAGCACCAAAAGAAAAAAAAAAATGTAAGTGTAGATGCTCTGAAAGCCTACCCCAGGAAGGAACGAAGCTGGTTGTCACAGCATCCAGGCAGCATTTAACTGACAGCATGAGAGGAGCAAACCAGAAAGCCATTTCTGTTCTTGGGGGCAGGATCACAAGCAACGGTGGGGAGAAAGGGAGAGAAAGCAGATAAACACAGATGAGCTTCAGGGAAGACGATGTACCAAGCCAATACCAAGGCAGTTAAGCAGTACTAACTCTGAGTGAACAAGGATGCCAGCAGTGGCTGTGACTGTAACCTTCTGTCTTTCCTTTTGATACCACCTCTCTGTTTCCAGTACCTCTGATTCGGCTCCCATCCAGATGCTGAGTTTGTTCTCAATTAACTGCCCACTAATCTCCCTAGAAAGAGTAACTTGGAACATCTCTAAGCACTGGGTTATAAACTAAGTATCCCAGAGCCCCAGGGTTCTGAGATGGTGCTTTGGGGGCTACTGTGGGAAATGAGCAGGAGTTGACTGAGCATGTAGGCTTTGGGGTCCCCAGTCCCCAAACAAATATTTGTATCTGTTATACACACAGGCTGGTATTAAAAGGTCTAAATTTTTTTTTTAAATCCCCCAAACAAAAGCTGTCACCTTAAGGCGTTACTTCTTCTGGGCGGCAAGTAGAGTTTAATAATTAAGAGTTAGGGTCCAGGTTAAGGCAACTTGCATTCGATCTGATTTCAGTCATTCTCAAATTACTGGAAGCTGTTAGTTTCATCATAAGGTTGTCAGGAGGATCAAAGAGAGTGTAAGGAGGGCATTGCACAATACCCCATCATAAGGACATGGTAAATGTTAACAATTCTTAGCTATATTTATTAAGGTGATCTGGGCCAACACTACCAGCATCTCCCGAGAGCATGTTAGGAATGCAGAATCTCAGGCCCCACTGCAGACCTACAGTACCAGAATCTGCAGCTTAACAATATCTGCTGGTGATTCATATATGCATTACAGCTTGAGAAGCACTGGTTCAAATGACATTCAAGACCAAAAGACTGATCTTTAATGGTGGCATTCTGGGAGCTATTTGGGGGCCGTGAGAGGCCCTTCCTGGTGTCCTTCAAATCATACCATGTAGACTGTTACTTTCTCCACAAGCAAAGTTGATTTTTCAAGTGAAGTGTCTGATGGCGCATCTTTTAAGGCAAAGCTCAAGCGTTCTCTTCTCAGCATAACCTTTCCTGACCCACCTATCCCACCATGCACACCCTCAGGGAGCTAAACACTTCTTCCTTTGTCCTCTTCTCAACTCTGATTTCTATGTTATGTTGCCAAAACACATACAGGACAGTTGGAATGTATACCCAGCAACTCAGATGTGCAAAAATGTTCTCTAGAATTGAACTAAACTAACCCCCAGGAACTTCCCATCCTGCTGGGCAGTTGGGGGAGGAAATGCAGACACACAGTTCATGGTGCCAATGGAAAGAGATCTGCCTCTTTGGATAAATGCTGAGTCTTGCATGTTTTAACTTCGTTTCCCCTCCCCTTACATGGGAGGTGTCTAGGAGCTGTCAGGTTGTAGACAATAGAGCCTTGGATCTGTCTGTGCTAATTCTCCGAGTGCTCACTACTTTTTGCTAAGGAGTGGCTGGCCTGGAATAATCCCTCCACTTCTGTGTTGCTGGATGTTGAAGTGCAGTGGGTCCCTTCTGGTCTTTTAAGGACCTCATTGGTTGCACCTGTTGCTGGGAGCCATAGTCCTAGCTTTTTTTTTTTTTCTGGTTGCAAAGCCCCCCCGATTTTGTATCCTCGTCAATCTGAACAACAGGTCTCTGGTGGTCCACTGGTCCTCTCTACCCCTTCATTTTAGATTTTCTGCATGCCAGGCCAGTTGTGAAGAAACAGAAGTGCTACATTAGATTCATAAGCTTTGAGATCTCCCTCCCCTATCACCTGGATGTCAGATTGTTCCAGCAACAAGGTGAATGCAGGTTTTCTCCTAGGGGGCTTCATATCTTCCCATTCTGTTCTGGGCGAGGAAGAGCCCTCACTGTTTTGGTAGTGTCTACCAGGCTCCTATGTTATCTGTCCACTTGCTCCTCTCCTTGATGGGAACATTCTTTATATCCTAGACTGAGTTCGTTTTACTCATGGCCCATGGTAAAACCGCATGTTTTGCTTTGAATATATAAAAGGAGCTTCTGGTGTTTGAAAATGCTTTCTTCTCTGATAAAGCCTCATTTCTATGAATTTTAATTTTTTAATTGAATTTTTATTTTATATTGGAGTATAGTTGATTTAGGGCTTCCCTCATAGCTCAGTCAATAAAGAATTGAGACCCAGGTTCAATTCCTAGGTTGGGAAGTTCCCCTGGAGAAGGAAATGGCAGCCCGTTCCGGTATTCTTGCCTGGAGAATCCCATGGACAAAGGAGCCTGGTGGGCTACAGTCCATGGGTTTGCAAGAGTCAGACATGACGTAGCAACTAAATAGTTGATTTACAATATTATGTTAATTTCAGATGTATGGGAAAGTAATTCAGTGATACATATACATATATCCATTATTTTTCAGATTCTTTTCCCATGTAGGTTATTATAGAATATTGAGTAGAGTTCTCTGTACTATACAGTAGGCCCTTATTGATTATCTATTTTATATATCATAGCATATTTATATGTTAATCTTAAACACCTAATTTGCCTCTCTCCCACCTTTCTCCTTTGATAACCCTAAATTTGTTTTTGAAATCTGTGAGTCTGCTTCTGTTTTGTAAATAAGTTCATTTGTAACGTTTTTTAGATTCCACATAAAAATGGTATCTTATGATATTTGTCTTTCTCTCTCTGACTTCACTTAGTACGATGATCTCTAGGCTCATCCATTTTTCTGCAAATAACATTCTTTCATTTTTCAATGGCTGGTAATATTCCATTTTATATATGTACCACATCATTTTTTAATCCACTACTCTGTCAATGGACATTTAGGCTGTAAAGAGGACTGTTGTCTAACAAGGGTTCTTAATCATTTTCTCACATGGTGGCCTTCTGTAGCAATCTGATGGTGCCTATGTGTTCCCTTCTCAGAATAATATGTTTAAATAGCTTAAATAAATTACACAGGATTACCAAAGAAGCCAATTATATTGAAACATGGTTATAAAAAATTAGAAAATCATGATAGAGTGATATTTGTGCTTCTTTATCAATGCATTAAACAATAAGATCTAATTACAGGTCTAGAAACCACCACAATTTTGAAGTCATGATGAGGGAAAATATATCTTTGAGATAGCTACAGCAATATTAATTTGACATGAAAATGTGATTTCTGTTGATGACAATGTCATAGATGTGGCTAAAATTACTGTGGTTTGTTGCCTACTGTCAAAATGGAAGTAAATGCTGATTTTTGGTGAGAGATGAATGAAAGTTAAGATGCATTTTGTCTTTTGTGTAGTTTTCTTAACTGTGAATCCCATGTTTTTTTTTTTTAAATACACATACACATACAACTCATATATAGACTAAAAAAATAAAATAAAAAAATAAAATGTAATCTGACAGCCAAAGCTCAGCAATGACTTCCAGTACTATTGTAGCTGCATACACTCTCCCATGAAGAGTGGAAACCTACAGATTATGTGAACCCCAGGGCATCAGGATTTACAGGGAAAGAAAGATCCATTCACATAATAGTTTAAAAGTGCTTATAGCCATTACATTATTTATTGGCACTGATTTGTTTTCTTATCTGTCTCTTTCATTAGACAGGACACTAGTCCTTGAGGACAGGGACTGTGTCATCTTTGTCTCTTAGGAGCTAGCCTGATACATGGCAGGAGGTCAATAACTATCTAATATATGAATGAACAAATCAACCAGCTTTGCCAGCAAATCAGCAGGACCTAGCAGCGTGTTGAGCCATTCATTATTTACCATTCAGCTCCTCTTCACAATCCAACTGTTGCAAGCTCACCATCAGTCTTTCTCCCTCATCTCAATTCCAATGCACTCCAACCTTCAGCTTTTAGTCCCCCTTCCCTTCAAGACACATACACAAGTGCACACACACACACACACACACACAACACAGGAGGATGAATCACTTAACCAACATCAACCACCACAAAACACTGGTACTTCCTATTCATTCAATACATGATTATGATGCTGTTACTGTGTGCCAAGCTCAGAATAAGAGCTGAGGATACAGAGGCAAGTAAGCCAGACATGGTCCACACTCCTCCATCTTGGAGTTTACAGTCAATGGCAATGACATTTGAATTGTGTTCTGTACCTCCTTGGCTTCATGGAGTGTCCTCAGAGGATGATACTGGGAGACAAAACTGTCAGAGGTCTAGGTCCCCTTCCCTACTTCATCCAGAGTAGTTACACATTTTGTCTATTTTATATAACGAGTTTCATTTTTTGAAAGAGTTTCATAGCTAAGAAATGTTTGAAAACCACTGCCCTAGTGGAAGACCTTGGCACTAGCAGAGATTTGAGGCTCAACCTCTGAAAAGCTACCTTATTGAAATGATAAAAGAAGAGCTTGTGGTTTACAGAATTTAACCCAAACAAAGAAAAGCTCCTCTCATCCTAAAAGTCTTCAGGGAAGGAGATTCTAGAAGACAACGTCCCTGTCCCCTTGGATACGTAGGCATCGGAACCTATCTGCCTTTGACAAGGGTAGAGGAAGGGGCTGAAAGGAGAGCAACTATATGGCCTCTGTCCCTAGTTGTGGGCCCCAGCCACAGGACCTGCAGGCAGGAGATGTGGATTTTGCAGAGAATGGAATTTCCAGAGTGGTCATGCCACAGACGCCAAGCTGATGCCTTCTTCCTGGCACCCCTCTTCACTTCTCTGCCTTTACAAGTGAGATGGCAGAAAGAATCAGGAATGCAACCTCACTAAGGCCAAAATGTAGTTAATTCCATTGATGGCTGGAAGTCAAGACCAAAAATTTTAATGCAGGATAGTGTCCTTTTGAGATTGTGTTCTTTAGATGGGGAGTACAAATTGGCAGAAAAAAAGAAAAGGAGCCTGTGGAGACTGTGTTTGGAAACATGAGGCACGTGGTGGGAAAATTTTTTCTCCAAAAGCTGCCTTCTCAAAGCCTGCATTACTTCATTTGTTCTTAAGGGGAAATGTGGGAACAAAGAATCTGAATTTGATTGGTTAAGCAACTGCCTTCTTCCATGACCATCTCACCCTAAGCCTTGGAAAAAGTCAGACAGTGATGATGGCCCAGTCTGAATGGTGAGAGATAAATATGGGTAAGGATATAATAGGACTGAGGCACAATGGTTAGCACATAGTAGAAAAACAAGTGTCCGACTCTTTGCGACCCCATGGACCCTATCAGGACCCTATCAGGCTCCTCTGTCCATGGGATTTTCCAGGCAAGAGTGCTGGAGTGGATTGCCATTTCCTTTTCCAGGGGATCTTCCCGACCCAGGAATCAAACCCTGGTCTCCCGCATTGCAGGCAGACGCTTTACCATCTGAGCCACCAGGGAAGCCCAGAAAAAGAAGTAATTGCTTGATCATTCATTCAACTATTTCCTGAGAATCAATTATGTGTCAGGTACTGTGTAAGGTGCTGGAAATAAAAAGACATGGGAATAGTCTGCCTTATTGGAGCATGGAAGAGTTATCATATCTCTGTAAATTTTAGTTTGTTCATTTATAAAGTCAGGTTTATCTGAGTAGCTCCCTCATGGGGTTGTTAACAAGTTAACAACCTGAGATAAAGCCCAGGTATGCTTGACTGAAATATTTTACAGATTTTATATGAAGAAGAGATTTTTATCTACTCATTTATCAGCTTAAACATGGACAGTAGCTCACCGTGTGTTGGAAAAGACTCTTGAGAGCCCCTTGGACTGCAAGGAGATCAAACCAGCCAATCCAAAAGGAAATCAGCCCTGAATATCCATTGGAAGGACTGATGCTGAAGCTGAAGCTCCAATACTTTGGCCACCTGATGCAAAGAACTGACTCATTGGAAAAGACCCTGATGCTGGGAAAGATTGAAGGCAAAAGGAGAAGGGGATGAAAGAGGATGAGATGGTTGGATGGTGTCATCGACTCAGTGGACTTGAGTTTGAGCAAACTGGATATGACTGAATGACTGAACTGAACTCTAGCTCACCAGGCTTCTCTGTCCATGGGATTCTCCAGGCAATACTGGCATGGGTTGTCATTCTCTTCTCCAGAGGATCTTCCTGAGCCTGGGATCAAACCTGGGTCTCCTGCATTGCAGATGGATTCTTTACCATCTGAGCCACCAATAAATCATATGAATAAATATTCCAGGAAAAACATGAATATGAGGAAATGAGGCAGGAGATGTCCAGGGATTGTTACTATGGCTATAGAATCTCTCCATAAGGATTTGCCTCTAGATATCAACCTATGATTGTGGTCAGATTGTGGCCAGGGATTTACTACTCCAGTTTGTCAGCGGGCCTGAATTTCACAATTCCAGCTGCTTTCTGAACTGATGAAATTCCAGCACAGTTAGTTGTTTGTTTCCTAATTGATTTTGATGCTCATGACCATCGTGTCTATACAAATACTCAGATCCTGGCTCCATCCAGAAACTACAACATCAGTGGTATTTTTCTCAAGAATAGGGATTTTCTGTCCCTAAGGTTTGTGGGTCCTTCTTTAGTTGGAGTCTGCCCAACGAGTGTCTCTGTTTTAGTACTCTTACCTGCCCTGTTGAACTCAGGCATTGCCACGCAACTTGGTTTGACCAATGAAGTTTGAACGTGTCACATTCAGATGGAGGTTTTAACAACCAGTGTGAGGTTTGCCATATTCCCTTTTCCTTCTGCTACATCAGCTGCAGTGTTCCAGATAGTGGCTGATCTATTAGCCCAGACCCTGGAGTGAAGATAATATGGACTAGAGGTTCAACCAAGCCATGATGTATACATAGTATGAGTGGAAAATAGTCCTTTGTGGTTCACAAGTAGAGATTTTGGAATTATTTGTTACTGCAACATAACCTCACCTATTCTGACTGATATAACAAGGGCTGAGTAAATGTTAATTTTTCTTCTTAAGCAGAATCTCCCTCTCTCATTTACATGAAATCCCAATTCATCATGATAGCAAAGATTATCAACTGGTAATTCAACTGGTTGCTTTATCTCTACCAATAGTTTTCTGCTTATTAATGAAGCCCATTTTTCAATTAAAGTTCTATGTAGGACTTCAATATATAAAACAGATAAAAGCTATAGTTTATTAATATAAATTTGATAACCCAAATGTGCTAAGTCACTTCAGTCATGTCCAACTCTTTGTGACCCTATGGACCATAGTCTGCCAGGCTCCTGTGTCCATGAGATTCTCCAGACAAGAATACTGAAGTGCATTGCCATGCCCTCCTCCAGTGGATCTTCCCAACCCAAGCATCGAAACCACGTCTCTTACGTCTCCTGCATTGGCAGGTGGGTTCTTTACCACTAGCACCACCTGGGAAGCCTGATAACCCAAATACATATTCACTTATCATAAAGAAAAAGTAATAAATATGACTATTTTGATAAATACAAACATTTGTAATAGGAAATTATGATGCAGTTGTATCAATTCGTTCATACAAATGAATTTGTTTTGGTTGTACGGTAGTAAGAATAGTCTGACCCTTTAAGATGAATATTTGCAAATGGTAGTTTGTATTCCCTCATTCAAAATCATGCTATGAATTTATACTCTTTGATTAAATTAGATGGTAAATGAAGTCTGTTTTGAGCTCTGCACAAAAATGAATCTACCCAGCAGTTCAAGTTAAGGCACTATGGGTCTCAACATCTTAACATTTAGTATATATAACATTTTTAATGTGTGCATTGTTTTTAGTTAGTTTTTTAGATATAAATTTTAAGCTGTTTATAAATATCTTTAAATGATATTCAGATTGATTTTAGAATTCCTGGGTTATTTATTCAGAATCCTTGGAAGGAATCAAAAATATTTACTTGTTAATCAGTTCAGTTCAGTTCAGTCACTCAGTCATGTCTGACTCTTTGTGACCCCATGGACTGCAGCACACCAGGCTTCCCTGTCCATCACCAACTCCTGGAGTTTGCTCAAACTTATATCCATTGAGTCAGTGATGCCATCCAACCATCTCATCATCTGTCATCTCCTCTCCTCCTGCCTTCAATCTTTCCCAGCATCAGGGTCTTTTCCAGTGAGTCAGTTCTTTGCATCAGGTAGCCAAAGTATTGGAGCTTTAGCTTCAGCATCAGTCCTTCCAATGGATATTCAGGGCTGATTTCCTTTAGGATTAACTAATTTGATCGCCTTGCAGTCCAAGGGACTCTCAAGAATCTTCTCCAACACCACAGTTCAAAAGCATCAATTTTTTGGTGCTCAGCTTTCTTTATGGTCCAGCTCTCACATCCATACATAACTACTGGAAAAACTATAGCTTTGACTAGACGGACCTTTGTTGGCAAAGTAATGTCTCTGCTTTTTAATGTGCTGTCAAGGTTGGTAATAGCTTTTCTTACCTATTAATACATCAGTATTTTCCAAGGATCACTCATTTATTGGGTTGGACAAAAAGTTCGCTTGGATTTTTCCATACCATTTTACAGAAAAGCCCAAACGATCTTTTTGGCCAACCAATTATACACCACCTTCACTATTTTTGCTATATCCATAAACCACTTGTCCCATTATTTACTTAATATCTTTCATGAAATTGACTCACTTTTTAAAAAGCATGGCCTCGTCTGAAGCAATAATATTTCTGAAATAGAGTCTGATATAATGTTTTTATTTTTCAAACATACATAAGAAAATATACAAATTTGAAATAAGTGAGTCTGTTTACCCACTTTCATGTTGCATTAGCTATTGACAATAAATACTACACTTACAGAAATATTAACCACAATCTAAAGCAATTTATTTGACTGTGTTCTTTCCATATGATTTTGTGATAATTTTTAAAAATCAGATCAGATCAGTTGCTCAGTCGTGTCCGACTCTTTGCGACCCCATGAATCGCAGCACACCAGGCCTCCCTGTCCATCACCAACTCCTGGAGTTCACTGAGACTCACGTCCATCGAGTCAGTGATGCCATCCAGCCATCTCATCCTCTGTCGTCCCCTTCTCCTCCTGCCCCCAATCCCTCCCAGCATCAGGGTCTTTTCCAATGAATCAACTCTTCGCATGAGGTGGCCAAAGTACTGGAGTTTCAGCTTTAGCATCATTCCTTCCAAAGAAATCCCAGGGCTGATCTCCTTCAGAATGGACTGGTTGGATCTCCTAGCAGTCCAAGGGACTCTCAAGAGTCTTCTCCAACACCACAGTTCAAAAGCATCAATTCTTCGATGCTCAGCCTTCTTCACAGTCCAACTCTCATATTTTTAAAATTAATTTTTTAAAATTAAATTTAAAATTAATTTTTAAAAAATTTAAAAATAATTCTGAATTATTCTGATTTACATTTTGATATATTATCACATACAAACAACCTATGTTATATTTCATTTGAAATTTTCCTGAAAAAAAGAATTAGAGTGCAGAACCAGTTTTCACCAGAGTGTAAAAAGAACCAGGGAAACAGATTTTGTGTGTGGAATGGAGCATGATAATTGTTAGGGTAACAGAAGGATGCTTACTTATATTTAGGCTACACATCTAAAAGAAACTCACAGACAAAGTATGTAGTAGCAGTAAAGGACTTAATCTAAGAAAGTAAACATGTCTGTAAGAATTTTTACTATAGTTTTTTTTTTTTTCAGACTAGCCACAATGCATGGATTCCGCATGTACATAAAAGAGTTGCATTGGTTCCTTGGGTTTTTAAGGACAGTAGCATCAGATACTTTTGAAATAGAGGATGTAATGAATAGAGGCCAAAAGTAGAAAGTGTCTCTGTTACAAATTGACTTCACTGATGATATGTAATGATGCTTCAAGACTTTTTTTGCCTGCTTCAAACCATGACCATTAACAGTATTGAAGGGCGGCTCTATAAAGAGGGCAAATGTGAACACACTGAGAAACAGAAAATCTCTGGGAAATGTTCTGAGAGAAAATAAAAACAAACAAAATGGTCCACATTAATGTCCAAACTGGCAAGTTTCTCACTGAGTCCTCCACAGTAGAAACTCATAAACATCAGATGCTCTTGTATCCAGCTCTGCAACAGAGCAACAGCAGGAAACACCTGGAAAACAACTTGGAAATCCATGGGTTGGTAGCTCTTTGATTACCTTCTTTTGCACTGCAAGACAGCCTGGCTTTGACTCCACCATCTGGAAGTCTCCTGCCGCATGTGATACTTGATGGAATGACACTGCAATCTTTTAGTGTTTTGGTCACTGGGTCTTCTAGGAAGGGACTTTGTTTTTCTACATGTGCCTTTCTTATATAGAGTGGAGTTCCATGAACATTGGCCTAGGAGGTCAGCAAAATAGCAGTATTAAATCTCTCACACATAGCACCAGGAGAATGAAATAATACTGTTTGAAACAGTGTAAAATTGGAATCAGCCTAAGAAATTATTAATTGGTGAATGGATAAATAAAGTGTGGTATATTCTTACAATGAAGCGAAAGTGTTAGTTGCTCAACTGTGTCTGACTCTTTGCAACCCCATGGACTATAGCCCGACAGGCTCCTCTGTCCATGGAATTCTCTAGGGCAGAATACTGGAGAGGGTAGCCATTCCCTTCTTCAGGGGATCTTCCCAACCCAGGGATTGAATCCGGGTCTCCTGCATTGCGGGCAGATTCTTTACCCTCTGAGTCACCAGAGAAACCCAATGGAAGAATATAAATAGAGCAAATGAATGAACTTGCAGTACATGTGTCAACTATGGATTCAACTTGAAAAAAATTATCATATTATATCTTTGATACAAAGGATATCAACATGCAAAGCAATGTTATATATTGTTTAGGAATATGTTCATAAAAATACATTCATATGTAGTGAAAGTACAAAGAACACATCATCTTCAAGATAAAGATTATTTGGGGGAAGAAAGGGAAGAAAATGAGATCCAGAAAGTGTATACAAAGGGCTTTGAATAGATCTATAATATTTTGTTTATTAAGCTAGGTGGTGAGTAAATAGGGTGTTCATTACATTTTCTATGCTTTAAAAAATATATCTAATGTTTTCATAAACAAAAACCATCTTTCATGTATGCTCATTGCAACAGCGTGTCTGAGAGGTCCACCAAGGTCTAAGGATCACTCACGTGAGCTGAACTGTTCTATGTACTTAGAGCTGGAAAACTATGCCAACAAACTTGTGCAGATCCCAGAAAAGACAGGCCATTTGGTGCTGCTTCCTTAAAAGTGGGCTTTGGACTGTAACTTTCTGGGAGGTGGAAGCCATCAAAATGGACTAAGCAGTCACCTGGCAGGGCCCCATGTGGGATAAGACCTGAGATATGCTGGTTGGCTTAGAGAAGACAGAGAGAGGTCTAGAGAAGTGACCAGTAGATTTTTTTTTTTTTTAATGAGAGTAAATTCAGGAAAATTTAAAATGTGATGGGCCACCACTGTTTCCCCTTATTTGAAACAAGAAGAACTTTATTGAGTTTGACTTGAATTATTCACTTTGTAGAGTAAAACAATGCCAATGAGAGCACTGGTTCTGCCACAAGAATATTAATATCCAGCCATGTTGAGGAAAAACTACCTACAGATCCCTTTCTAATATTTTACCTTGTAGTTAGATTGTGTGTTACAAGGTTGGGTGGCTGTGTGAGGCCTGTGTTTCTGTGGATAGTTCATCACAAGTCTGGAACAGGGGATGACAAACTGCAGCTCATGGGCCAAATCAGGTCAAAGTCCACTTTTCTGATTTATTTATTTTTTTAATTTATTTTTTTATTGAAGGATAATTGCTTTATAGAATTTTGTTGTTTTCTGTCAAACCTCAACATGAATCAGCCATAGGTGTACATATATCCCCTCCCTCTTGAACCTCCCTCCCATCTCCCTCCCCATCCCACCCTTCTAGGTTGATACAGAGCCCCTGTTTGACTTTTCTGAGCCATACAGCAAATTCCCATTGGCTATCTATTTTACATATGGTAATGTAAGTTCCATGTTACTCTTTCCATGCATCTCACCCTCTCCTCCCTTCTCCCCATGTCCATATGTCTATTCTCTATGTCTGTTTCTCCATTGCTGCCCTGAAAATAAATTCTTCAGTACCATTTTACTAGATTCCATGTATGTGCATTAGAATATGAGATTTATCTTTCTCTTTCTGACTCACTTCACTCTGTATAATAGTTTCTAGGTTCATACACCTCATCAGAACTGACTCAACTCTATTCCTTTTTATGGCTGAGTAATATTCCATTGTGTATATGTACCACTACTTCTTTATCCATTCATCTGTCAATGGACATCTAGGTTGCTTCCATGTTCTAGCTATTGTAAATAGTGCTGCAGTGAACAATGGGAAACATGTGTCTCTTTTAATTTTGATTTCCTCAGGGTATAATTTGGCCACCTGATTAGAAGAACTGACTCATTAGAAAAGACCCTGATGCTGGGAAAGATTGAAGGCGGGAGGAGAAGGGGACGCCAGAGGATGAGATGGTTGGATGGCATCACTGACTCAATGGACATGAGTTTGAGTAAGCTCCGGGAGTTGGTGATGGACAGGGAGGCTTGGCGTGCTGCAGTCCATGGGGTCTCAAAGAGTCATACATGACTGAGTGACTGAACTGAACTGAACTGAACTGAACTGAACAGGGTATATGCCTAGGAGTGGGATTTCTGGGTCATATGGTAGTTTTATTCCTGTTTTTTTAAGGAATCTCCATACTGTCTTCCATAGTGGCTGTATCAATTTACATTCTCACCAACAGTGCAAGGATGTTCCCTTTTCTCCCCACCCTCTCCAGCATTTATTGTTTGTAGACTTTTTGATGATGGCCATTCTGACTGGTGTGACGTGACATCTCATTGTGGTTTTGATTTGCATTTCTCTAATAATGAGCAATGTTGAGCATCTTTTCATGTGTTTCTTAGCCATCTGTATGTCTTCTTTGGAGAGATGTCTGTTTAGGTCTTTTCCCCACTTTTTGATTGGGTTGTTTGTTTTTCTGGCATTGAGTTGTATAAGCTGCTTGTATATTTTGGAAATGAATCCTTTGTATGTTATTTCATTTGCTATTATTTTCTCCCAGTCTGAGGGTTGTCTTTTCACCTTGCTTATAGTTTCCCTTGCTGTACAAAGCTTTTAAGTTTAATCAGGTCCCACTTGTTTACTTTTGTTTTTATTTCCATTACTCTAGGAGGTCATAGAGGATCTTGCTTTGATTTATGTCATCAAGTATCCTGCCTAATGTTTTCCTTTAAGAGTTTTATAGTTTCTGGTCTTATATTTAGGTCTTTAATCTGTTTTGAGTTCAACTTTGTGTATGGTGTTAGGAAGTGTTCTCATTTCATTCTTTTACATGTAGCTGTCCAGTTTTCCCAGCACCATTTATTGAAGAGGCTATCTTTGCCCCATTGTATATTCTTGCCTCTTTTGTCAAAAATAAGGTACCTATAGATTCATGGGCTTATTTCTGGGCTTTCTATCTTGTACCATGTGTCTATATTTCTATTTTTGTGCCAGTACCATACTGTCTTGATGACTGTAGCTTTGCAGTATAATCTGAAGTCAGGAAGGTTGATTGCTCCAGCTCCATTCTTCTTTCTCAAGACTGCTTTGGCTATTCGGGGCCTTTTGTGTTGCCTTATGAATTGTGAAAATTTTTTTCTTGTTCTGTGAAAAATGCCACTGGTAATTTGATAGGGATTGCATTGAATCTGTAGATTGTGTTTGGTGGTATAGTCATTTTCACAATATTGATTCTTCCTACCCAGGAACATGGAATATCTCTCCATCTGTTTATGTTGTCTTTCATTTCTTTCATTAGTATCTTATAATTTTCTGTGTACAGTTCTTTTGTCTCCTTAGGTAAGTTTATTCCTAGATATTTAATTATTTTTGTTGCAATGGTGAATGGCATTGATTCCTTAATTTCTCTTTCTGATTTTTCATTGTTTGTATATAGAAATGCAAGTGATCTCTGTGTATTGATTTTGTATCCTGAAACTTTGCTAAATTCACTGATTAGCTCTAGTACTTTTCTGATACTATCTTTAGGGTTTTCTATGAATAGTATCATATCATCTGCAAACAGTGAGAGCTTTACTTCTTTTCCGATCTGAATTCCTTTATTTCTTTTTTTTCTCTGATTGCTGTAGCTAGGACTTCCAAAGCAATGTTGAGTAATAGTGGTGAAAGTGATACACTTGTCTTGTTTCTGATCTTAGGGGGAATGCTTTCATTTTTTCACCATTGAGAATAATGTTTGCTGTAGTCTTATCATATATAGCCTTTACTATGTTGAGTTAGATTCCTTCTATACCAATTTTTTGAAGAGTTTTAATCATAAATGGGTGCTGAATTTTGTCAAAGACTTTTTCTGCATCTATTGAGATGATCATATGGTTTTTATCTTTCAATTTGTTAATATGGTGTATCACATTGATTGACTTGCCTATATTGAAGAATCCTTGCATTCCTGGAATAAACCCAACTTGATAATGTATGAGGTTTCTCATGTGTTGCTGAATTCTGTTTGCTAAAATTTTCTTGAGGATTTTTGCATCTATGTTCATTAGTGATATTGGCCTGTAGTTTTCTTTTTTTGTGTTGCCTTTGTCTGGTTTTGGTACCAGGGTGATGGTGGCTTCGTGGAATGAGTTTGGAAGTGTTCCTTCCTCTGCAATTTTTTGAAAGAGTTTTAGAAGGATAGGCATTAGCTCTTTTCTAAATGTTTGATAGAATTCTCCTGTGAAGCCATCTGGTCCTGGGCTTTTGTTTTTTGGGAGATTTTTGAGCACAGCTTTAATTTCAGTGCTTGTAATTGGGTTGTTCATAATTTCTATTTCTTCCTGGTCCAGTCTTGGAAGATTGAACTTTTCTAAGAATCTGTCCATTTCTTCCAGGTTATCCATTTTATTGCCATATAGATGCTCATAATAGTCTCTTATAATCCTTTGTATTTCTGCATTGTCTGCTGTAACCTCTCCTTTTTCATTTCTAATTTTGTTGATTTGATTCTTCTCTCTTTTTTTCTTGATGAGTCTGGCTAAAGGTGTCTCCATTTTGTTTATCTTCTCAAAGAACCAGCTTTTAGTTTTATTAATCTTTACTATTGTTTCTTTCATTTCTTTTTCATTTATTTCTGTTCAGATCTTTATGATTTCTTTCCTTCTACTAATTTTGGGTTTTTTTGTTCTTCTTTTTCCAGTTGTTTTATGTGTAAAGTTAGGTTGTCCATTTGATATTTTTCTTTTTTCTTGAGGTAGGATTGTATTTCTATAAACTTCCCTCTTAGAACTGCTTTTGCTGCATCCCATAGCCTTTGAGTTGTCGTGTTTCCATTGCCATTTGTTTCTAGAAATGTTTTTATTTCCCTTTTGATTTCTTTAGTAACTTGTTGGTTATTTAGAAATGTGTTGCTTAATCTCCATATGTTTGTGTTTTTTATTGTTCTTTTCTTGTAATTGATATCTAGTCTCACATCATTGTGGTCAGAGAAGATGCTTGATATGATTTCAATTTTCTTAAATTTACTGAGGTTTGATTTGTGACTCAAGATGTGGTCTATCCTGGAGAATGTTCCATGTGCACTTGAGAAGGTGTATTCTTCTGTATTTTGATGGAATGTCCTGAAGATATCAATGAGATCCATCTCATCTAATGCATTAAGACTTGTGTTTCCTTATTAACTTTCTGTTTTTATGATCTGTCCATTGGTTTGAGTCGGGTGTTAAAGTCTCCTACTATTATTGTGTTACTGTCAATTTCTCCTTACATGTCTGTTAGTGTTTGTCTTATGTATTGTGGTGCTCCTATGTTGGATGCAGTTGTTACATCTTCCTCTTGGATTGATTCCTTGATCATTATGTTGTGTTTTTCCTTATTTCTTGTAATCTTTTTTATTTTAATATCGATTTTGTCTGATATGAGGATTGCTACTCCAGCTTTCTTTTGCTTCCCATTTGCATAAAATATATTTTTCCATCCTCTCACTTTCAGTCTATATGTGTCTTTAGGTCCGAAGTGGGTTTCTTCTAGACAGCATATATATGTTTTTGTACCCATTCAACCAGTCTGTGTCTTTTGATTGGAGCATTTAATCCATTTACATTTAAAGTAATTATTGATATATATGTTCGTACTGCCATTTTAAAAAATGTTTGGAGTTGACTTTGTAGATCTTTTTTCTTCTCTTGTATTTCTTGACTATGTAAGTCCCTTTAACATTTGTTGTAAAGCTGGTTTGGTGGTACTGAATTATCTTAACTTTTGCTTGTCTGAAAAACTTTCTATTTCTCCATCAATTTTGAATGAGGTCCTTGCCAGGTACAGTAATCTTGATTGTAGATTTTTCCCTTTCAGTACTTTAAATTCCCTTATGGCCTGTAGAGTTTCTGCTCAAAGATCAGCTGTTAAGCATATGGAGTTTCCCTTGTATGTTGCTTGTCTCCTCTCCCTTGCTGCTCTTAATATTCTTTCCTTGTGTTTAGTCTTTGTTAGTTTGATTAGTATGTGTCTTGGCATGTTTCTCCTTGGGTTTATCCTGTATGGGACTCTTTGTGCCTCTTGGACTTAATTGACTATTTCCTTTTCCATGTTGTGAAAATTTTCAATTATAATCTCTTCAAAAAATTTTCTCATGTCCTTTCTTTTTCTCTTCTTCTTCTGGAACCCCTATAATTCAAATGTTGGTGTGTTTGATATTGTCCCAGAGATCTCTGAGACTATCCTCAGTCTTTTCATTCTTTTTACTTTATTCTGCTCTTCAGAAGTTATTTCCACCATTTTATCTTCCAGCTCACTGATACATTCTTCTGCTTCAGATACTCTGCTATTGATTCCTTCTAGAGTATTTTTAATTTCACTAATTGTGTTGTTTGTTTCTGTATGTTTATTGTTTAATTCTTCTAGGCCTTTGTTAATTGATTCTTGCATTTTCTCCATTTTGTTTTCAAGGTTTTTGATCATCTTTACTCTCATTATTCTAAATTCTTTTCCAGGTACTTTGGCTATTTCCTCTTCATTTATTTGAACTCTGTGTTTCTAGTCTGTTCCTTCATTTCTGTAGGAATTCTCTGCCTTTTCATTATTTTTTTAACTTATGTTTGAGGTCTCCTTTTCCCAAGCTTCAAGGTTGAATTCTTTCTTCTTTTTGGTTTCTGCCCTATTAAGGTTGGTCCAGTGGTTTGTGTAAGCTTGTATAGGGTGAGATTTGTGCTGAGTTTTTGTTTGTTTGTTTTTCCTCTGAAGGGCAAGGCTGAGTGAGATGGTAATCCTGTCTGCTTTTGACTTGTTTGTATTTTTGTTTTGTTTGTTGTTTAGATGAGGCATCCTGCACAGTTAGGTGATGCTGGGTCTTGTATTCAAGTGGTTTCTTTCGTATGAGTTCTCACTATTTGATACTCCCTAGGGTTAGTTCTCTGGTAGTCTAGGGTCTTGGAGTCAGTACTTTCACTCCAAAGGCTCAGGGCTTGATCTCTGATCAGAAACAAAGATTCCAGAAGTGGTTTGTTATGGCATTAAGTGAGATTAAAACAAATACCCAAAAACAAGAAACCAAAGAAAAACCCCAGACAAGTGGCAGTTACAAAATCAGGCTAATAATAATTAAAATAATGGAATGTACACATATACACATATACCCATGAGCAAAATCAAAACAGTCCAACAAAAATAAAATACAGTTGATTGACCTGGTGAACAAAGGAAATCAAAAATCATATTTACCAGTTAAGAACAAAACTAACAAAAAGACAAACTGGAAAACAGAACTAAAGCAAGGTGCCAAGTGTGGAATAAAGCAATGAAGACAAAATTAGCAAATATGTTGAGAAGAAAGGAGAGAAAGAAAAGAGAGAAAGAATAGATACGCAAAGATAAGTAGAGGTAGATGAAGAAGATTTTTATACATTAAAGATATACTGCATGGGGAAAAGAACAGTAGAAAAATCAAACAAAGGAATAAATGTAGAAAAATATAATATGTTTAAAAAATTAAAAATTAAAATGATGAAGAGAAAATAAGCAAAACAGAAGAAAGAAAAAAGAAAAATAAGGAAAACTGTACAGAACTGTAAAAGCCCAACATAGAGGCAAGGTTTATAACAACAATAAAAAGTGTGACTGAATATAAACATATACATATACACCCATAAACAAAATCAAAACAGTCCAACAAAAATAAGTACAATAGCCTGACCTGGCGAACCATGGAAACCAAAAATTATATCTACCAGAACGAAACTAACTAAAGCACAAAGTGGAAAACAAAACTAAAGCAAGGTGTCAATTGGGGAATAAAGCAATGAAAATAAAACTAACAAATATGTTGAGAGGAAAGGAGAGAAAGAAAAGAAAGAATAAATATGCAAAGTTAAATAGAGGTAGATAAAGAAGATTTATATACATTAAAGACTAACTGCAAGGGGGAAAGAACAGTAGGAAAAGAAAACAAGGGGATAAATGAAGAAAAAATAATAATAAGTTTAAAAAATTAAAATTAAAAAAGAAAAAAAAAAAAAAAAAAAAAAACTCCACAGAACTGCAAAAGCCCAACGTAGAGGCAGAGGTTTATAACAACAATAAAAAATGTGACTGAGAAAAAAGAAAAAGCTCAAAAGCTTAATTGGATTTCTTAGTGCCAATAAAGTCAACAACTAAAACAGAGGGGGAAAAAAGAAAAGAAAACCCCAAAGAATCTACAGACCAAGTCAAAAAATAAGAATAATAAATGTTTTTCTTGAGTCACAGCTGTCAGAGTCTTTTCTCTCACTGGGAGTCAGTCCATCTTACCTTCCTAGGATGCCCTCTAACACTGTGTTATCTCTGGACCTGCTGTGGGGGCAGCTCAGATTCTAATTTGGTCCTACTCCTATGTGTTCTTGCCTCCAATGTCCACAGCTATCAGATCTAGTGCGTCTTCTTTTGTGGGAACTCTCAATGGTCTTTTATATATTCCTTAGATACAGAGTCTGCCTAGTTGATCATGTGGATTTAATCTGAAGCTTGTACAGCTGGTGGGAAGGTTTTGGGTCCTCTTCCTTAGACACACTTCCCCTGGGTTTCAATTGTGGTTTTATTTCCACCTCTGCATGTGGGTCGTCCACCGGGGTTTGCTCCTGAGGCTGCCCTGGAGGACTTGGGTTTGCCTCCACACCTCCAGGTGTGGAGGTGGTGCAGCTACTTGGGTCGCAGGGGTTCTGGCAGCACCAGGTATTCAGGGGAGTTCACGGCTAGGGAAGCAGGAAATATAGTGATCTAGCAGAGTATGGCAACAAGTATTGACCAATATGCCCCAGTATTCTTGCTTGGAGAATCCCCCTCCCTGACAGAGAAGCCAGGCAGGCCACAGTCTACAGGGTCACAAAAAGTTGTACACGATGGAAGTGACCCCATACGCATAGACACAAGACTTTTTTTGCCTGTGGCAGCTCTGCCCCAGTGAGAATTGAGTGTAAAGGTGGCGCAGCTGCTTTGCTTGCGGGGACCCTGGTGACACCAAGTGTGCAGGGACACGGGTTGTCTCTGCCACAAGAGTTATGGCCCTATCAGAGTCTTTTTTAGAGCTTGTTGTAGCTGGCAATCAGAAGGCCTCTTTGGCCAGTCTTTCTCCATACCTCTGCCTGTTCAGGCACTTAGAGGGCTCCCTTGCTTGGGGTCCTTCTCTGTTGTTCCGGTGCATCAGGCACATAGAGGGGGCCCCCCCTGGCTGGGGTCCTACTCTGTATATCAGGGCATCAGGCACTTAAAGGGGCACCATGGGTGGGGTCCTACTCTGTAGTTCAGTGCATCAGGCATTTGATGGGCCAGCCTCTACTGTTCAGCTGCTGATGCTGGCATGTGGGGAGAGAGAAGCTATGATGATGGCTCCACACTCTACGTGTGACTCAGCAGTATTGCCTTGCTTCCGTGTCTGCCTGGCTTTCCTCCACTGGCATTTCCCACCATGATCTCCTCCCTTACATCCCCTCAATCCCTCTCTTTGCAGTCAACAGCAGCCCTCATCCTGGAGTTGCTTCACAATCCCTAAACTCCAGCTTCCAGCTGCTGTGCCTTCCAGGGGACCAGTGTTCCTGTCTGGGATATGTATGGCTGTGGCAAGGACTGTCTGATTCTCATTCCATTTAGGCTGCCACAGATCAGTTGTTTCACTCTTAGCCTTAAATGTTTTTCCTCTGACTCAGACAATTGCCCTGTTGTGGGGATCGGACCCCTGCAGGTCCAGTCCTACTAACACTCCGCTTTCCCCTGTAGTTCCTTTGCCCTACTGAGTTTTGCGTGGGTTTGTATATTCTTTTCCTCTGGTCAGGTACTCCTGTCTGCTCTCAGCTGGTGTTCTGCATGCACTTCTGTGTCTGAAGGTGTATTCCTGATGTATCCATGGAGAGAAATGTACTCCATGTCCACCTACTCCTCCGCCACCTTCGTATGCTCTCCCCTCATTTGACTTTTAAAGGAATGTCTTGGTTCCTGTTAACCGGTCTGATCCAGGGTTAGCAGATCTGACCTTTGTGTTAATAGCCATTTTAACAGGTCTGAGATGATATCTCATTGTCATTATGACTTGCTTTGCGATGATTAGTGATGTTGAGCTCATTTGCATGTACTTGTTGGCCATTGAATATCCTCTTTGGAAAAATGTCTATTCAAGTCCTTTGCCCACTTTTAATTGGATTTTTTGGCTTTTTGCTATTGAACTGTATCTGGTCTTTATATATTTTGTGTATTAACACCTTATCATATATGTGATTTGCAATCAAAACCACAATTAAGTATCATCTCACACCAGTCAGAATGGCCATCATCAAAAAGTCTACAAACAATAAATGCTGGAGAGGGTGTGGAGAAAACCTTCTTCCACTGTTAGTGGGAATGCAAACTGGTACAGCCATTATGGAGAACGATGCAGAGATTCCTTAAAAAACTGGAAATAGAACTGCAATATGACCCAACAATCACACTGCTGGGCATACACACCAAGGAAACCAGAATTGAAAGAGGCACATGTACCCCAATGTTCATTGTAGCACTATTTACAATAGCTAGGACATGGAAGCAACCTAGATGTCCATCAGCAGACGAATGGATAAGGAAGTTGTGGTACATACAAACAATGGAATATTACTCAGCTATAAAAAGGAACACATTTGAGTCAGTTCTAATGAGGTGGATGAAACTGGAACCTATTATACAGAGTGAAGTAAGTCAGAAAGAGAAACACCAGTATAGTACATTAATGCATATATATGGAATTTAGAAAGACAGTAATGATGATCTTATATGCAAAGCAGCAAAAGAGACACAGATGTAAAGAACAGATTTTTGGACTATATAGGAGAAGGCAAGGGTGTGATGATTTGAGAGAATAGCATTGAAACATGTATATTACCATATGTAAAATAGGTGACCAGTGCAAGTTTGATGAAGCAGGGCACTCAAAACCGGTGCTCTGGGACAACCCAGAGGGATGGGATGGGGAGGGAGGTTGGAGGGGGGTTCAGGATAGGGGGACACATGTGCACCTGTGGCTGATTCATGTCGATGTATGGCAAAAACCACCACAATTTTGTAAAGTAATTATCCTCCAATTAAAATAAATAAATTAATTTTAAAAATATGTGATTTATAAATATTTTCTCCCACTCCTTGGGTTGACTTTTCATTTTGTTGATTGTTTCTTTTGCTATGCAGCTTTTTAGTTCGATGTAATTCCACTTGTTTAGTTTTGCTTTTGCTTTAATCATATTAAAAAATATCATTGCCAAGACCAATGTCAAGGAGCTTTTCTCCATGTTTTCTAGGAGTTTTATTGTTTCATGTCTTACACTTAAGTCTTTAATATATCTCAAGTTAATTTTTGTGAGTAGTGTAAGAGAAGGATCTAGTTTCAGTCTTTTGCATGTGAGTATCCAATTTTCCCAACACTACTTATTAAGAAGAGATTATCTTTATTCCATTGAGTATTCTTGACTCCCTTGTTAAATATTAGTTGACAGTATATTCATGAATTTATTTCTGGGCTCTTGATTCTGTTGCATCGGTCTAAGTGTAAATATCTTATCTAAAAGCCTGAACTCTGAACACTGTTGGATGATAATCAGAACCTTGAGATGACTGCAATTCCTACTAGCATCTTGATTGCAGCCTCAGGAGAGAACTTTAACCAGAACCACACAGATAAGATTCTCTCTTGGATTTCTAACCCCCAGGAGTTATAAGGTAATAAGTTTGTTGTTTACAGCCATAAAGCTTTGAGGTAATTTGTTATCTAGCAATGAATTACTAATTCAGGAGTTGAACAAGTAAGGCATTATAGGTAACAATAAGGACAAATTTTCTAGATGTGAGGTTATAGATACTGCCTTTTGTTCAGTAGGAAAGATACAAACTTGGCTGATAGTAGGATGGGGGTATCATCAGCCTTCTGACTCCATTTGACTGTAGGTTGATGTTATAAATGTTCATAGTACCACTAGGAAGTAATATGGTCAAGAGGAGATCACTTCAGGCTCTGGAAGTTTGGAATTAGTGTGTTGGGTTTTGGGGGGCAGCAGCATCACCAACTCAATGGATATGAATTCAAACAAACTCCAGGAGATAGTGAAGAGTAGGGAAGCCTGACGTGCTGCAGTCCATGGGGTCACAAAGAGTCAGACATAACTGAGCAACTGAACAACAAAACGTATTTTTTCTAAGTTCTTCTCAGTCTTCTAAACTATTAATATTCCTTCTGGATAGTCCTCAAGACTTTGTAGATTACTTCATCAGATAAGGCAGACATAGCATCATGTCAATAAATATATGATCATTTTATTTCCTTTGGTTTCAGTTAAATAGAATGATTGATTTAACAAAAATTATGAGCCATTAATAAAGCTTTTTTATGAAGTCTCTTCTTATAGCTGTATAAATCTATATCTAATATCAAAATTGCTGATTTTCAGGCCATTTTGAGGTAATTCAAGTCTTTTGGTCACAGAGCAGATGGAAACCAAGTCACAGTACATGTAAATAACTACAAAAGGACACAGGCTGCAACCATAACTATACAGCAGGGGCCAAGATCTCTGACTCCCTGACCAGAGCATTGTTCTTTAGATTTTTATCATTATTATCTTTGCTTCTTCTAAATTCTTTACTCAAGAGTTTATCTTTTATCAAAAGCACATATAACACAAGCTTGTTTAACAATACAAAATTACCTATTAAAATGATTTTTTAAAAATGCTTTCTCTCAAAGCAATCTATGGCTTCAATGCAATCCCAAAAATGTTTTTTTTTTTTTTTGCAGAAATAGAGAAATTCATCCTAAAGGTTCATTTGGAGTCTCAAGAGACTCCAGTCAAAATAATATTGAAAAAGATCACAGTTGGATGTCCTATACTTCCTTATTTCAAAGTTTGTTACAAAATAGTGTGGTACTGGTACAAAAAAAGATGTATAAACCAATGGCATATTATAGAGAACCCCAAAATAAACCCTAGTATTTATGATTAAATAATATTTGAAAAAGGTGCTGAGACCATTTAATGGAGAAAGGACAATCTCTTTAACTAGTGGTGCTAGGAAAACTGGATACTCACATGCAAAAGAATGAAGATGGAGTCTTACCACATAAAATATACAAAAATTAACTTAAAAAAGATAAAAGACCTAACATACAAGCTAAAAATATAAAGCTCTTGGAAGAAAACATAAGAGAAGCTTCATGACATTGGATTTGGCAATATTTTCTTAAATATAGCAGCAAAAGCACAGGAAACAAATTAAAAAATGAATTTGACTTCATCAAAATCAAAATTTTTTTTACTACATAGAAAAAGTGAAAGGGCAGCCCAAGAAATAGAAAATATTTGCAAATCATATATCTGATAAAGGGCTCAGAATATATAAAGATCTTCTACAACTTAACAATAAAAACAACCCATTTCAAAAATGAGCAAAGAATTACAATGGATATTTCTCTAAAGAAGTTATAAAGATGGCCAATGAACACATGAAAAGTTGCACAATGTCCCTAATTATTAGAGTAATGGAAACTAAATCATGACTTTACACTTCACACTGATTAGAGTGGTTCTTTAAAAAGAAAGAAAAATAGAAAAAAAAAAAACAAAAACAAACAGGTGTTTTCAAGTATGTGAAGAAATTGGAACCACTGTGCCTTGCTGATAGGGATACAAAATGGTACAGCCATTGTGGAAAATAGTATAGTGGCTCCTCAAAAACTTAAATCTAGAATTACCATATGATTACACTTCTAAGTATATACCTAAAATAATTGAAAGCAAGGACTCGGACAGATATTTGTACGTTAATGTTCTTAGCAGCATTATGCACAATAGCCAAAATGTAGAAACTGCCTAAATGTCCATCAGTAGGTGAATGGCTAAACAAAATGTAGTATATACATACAATGAAGTATTATTCAACCTTAAAAAGGAATGAAAGCCTGATAATGCTACAACATGGATGAACCTTGAACACATTTTGTAAGTGAAATAAACCAAGCACCAGAGAACAAATGTGTGATTTCACTTTTATAGGATTCCTAGAATAGTCAAATTCATAGAGACAGAAAGTAGAATACTGGGTGCCAGGGGCTAGGGGGAGGGATAATGAAGAGTTATTGTTTAATGGATACAGAGTTTCAGTTTAGGATGAAGTCGTTCTGGAGATGGCTATTGGTGATGGTTCCATAGCAATGTGAGTGTACTTAATGCCACTCAACTGTGCATTTAAAATGCTTAAAATGGTAAATTTTATGTTATATATCTTTCTACCACAATAAAAAAAAAACAATTTAAAAATGCTTTCTGTCTACAAAAATGTTTCCCAGCCTGCTACATTTACATTGGCTTCATCCCAATTTCCCACTGCCTAGGATTAAGCAGTCTTCCTCCAAATCCCCCACCCCTGGCCCAAATCAGCTAAATTGCCATGACACCAACACACTGGAAATAATTTCTTTGTTGGGCTAAGTTTCCCAGAGATTGGAATGTCCCTAGTGATGCCACCGTGAATCAGACAGAGCTCTGTAGTTGTTCTGCAGGCCAAATAAATCCTCAGTGTCCCTGGACAAATCTCCCCTTGTCCCTACATACATTTTGTTCCCCATGAAAATATTCATTATTATTATTTATGCGGCATTTTAAAATTTATATTCTCCCTTCTCACATAAACTTACATTTGATAAATCCATCTTGACTTGTTCAAATTCTCATAGCTACTAAGTGGTAGAACTGGGTTCTACCAGTTCTTGAACCCACACCTCTCTCATGAGACTCCTCTCTCTTTGACTGTCTTACAGGCATGTGGCAACATGGTCAAAACCGAGTTCATCAGCTCTTCCTCCAGCCTGCTTCTCCTCTTGTGCTTCCCATCTTAGTGAATGGCACCACCACTCTGTCCAAGTCATCATTGATATCTTCCTTTACCTTACCCCACAGTCAATCTGCCCCAAGTCTGTGAGTTCTATCTCCTAAACAATTTTTAAAAATGTATTTACTCTCCCCCCACCCCACTGTCACCTCCCTAGTTCATTTCACCATCTTTCATCTGGACTCCTGCAATAGCTTCCTAAATGAACTCCTTGCCTTCAGCCTTGCCTCTTTACAATGAGAGTATCCAGAGCAATCTTTCTCAAATCAAGTTTGATTGTGATTCATCTGGACTTTTTGTTATTGCTGGCAGCTAAGCCTTTTAAAAAAGAAATATTTAAATAAACCTATATGTTTGTGTGTGTGTGTATCTTATTAAAATGAAGGTCAAAGGTCTGGATCCCAGAATATTTTATGTCTCTTACCTTCCCTGAGGCACCAAGAATTCTGCTGAGAAGGAGATAACAACAACAAAGCTGCTAATTCTATGGAATAAAGAAGTTCATCAGATGAAGTCATTGTTTACCTAGTCAATGACAACTAGTCATTGTCTAGTTTCATTCCTCATTCCTGCTACTCTTTCCTTATGTATTAGTTAGGATAAGTTAGGTTATGTGGCAGTAACAAACCCCAAATGTTAATGGTATAAAATAACAAAAGTTTCTCTTCTCACTCATGCTACTTATCTGTTGCAAGTCATCAGGGCCTCTGTTGCAAGTCATCAGGGTCTCTGTTCCACTTCATCTTTTATTCTGGGACAAAGGCTGATGAAGACTCCACTACCTCTTCTTTCCTGAAGAGGGAAGATAGATTACTCTGGCAATGAAATGCTCAGCCTGGAAATGGCAGGCATCACTTCTGCTCACAATTCATTGGCTATCCCTGGACACAAGGAGGGCTAGGATGGCAATAGGGTAGGATACAACTGTATCATTTGGCAAAAAGCACCAATGTCTATCACACCTTCATACTCTTACTTTAAGTCACAGTGGGATAATTTGTTTTTAGAATGTGCACATGTTGTTCTTTTTGACCTCCTCCCTCAATACTTCTGGAAAGATTCAACTTGATTTGTAGTTTCAGTTGAAGCAATATGCCTCTGGAGAGTCATCTTTCTGTCTTATCTGCTTCTGTTTCTCCCTTCCCAGTCCAGGTCAAGTGCCCTTTCGTTGTGCTCTCCAACTCTCCTTGTTTCCTTCCAGCATAAATTTTATCATATCCTCTGAATGTGATTGCTTATGTAATGTTTTCTCTTTTACACACAAGACTGTATTCCCTGGTGTCAAGGACTGTATCCCCAGTGCCTAGAGTGCTTTCTGGCACATTGTAGGTTCACAATAAAGGTGGAATGAATGAATGTTTAGAGCTTTATCTCCTTGATCCTAAGCTTTTGCCCTTTTGTCACATCAAGCTGCGTGGGTCAGAGGAGGAGATGAAGCCGAAATCTGCTTTCCACTCTTGAGCTGAGAGAATCTGGAACAGGCTTAGAAAGTAAGAGTACGTCATTTGAAATTTGAGCTTCATTGATGAGCTAATCCTGGGACACATACTTTCTTGGGTGTGTTAACTGGGGTTAATGAGGAAAAAATGGCTATTCAGACAATTTTATGTTCACTAAGTGAAGAGTACCATGGAATTTAGACTTCTTCCACAACAGGCTCTGTTAAGGAGTTTCTAATAGCCAGATGATACATGATTTGGGGGATAGAGTTGAAGCTCATGTGCTGAACTCTTGTTGTGTGGGTTTTAATGTTTTCTTTGCAAATTAAACATTAGACATCCTGACTGTGCTTGCTCTTAGCTAGGGATATGGGTGTGTAGCTCAGGTCATTTGTTTGACAATCTTTACTAGAACTTGATTGGTCTCTTTAGTAACAAAGAGACAAGGGCAGCACTTAGATAAAATAAAATCCTTGAAGAAGTGCTCAAGCTCATTTGTAATTACAGAAAAACAAGTTTAACTAAGCAGCTCTCAGACTGGCAAAAATTTAAAAGGTGATAATGTGCTGATGAAGATATGGGGATATAAGAATCTTTACATCCTACATAATGTAGATTGGTTTGGCTATTCCGGAGAACAATTTGGCACTACTCCACTTGCTCCATGAATTATTTATTGAGCACCATCCTTGTGTCAAGTACTGTTCCAGGTGCTTGGGATATTAGCAGTGAACAAAACTGACAAAATCTATTAAAATTTTATGATATCATTTATTATAATAAGATAATACATTAATACATACATTTAATTTATTAGATAGTTGCAAGTGCTAAGTAGAGAAGTTAAACCAGGAAAGAGGGATACGAAATGCTATATGGGGTTGAAATCAAAGAAAAAGTGGCCAATAAAGGCCTCATTGATTTGGGGATTATATAGCTAACTTAGTCATATTAGATATACATGTAGAGTATTACCCAGAAATTCTGCTTCTGAATATATATATATATATATATATATATATAGGAATATCCCCACACAAAGCCATAGCGGGATATATATGAAGATATTTGTGGAAGTGTTATTTGTGGTGGTGGAAGTTTAGCAGAATCCTAATGGAAGACTCTTGAGAGTCCCTTGGACTGCAAGGAGATCCAACCAGTCCATTCTGAAGGAGATCAGCCCTGGGATTTCTTTGGAAGGAGTGATGCTAAAGCTGAAACTCCAGTACTTTGGCCACCTCATGCGAAGAGTTGACTCATTGGAAAAGACTCTGATGCTGGGAGGGATTGGGGGCAAGAGGAGAAGGGGACGACAGAGGATGAGATGGCTGGATGGCATCACTGACTTGATGGACGTGAGTCTGAGTGAACTCCAGGAGTTGGTGATGGACAGGGAGGCCTGCCGTGCTGCGATTCATGGGGTCGCAAAGAGTTGGACATGACTGAGCGAATGAACTGACTGAACTGAATGGAAGCCTTTGACTGAGAGAGTGGCTAGGTTAGAATATGGTGGGGGCATGCCATGGAGTATTATGCAGCAGTTTAAGTAACAAGATGAATACACATGGCAACATGCATGCATGCATGCTAAGTCACTTCGGTTGTGTGACCCTATGGATGGGGACCCTCCAGGCTCCTCTGTCCATGGGATTCTCTAGGCAAGAATACTGGAGTGGGTTGCCGGGCATGCCCTCCTCCAAGGACACAAAGATTGATCTAAAACATGATACTGAATGAAAAACAGTAAGAAACAGGATGAGATATGTAACATAGAACCACTTATGTATATTAAGATCCATGCACACAATACACAGTTTGAAAGAACACATTCAAACAAAAAAAGTTACATGTTAAACACCTTAGAATGGCCATGGGGATGAGGAAAAAAAGGAAATGGAAAAGGGAATGGATTATAGGGTTTAAAATAGGATAAAATGGACATAACAACACATTGATTTGGTGTTTAGAAAACCTAGGTTTCTGCAACCTGAGAGTCAAGTGTCTAATTCACTTGCCTCATCTGAGCTTTCATTTCCTCAGCTATATGGGAATACTATTACCAGTCTAAGTTAACTTTCAGGGTTGTCACAAGATTAGTTTGTTAATGGACAGGAAGGGACTTAAAGAAGTTTAAAGTGAACAAACACACTTAGCTAACACAAACAATAATCATTGTTGCACAGAACGAGCATTTGCTGTTTGCTTTCCTACCAGGCATTTCTACTTTGTTCCTTCCCACCAATTCTGATTCCTATTTGGGGATACATGTAGTTTTGAGGCAGCTGACTCTATTCTCAGGTGGAACACATGGCTGTTATAAGCAGTGGCTCATTCCATCCCCTGGTCTCAGTGATTGATTTGGGATGGGCATATGACCCAAGCTATTGAAATCCAATAGAATCTGAAGACTTTGGGAATACTGGGTGTCTTCCTTGTTTGACATGAATGGGGTAGTATGTGGCTCTGGAAGTAGCAGCTTGGGGATGAAACTTCTTAAAATAGTGCAAAGCACAAAGTAAAATGGGTGGTTCCTGAGATTGGATTGATACATATCTCTACACCAGATGGAAATGTTCTCCAGAAAGTGCCCTGAAATGGATTGTTCAAGGTTTTCAGCAGTTCCACACTGCAAATGATGTCAGCTGCTCCTACTTTGAATGAGGAAAAAAGATATCTGCTTTCCTACATTTGTTTGCTGATCTGTTGTTGACAAGAGAAAGAATCCTGGAAATAAAATTGTTGCAGGTGCCTGATGATTCCAATCCTTTCACCACATGTGATGAAATGGAGATCTTGGTTTGTAAAGGATGTCCCTCTAGAGGATCGTGGACTTCAGAATTGAACTTCACAAGGGAGCACGAGGAGCCTCAGTCCAGAGTGTCCTCTGCTCAGCACAGCTCTTTAGATTCTCAAGGCTGAGTCTGCAGAGCAAATGCTGTTGAAATGATACAGCAGCCAAAATGCTAACAAAGAGTGTTACATTCATCATTCAAACTGCTTCTTCCCTTCAGTAGCCTTGCCTTCTAGATAGAGGACTTTAACACCCCCTAAGCATTCTTTGTACAGTTGGTTTCTCAGATTTGGGGTAGCCAGGCAGGAAAAGGGAAGAATGAGTCTCCAGAATGGTAGCTCTTGCTTGTCACACATATCATCAGACTTGTCCAGGAGGCCTATCGTGCTTACTGGGCATGATGGAGAATATGGAAGTTTGATACCCGGATCATACCCTTATTCAACAGAGTGCTTAGTTAGCAAGACAGGAAATACAGAGTCACTCACTAATCATCGGAGAAGGCAATGGCACCTCACTCCGGTACTCTTGCCTGGAAAATCCCATGGACCGACGAGCCTGGTAGGCTGCAGTCCATGGGGTCGCTAAGAGTCCAGGACACGACTGAGCGACTTCACTTTCACTTTTCACTTTCATGCATTGGAGAAGGAAATGGCAACCCACTCCAGTGTTCTTGCCTGGAGAATCCCAGGGATGGGGGAGCCTGGTGGGCTGCCGTCTATGGGGTCACACAGAGTCGGACACGACTGAAGTGACTTAGCATAGCACTAATCATGCTCCTTCTAAAAACAGTTTTTTTTTTTTTTTTTTTGCCTAATTTACTCCTAACTTATCCTCAGCTCAAATATCACTTCCTCAGAGATGTTTTCTCTGGTCAAATCCCTATAATACAAACTCTCATGAAAGTGAAAAGTGAAAGTTGCTCAGTTGTGTCCAACTCTTTGTGATTCCATGTACTATACAGTCCATAGAATTCTCCAGGCCAGAATACTAGAGTGGGTAGTCTTTCCCTTCTCCAGGGGATTCTCCCAACCCAGGGATCGAACCCAGGTCTCCCACATTGCAGGTGGATTCTTTACTAGCTGAGCCACAAGGGAAGCCCACTAACTCTCAGAGCTGGATATAAATCTCATTTGTCACACCAATTACACTCACATTTTACAATTACTGGTTTTTACATTTGCTTTTTTTAGATTAAATTCAGTCTCTCTCACTAGACTCTAAGTTCCTTGAGGGCAGAGATGGTCTAAGTCTTGGTTGCTTAACAAGCACATATGAAACTTCTACGATATGTCAGGCAATTCTCTCGATAATTTACAAATATTAATTTACTTAATTCTCATATTAACTCCATGAATCATTATTATTGTTATACATACAGAGGAAACTGAGATCCAGAGAGGCAGCAGAGCTTGTCAAAGCTCAGAAAACTAAGAAATGCACAGAGCCAGGATTCAAACCTAGGGAGGCAGGTTCTTCTGGAGTCAGTGTTGTTAACCATTATGCTATAGCTATTTTGCTCATTTCCAGTACTTAGTGCACTGCTTGACTCATATAGCTCGATGAACATTTGTTGGATGAATCAATGGATCTTGTCCTTTGTAGTCCTAAGTCAGACATCCCCCAAAATTGGCCTAATAATCACATGTTGATCTACAACTCATATATATTAAACTTACATTTCACTTATGACAAGATGATATAGCCCTCTTTGTGACTTTTGATGTTCTTTTAAGTTTAAAATTTTTTTTATTCTTTAACTTTTATTAATTTAAAGGCCTGGTTCTCAGGCCTTCAAGATCAGATTGAATTATATCACCAGCTTTCCTGGATCTTCAGTTTGCAGATGCAGACTGTGGGAATTCTTAGTCTCCATAATTTTTTGTTGCAATCTTTTAAAATTAATTTGAGTCTCCATAATTTCATGAGCTAATTTCTCATGAGCCAATTCCATAATTTTATGAGGCAATAATTCCATATGCCTCATAATTTCATGAGCCAATTCCAGGGGATCAGGTATCCAATTCCAGGACTCAGGTATCCAACCTGGGTCTCCTGCATTGCAGGCAAATTCTTTACCATCTGAGACACCAGGGAAGCTCAGTTCTTCCAAATAAATATATATTATTTTATATAATAAAGGCCTATCTATCATCTCTATATCCATTTGGTTCGACTTCTCTAGAGAAGCCTGATGAATACATCAATTATATGCTATCTATATGAAACCCACTTTAAGTATAAAGACACACATAGGTTAAAGAGTTAAAGGATGGGAAATGGTATGCCATGAAAACACTAAATAAAAGAAAGCTGGAATAGCTATATTAATATCAGATAAAGTAGACTTCAGAGCAAGGAAATTACCGGAGATACTGAAAGATGTTCCATAATTATAAAGGAGTCAATTCTCCCTAAATATATTAAATTTTAAAATATGTTTGCATCTAACAACAGAGCTTCAAATATCTGAGTAAAAATTGATAGAAGTAATGAGAAAAAGATGAACCAACAATTATTGTTGGAGACTGCAATGCTTTTCTGTCAGCAACAGATAGAACAAGTTTATAGGTAACCATTAAGGACACAGAAGACCAGAATAATGTTGTCAACAACTTGATCTAATTTCCATTTATAAAACACTTAACCCAACAACAGGGGAATAAACATGATTTTCAAATGCAGAAAGAACATACACCTAAAGAGAGCATATTCTGGGCTACAACACACACCTTAAGACTTTTAAAAGAATAGAAATAATGCAATGATCCTAACAGGACCAATCTAAAATTCAATACAAAGATATCTGGAAAATCTCCAAATATTTGGCTCAGACAGTAAAGCGGCTGCCTGCAATGAGGAAGACCTGGGTTCGATCCCTGGGTTGGGAAGATACCCTGGAGAAGGAAATGGCAACACACTCCAGTACTCTTGCCTGGAAAATTCCATGGACTGAGGAGCCTGGTAGGCTACAGTCCATGGGGTCACAAAGAGTCGGACACGACTGAGCAACTTCACTTCACTTCTACATAACCCATGGGTCAAAAAGATAGTTTCTAGGGAAAATTTTTAAAATATTCTGAATTGAATGAAAGAAAATAAAACACATCACGGCACAGTTGTGGGATGAAATTAGAGCAACACTTAGAAGGAAATCTATAGCAATTAATGCTTATATTAGAAATAGATCGATCTAAAATCAGTAATCTAAATTTCTTTGTGAAACTAGAGAAAGAAGAGCAAAACCAAAACAAGCAGAAGGAAAAAATGAAAACAAGAGCATAAATCAGTGAAATTAAAACTAGAAAAGCAAGAAAAAGTCAGTGAAGCCAAAAGTTGGTTCTTTTAAAAGATCAATAAAATTGACAAAACTTTGTACAGGCTGACCAATACCAAAGAAGATATAAAGTACCAATATCAGTAATGAGAGAGTGGATATCACTACAGAACCCACAGACATGAAACAGAAATAAAAGAATACCACAAAGAACTCTGCCCATAATTCTGTGATATAGAGATAATGGATCCTGAAGGGTTCTATTTGCATTAAATAATTGAGTCAGACACAACTTGGCAACTGAACAACAACAACATACAGTTAAGAGTGGATAGACCAGGGTGGCCATAGACAATTTATTAGAAAGAATTACACTACAGAGGTGGCAGCTCTAAATCCTTCTGCTATTGATAGATATATCACTCAAGAACTGACATTTTCCTAACTAGCAGGGCATGTGTGCTTGCTAGGTCACTTCAGTCATGTCCGACTCTGTGGTCCTATGGACTGTAGCCACCAGGCTCCTCTGTCCATGGGATTCTCCAGGCAAGAACACTGGAGTGGGTTGCTGTGCCCTCCTCCAGAGTATCTTCCCTCTTAACTAGCAGATTGCATGAAACGAATGTCCTAGTACAATGAATGTTAGAAATGGGCTCTTCTTTGTAGAATGAAAGGTATTCAATATATCTGGATTAGCTATAGTAAATTGAAGACACTCCTTATCTTTGCACAAACAGAATATAAGAATCCACCAGGGCTTTTACCCTATCAAAACCTCTATAGGCTGACATGAATGACTTGATCTCAAATGGGTCCTGTGCTCAGCCATTAATCGAGGAGGATTTCTAACTGCATGATGTCAGCTAGAGGATATGCGCTGTGTCTTTCAAAAGGATGTTCTTAGAGCACTTAAAAGGACAGAGATCTGGGGCTTCATCAAGTTTATGGAACAGGTTTCATGATGTGTTGGTCATAGTGTGCTAATAAATAATGTCTTTATTAGTGTGCTAATAAATAATGTCTTTATGAGGAGGAGATTTATCTAAGCCCTTGTTTTATTATAATCCTTTATGGAGAGCAAAGAGGAGTAATTAGACTTCCCTGCATCAAACTTCTTTGCTGGCCATTATTATTTACCATATAATAGTTGTGCATTACCAAGTGATGTAGGTCACTCTGCATCAGCTAGGTAGTATGCTAACCATTTTGTGTTCATGAACTCATTTATTTCTCAAAGCAATGTTAGGAGACAGAAGCAAATGATATGATAAAACAGTAAGATGAGATTCAGAAAGATGAAATTATTTACCTAAGCAACTCTAGGGACCAGGTTCTCTGATTTTAGTGCTAGTGTTTTAAGCTCTTCATTCCCTTTAACCACCTGATTTTTTTTATCATCATCTTTTAAGAATATACAGAATCAGATAAATGATATCAGTAGAAGTCAGCCTTCTATAGAGCTGAGGACAGTTTAAATTCATAGGTTCTGGGTATTAGAGATACAAGGGGCTCAGATATGAGAAGGTTAGTATGGCAACTATATTGACCTCAATTTTCCTGATGACACTTGTGGTTGAGTTTTTTCCAAGGTAACACCTTTACTGAAACATAATTCACATATCATAAAATTCACCCTTTTAAAGTATACAATTAAATAGTTTCTAGTATATCCTGAGTTGTGTGGCTCTTGTCTATTAGCTCTGTTTGGGGAATTTAATATTTTGGTGTTTGTGACAATAGTCAAACTTTGACTGGTAGCCTATTGTTGGGCCATCTTTGCTCCCAAAAGACAAACCTTGAGTGTTCCACCAGGTTCCTCAAGCTTTAGTCTTTGCAGAAATCATCCAAATGAGCATTTAGGGTGACTCCCTGAAATATGAGCATTTAAAAATTTTTTCTTGTGTAAGCAATTAACTAGACCTACCCAGACCTCCAACGGAAAATACATCTGTGAGGTAGATGGGAGAAGCACCACCCTACCCTACTGGCACTTGGGATGAAACTTTCAAAGCAATTAAACTTACTGTTTCAATCATTTCTTCTGGTTCAGACACTGGTTCTTAATCTGAGGCCACAACTGTTAACTGAACCAGGGAGTTATGAAGGACCTGCAAATCTACCTGTGGACGAGGCATTGTTTTTATTTTGGATGAATATGTCTTACATATATATTTACTACTTCTTTATAAACCATACAGGTTTGCTGTTGTGATTAATCAAGTATGTGCATGCGTGTATGCTCAGCGGCTTCAGTTGTGCCCCACTCTGTGTGATGCTATGGACTGTAGCCTGTGAGGCTCCTCTGTCCATGGCATTCTCCAGGCAAGAATACTGGAGTGAGTTGCCATGCCCTTCTCCAGGGGATCTTCCCAACCCAGGAACTGAAACTGCATCGCCCACATTGCAGGTGAACTCTTTACCACTGAGCCACCGGGGAAGCACAAAAACCTTCTAAACATGTAGCTGAATTCCCAGTAACTTTTCATTATATAGTTTCTCAATCAGCAGATATGAAAGCACAACTTCCATCATGGGATAATCAGAGACTTTTGAGTCACAAAAGAAGTCATGTGAACTCGAAAGAGTTGAGGAATAGCCAAGTTAAATAATGACCCTACTTCATTGGGTACAAAATTTTCATTTAGTAGGGCATCAACTTGTCTGCAGTCATTAATACAGTAGTGTGAATTCATTGGCTTGCTTCAGAGTAGGCAACTGAACATTTCTACCCTGGAAGCAGGGAGGGGATCAAAAATGGCCCCAAGCAATTCTAGTGTGCTAACAAGGTCAGCTTTTCAGGAGCCACGTGTGCTTGAGGAAATTTATTCTTTTTGTATTTATGACAGTAACTTTGATGGATTACTGTTTAGCTGGTATAACTCCAAATGTTCTGCAGCTTCTTCCAGTGTTGGAAGACACACAGATGTAAACAAGAGAATGCTGAGCACCAAGGGTGTATGCTAAAAGGGAGGAGGGAGCCGTGACCAAGACCAAATCTGCCCACTTAGTTTGTTGGAAGGGCAAGGAGAGAATTGTGTCTACCCTGAAACTTTTGCAGGCTACCTGAGACTTCTTTTGAGCTTCTTTCCATTTTCTTTCAGAATCTCCTTCCCCTATACTTGCTTGCAAATCTTTCCCACCCCATCCAACCCAGAGTCCCACTTTCTATCCAAAGCTATTTAATCAGCTCAAATTGTCTTGTGTTTTTCTGGAGGGGTTCCCTCTTCAGCATTGCCAGAATGTCTCAATATTCTTGGAGTGTGTCCTCAGTTTTCCAAAACTTCGGGGCGTCCCATAGCCACAGCTCTGACTTCAAATACCCACTGACCTTTTCCTTTCAAGCAAACATCCTCCTCCTTCCCCATCACATTGCATCAGAGCTTCCTCAAGCCTGTTGTCCTGCTTCAGGCATCCCTCTGCCTGTGCCTTGGGGTTAATATCTGGTCCTTTCCAATCCCATCCCATGTGACTGTGTCTTTGTTTCAGATCCAGGAGAGTAATCACACTCAGGCTGGGTCTCCACTAGCCAAAGCAAAAGAGACATTTGGGGGAAACAGTTGGCCAGTCCCTGCAGAAGGGTTTTTTGGGTTGCCTGACAACCAACTGATTGCCTCAATTCTCCTTTCACATCAATAACCTCGGAGCCATAAGTGGTACTTTCATTGGCATTAGCAAAGCAAGTGTACGATGATGTTAGTTGCTTGAGAGGAGACCATATCCCAAGAGGTACTCCAGAGAATTTATTTTCTTAGAATTGCAGAGTAAAAGGCTCCTGAGAACTGGGTTGAAAACTTTGTGTTTGCCTTACTCCAACCTCTGTCTGACTGCCACCTAGTGGCATGGGAAGGCGGGGTGGGGTTGGGAGTGGGAGTGGTCCATGGGGTGCAGTCAATAAGTGGGTGTGTTGTCTGGAGAATTGGAAAATAAAAATAGAATTGACTAAAAATTAGACTTGTTATCACTGTGCACCAGCAATCCTAAATAATGTCAGGGATAAAATACTTCTCACTTTGTTATGTCACTTTCCCTACTCCAGAACCTAAGCAGTCCCCTCCTCCCCCATGGAGAGGCATACTTAATGCTGACTTTTCAGGTAATACTTCGGATTTACATCTATTCCTTTCAAAATTTCCCTGTCTTGTGTTCCATCCCTCTAGGGCTCTGCTATTTTCCTTGGTGGAATTTCTTTATAGGGGAGGACTTGCAGTGGCTACCCCACTCACCCTACTGTAAGGAGCACCTACTTGTAACAGGAGTCACCACAAGAATCAATGCTGAAGTCCAATGCTTGTTGAAATTCTTTGAAAGCAGTGAAACCTTGTCTGCAAATGAAAACGGTGTGTAACTCCAACTCCTAAGTCTTCATTAAGCTTGTCCTTTAATGTCATTTCTTCTTTGCTCCTCCATGATGAGGGCAAACCACCATGACCTGCACTCTCATAGCGTGCCTTGGACTGATTCTTTCATCCCACCCATCACACTTGGAATTACGTGTTCAGTGCCTGTATTCTCTGGTAGACCGTAACCTTGGTGTGTACAAATGCCAGGTTTCTCTTGTTCACTGTTGAGAGCTCAGAAACAAGCATACTACCTGGTCTTCTGCAGAGTCTTTGATATGAGGTGACTATCTTGATCGCTGGACTGAAAATGGCCAAAGGCCCTTCTGCAGTGTTTCATCAGGCAGACATTCAGACTGGAAAGGTAGGAATGGCTTGCTTACTTGGTGCTGTCTACTTCCTCCAGCCCCCCAAATATCAGCCTCCACACCCAACACACACAACCCCTTGTTCCTATGGCCTCTATTGCTAAAAAGTTTTCAGCCACCCCGACCCTCTGCCTGTCACTTTGTAATGGGAAAAATTCATTTCGAGGGTAATAAAGGGTAATAAAATCTTTAAAACTGAAAAGGTATCTGAGGATTGAGCAGTTCTCCTTCACTTCACCGAACCTGCTTCCTTCTGAAGGCCTAGGCAGCTGTCCTGAAGGAACTTCTGCCCTGAAGGAACTCAGGTTCTGCTTTTTGAGTGAGGTCATTAATGGTGGAACCCAAAGTGTCTTTGAGGAGCAAAGTAGGTCTGGTGTGGGACAGTGGAATGTGAAGAGGGGATGACAGCACGGGGACCCAGAAAGAGAGAGGAGGCTGGCAAGCACAACCTTCGCCTTCTTTGAGATTTTGCCTGGAGCCTGCTCTTCACCCCTTTCTCACCGGCCCCACCCTGAAAAGTGAAAGGAAACTCCCCACGTGCTCCTCTCTCATACCCCCTGCCCTTGCCCCTAGGACTGAGTTTAAGCAGGTACTAATTAGTGCTCTATATAATTTGGCTCCATTCAAGGTTCAAGAGGCTTGTGTTGACTGGCCTGGAGATATGAGCATCACACAGAATAATGTTTCTAAAAGAAAATGCATGCTGGAGTCTAATTTTGGGGCCAATATTTCATTCTTAGTTTTGGGACTGCTTGTAATCGGAGCTGACTTGGAACTCCTATTGTCTACGTTAACTTTAAGCAAGAGCTTAGGTCTGTTGTACTCTCCATTTTGTGAAGGCTTCATATATACCATGTGGGAGTCTATTCACAGAGTTTTGTTCAGTTCAGTTCAGTCGCTCAGTCATGTCCAACTCTTTGCGACCCCATGAATTGCAGCACGCCAGGCCTCCCTGTCCATCATCAACTCCCAGAGTTCACCCAAACTCACATCCATCGAGTCGGTGACGCCATCCAGCCATCTCATCCTCTGTCGTCCCCTTCTCCTCCTCCTCCTAATCCCTCCCAGCATCAGAGTCTTTTCCAATGAGTCAACTCTTCACATGAGGTGGCCAAAGTACTGGAGTTTCAGCTTTAGCATCAGTCCCTCCAATGAACACCCAGGACTGATCTCCTTTAGGATGGACTGGTTGGATCTCCTTGCAGTCCAAGGGACTCTCAAGAGTCTTCTCCAACACCATAGTTCAAAAGCATCAATTCTTCAGGGCTCAGCTTTCTTCATAGTCCAACTCTCACATCCATACATGACCACTGGAAAAACCATAGCCTTGACTAGACGGACCTTTGTTGGCAAAGTAATGTCTCTGCTTTTCAATATGCTATCTAGGTTAGTCATAACTTTCCTTCCAAGGAGTAAGTGTCTTTTAATTTCATGGCTGCAGTCACCATCTGCAGTGATTTTGGAGCCCAAAAAAATAAAGTCTGACACTGTTTCCCCATCTATTTCCCATGAAGTGATGGGACCAGATGCCATGATCTTAGTTTTCTGAATGTTGAGCTTCAAGCCAACTTTTTCACTCTCCTCTTTCACTTTCATCAAGAGGCTTTTTACTTCCTCTTCACTTTCTGCCATAAGGGTGGTGTCATCTGCATATCTGAGATTATTGATATTTCTCCTGGCAATCTTGATTCCAGCTTGTGCTTCTTCCAGCCCAGCGTTTCTCATGATGTACTCTGCATATAAGTTAAATAAGCAGGGTGACAATATACAGCCTTGACGTACTCCTATTCCTATTTGCCTATAGTTTGTCTAAATCTTGTATTACTCTATAGATAGTATATATAGAAATATACCACTTATCATCTACAATATTGAAGTCTAAGAATCCTTCACAGCTGTGAGGCTGATACCAAAAATGCAAGGACATCTTGCTTTAAGCACTAAAAAAAAATTATGTGTAAATCTAATATATATCAGTGATTTTAAAAGATACCTTATACCATAATGGAAGAGAATATTAAAACTAATGTGTGTGTGCGTGTGTGTGTATAACTAGATCACTTTGCTGTACTACAGAAACTGGCACAACATTGTAAATCAACTTAACAAAAATATACATGTTGATAAAATAAATAAAAGAAAAGGTACCTATGGCAAATCATTTTGCAAGGCAAACACTTTTTCATTTGTATTTGTTAACCCAGATTTTATTCATTTTCTTTCAGTTCAGTTCAGTCCCTCAGACCCGTCCAACTCTTTGCGATCCCATGGATTGCAGCACGACAGGGCTCCCTGTCCATCGCTAACTCCCAGAGTCTACTCAAACTAATGTCCATTGAGTTGGTGATGCCACCCAACTGTCTCATCCCATGTTGCCCCTTCTCCTCTTGCCTTCAACCTTTCCCAGCATCAGGGTCTTTTCTAATGAGTCAGTTCTTTGCATCAAGTGGCCAAAGTATTGGAGTTTCAGCTTCAGCATCAGTCCTTGCAATGAATATTCAGGACTGATCTCCTTTAGGATGGACTGGTTGGATCTTCTTGCTGTCCAAGGGACTCTCAAGAGTCTTTTCCAACACCACAGTTCAAAAGCATTATTTCTTCAGTGCTCAGCTTTCTTTATAGTCCAACTCTCACATCCATACATGTCTCCTGGGAAAACCATAGTTTTGACTAGATGGACCTTTGTTGGCAAAGTAATGTCTCTGCTTTTTAATATGTTGTCTAGGTTCGTCACAGCTTTTCTTCCAAGGAGCAAGAATCTTTTAATTTCATGACTCCAGTCACCATCTGCAGTGATTTTTGAGCCCCCCAAAATAGAGTCTATCACTGTTTCCACTGTTCCCCCATTTATTTGCCATGAAGTGATGGGACGGGATGCCATGATCTTAGTTTTCTGAATGTTGAGTTTTTAGGCCAATTTTTTCACTCTCCTCTTTCACTTTCATCAAGAGGCTCTTTAGTTCTTTGCTTTCTGCCATAAGGGTGGTGTCATCTGCATATCTGAGGTTACTGATATTTCTCCTGGCAATCTTGATTCTAGTTTGTGCTTCATCCAGTCCAGCATTTCTCACGATGTACTCTGCATATAAATTAAATAAGCAGGGTGACAATACACAGCCTTGACGTACTCCTTTCGAGATTTGGAACCAGTCTGTTGTTCCATGTCCAGTTCTAACTGTTGCCTCCTAACCTGTATACATATTTCTCAAGAGGCAGGTCAGCTGGTCTGGTATTCCCATCTCTTTCAGAATTTTCCACAGTTTGTTGTGATTCACACTGTCAAAGGCTTTGGCATAGTCAATAAGCAGAAGTAGATATTTTTCTGAAACTCTCTTGCTTTTTCTATGATCCAGCAGATGTTGGCAATTTGATCTCTGGTTCCTCTGCCTTTTCTAAATACAACTTGAACATCTGGAAGTTCACGGTTCATGTACTGTTGAAGCCTGGCTTGGAGAATTTTGAGCATTACTTTACTAGTGTGTGAGATGAGTGGAATTGTGCTGTAGTTTGAGCATTCTTTGGCATTGCTTTTCTTTGGGATTGGCATGAAAACTGACCTTTTACAGTCCTATGGCCACTGCTGCCTTTTTCAAATTTGCTGGCATATTGAGTGCAGCACTTTATCAGCATCATCTTTCAGGATTTGAAATAGCTCAACTGGAATTCCATCACCTCCACTAGCTTTGTTTGTAGTGATGCTTCCTAAGGCCCACTTGATTTTTGCATTCCAGGATGTCTGGCTCTATGTTGGTGATCACACTATCGTATTTATCTGGGTCATGAACATCTTTTTTTGTATAGTTCTTCTGTGTATTCTTGCCACCTCTTCTTAATATCTTCTGCTTTTGTTAGGTCCATACCATTTCTGCCCTTTATTGTGCCCATCTTTGCATGAAATGTTCCCTTGGTGTCTCTAATTTTCTTGAAGAGATCTCTAGACTTTTCCATTCTATTGTTTTCCTCTATTTTTTTTGCACTGATCACTGAGGAAGGCTTTCTTATCTCTCCTTGCTATTCTTTGGAACTCTGCATTCAAATGGGTATATTTTTCCTTTTATCCTTTGCCTTTTGCTTCTCTTCTATTCACAGCTATTTGTAAGCCTCCTCAGACAACCATTTTACCTTTTTGCATTTCTTTTTCTTGGGGATGGTCTTGATTCCTGTCTCCTGTACAATGTCACAAACCTCTATCCATAGTTCTTCAGGTACTCTATCAGATCTAGTTCCTTAAATCTATTTCTCACTTCCACTGTATAATTGTAAGGGATTTGATTTAGGTCTTACCTGAATGGTCTAGTGGTTTTCCCTACTTTCTTCAATTTAAGTCTGAGTTTGTCAATATGGAGTTCATCGTCTGTGCCACAGTCAGCTCCTGGTCTTGTTTTCACTGACTGTATAGAACTTCTCCATCTTTGGCTGCACAAAATATAATCAATTTGATTTCAGTATTGATCATCTGGTGATGTCCATGTGTAGAGTCTTTTCTTGTGTTGTTGGAAGAGGGTGTTTGCTCTGACCAGGGCATTCTCTTGGCAAAACTCTATTAGCCTTTGTCCTGCTTCCTTCTGTACTCTAAGGCCAAATTTGCCTGTTACTCCAGGTGTTTCTTGACTTCCTACATTTGCATTCCAGTCCCCTATAATGAAAAGGACATCTTTTTTGGGGTATCAGTTCTAGAAGGTGTTGTAGGTCTTCTTAGAACCGTTCAGCTTCTTTGAATTAGTGGTTGGGGGATAGACTTGGATTACTGTTATATTCAATGATTTGCCTGTAGAAGAATACAGATCATTCTGTCATTTTTGAGATTATACCCAAGTAGTGCATTTTGGACTCTTTTGTTGACTATGATGGCTACTCCATTTCTTCTAAGGGATTCTTGCCCACAGTAGTAGATATAATGGTCATCTGAGTTAAATTCACCCATTCCAGTCCATTTTAGTTCGCTGATTCCTAAAATGTTGATGTTCACTCTTGCCATCTTCTGTTTGACCACTTCCAATTTTCCTTGATTCATGGACCTAACATTCCATGTTCCTATGTAATGTTGTTCTTTACAACATTGGACTTTACTTCCATCATTTTCCCTAGGTACAGAGAAAATGTCCTGAAGGCTGGCCTTGCCCCTGGATATTTAATCTCCAGACTGCTTTCTTTCCCAACTGGAGAAAGTATCTCATCATATTGACTATTCACTTGGCAAATATTTATTGAATGTTTTGAAGTGCTGGGCACTGGGTCCCTACCCTCTTGGAGTTCTCCAGACTCATCAGGGAGACTGCAGCTGGGCAAATGCTTCACATTTTAACACATGAAGGCATGCAAAAGGTGAAGGCACTCATTGTCCTTATCTCTAAAATAAGGTCAGTAATAGTAACTATTACATAAGGCTGTGCTGAGGATTAACTGGGAAAACATGCATGTCAGTTGATGACTACAGTGGCTGGTAAGTGTTTTGGTTGTTATTTCTCGGGGCAACAATTATCTGTGCCTGAAAGAGGTGAACAAGATCAGAGACGAGCAATAGGAGTTTTAAAAAATGAGTAGGTGTTTGTGAAGTAGAAGTATCAGAGGATGAATGTTCCAGGAAAATGGAGCTGTGTGTGAAGACACAGAAGTAGTAAGGACCCAGTAAGTATCTGGAAAATGGATCTGGCATGTTGGAGGATACAGTGCATAGGGAGAAATGGAAAATGGTGGTAAACTACTGGGGGGCAAGCAAGACTCCAGGGAGGAGGTGACATTTGGACTGGGTCTTGAAGGATGAGTAGGATGCCAGGCAAAGAAGAAGAAAGAATATACTAGTGGTGGGAACACATATACAAAGGCACAAAGTTGTAAATGCATATGAACTATTTGGGAGACTGCATGCTATGGCCAGGGCTCTGCATTCAAGGACTTCTCTCCTCTGCTTAGAGGATTCAGAGATATCAGACCTTGTTTGGCAGATTGGTGGGATGGGCCCCCTGAAGTCAGTTTGCATGAGGGATTCATTGGGGAATAAAAGCAGTGCATGTGCAACAAAGGAAAGAGGGATGAAGGGAACAGATTCACATCTGTCTTACATGCTTACACAGGCAGACCTCAGAGACATTGCAGGTTCGGTTCCAGACTACCACAATAAACCAAATATGCAAATAAAGCAAAGCACATAAATTGTTTTGGTTCCAGAGTACACATAAAAGTTTTGTTTACACTGTAGAGTATTCTCTTAAGTGTACAACAGCATTATGTCTAAAAAAACAATGTGCATACCTTAATTTAAAAAAAAAGGCCTTATTGGTAAAAACGTCTAACGACCATCTGAGCCTTTGGTGAGTTGTAACCATTTTACAATGGGCTTCCCTGGTGGCACACTGGTAAAGAATCCACCTGCCTGTGCAGGTGATACAGGAGATGTGGGTTCCATGCCTGGGTCAGGAAGATACCCTAGAGAAAGAAATGGCAACCCACTCCAGTATTCTTGCTTGGGAAATCCCATGGACAGAAAAGCTTGACAGGCTACAGTGCACAGGGTCGCAAAAGATTCGGACATGACTGAGAGCACACACATGCAATCTTTTTACAATGGTAACATCAAAGATCACTGACCACAGATCACCATCACAAATGTAAGAATAATGAAACGGCTTGAAATATCATGACAATTACCAAAATGTGACTCAAAGACAAGGCATGAACAAATGCTGTTGGAAAAATGGCACTGAGAGACATGCTGGAGGCAGGGTGGCCACAAACCCTTAATTTATAAAGTATGCCATAGCCTTGCAGCCTGATAGAATGAGGGTGACTGTATTCAGCAGAACCTCTCCATATTGGCAACTGAGCCCTGAGGAAAGCTGAAAGTAGAAACTAGAGGGCTTATTAAAGGCTTGTTTCCTTAAAAACTCCAGGAGACTCAAGCACAAGCAGACTGTGCTTTGGTCTACACAAGACATACTCACCAACTCGGTGTAAACTGTTTTAGCATAAGGTGACAAGGTATAACAGAGCGGGGGGAGGGAGGAGAGTCTTCTCCCCACTTGTGCACAGGATACTGTGGCACTGCAGAACACTGAGGGCTCCAGAACACCACCAATATGGTGGTACCTCCAGGCCAGCAGAAGGCACACCCACCTGTAATGTTACAGCTGGTGGCCATGGTGACTGTCAGGACAGATGTGCTGATGGAGGCAGTAGACAGCCATCTTTTTTCCAGTAGTGCCCCTCGCAGAGGAGTGCCAAAGCAAGAAAAAACTAAAAGGGTGGGTAATGTGGTGGCAGGCAGGACTTGTCCTTGAACCCATATGAGAGGATCTTAGGAGATTCCTGGGACTCCCTTGGAGGAGGGGAGTAAAAACTATAGGAAGGAAAAGACCCTGCAAGAGGAAGATAAGGGCAAAAGGTAACAAACATGGGCTATATTTAGGGGATCAAATGGGTAGGACTTGGTGAAATTTGGATGTGGGTGATCAGGGAAATGATAGTGTGCCAGGTGAAACCAAGGTGTCTGGTTTATGTGGTTCCCCCAATGGAGGCGTTTATTGGGATTTACAGCCCATCATTCCAGAAGAAAGTATGTCAGGTATAAAGTGGGACCAAGCTAAGAGAGATGATGGGAACTAGGTGTAGCTAATTCACAGTAAGGGATTGGAAACCAAAGGCCAAAAATTTGTCTGGGTTGTGGGCAAGGGCTCTGTGTGGGGTTGTGGCTTCTCATCTCATGCAACCCAAACAGCAAGTTAACCTGACTTTCCCAACACTTTCCATCTTTTCTTCTCTATAGGATCCCTCCCTTCAATATTCAGACATGGCCAAGCATCTCCCATGTTTAAGACAAAAATTTTCCCTTGATCTCATATCCTTCTTCTGCTACTTCTTTTACCTTCTGATGGCTCAGTGAGTAAAAAAAAAAAAAAAAAAAAATCTGCCTGCAATGCAGAAGACACAGGTTTAATCCCTGTGTCAGGAAGATCCTCTGGAGGAGGGCATGGCAACCCACTCCAGTATTCTTGCCTGGAAAATCCAATGGACTGAGGAGCCTGGCCGGCTACTGCCCATAGGGTTGGAAAGAGTCAGACACGATTGAGTGACTAAACACAGCATACCAAGGGTTGCCTCAAGCTGCTGCTTCCAACTGCTTATCTCCCTACTCACTTCTGGCCTCTACTCCTATCACTTCCCCAGTATTTCACCACCACTGACCTCTGTGTTGCTAACACCAGTGTGTCCTTTACTGTTGCTGCTGTTCAGTCACTAAGTCATGTCCAACTCTTTTTGACCCCATGGACTGCAGCACACCAGGCTCCTCTGTCCTCCACTATCTCTTGGAGTTTACTCAAATTCATGTCCATTGATGCTATCTAACCATGTCACACATACCCTTTTTAAGGGGCTTCCCCAATAGATCAGAGGGTAAAGAATCTGCCTGCAATGCAGGAGACACAGGAGATGGGGGTTTGATCCCTGGGTTGGGAAGATCCTCTGGAGAAGGAAATGGCAACCTACTCAAGTGTTCTTGCCTGGAAAATTTCAAGGACAGAAGAACCTGTTAGGCTACAGCCCAAAGACTTGCAAAGAGTCAGACAGGACTGAGCAACTAAACACAGTCTCCTTTTCTGACCTTACATAATTTTACATTGCAGATCTCTTGTATGTTGACTTCTGTGATAGCATTAATTTAGCTGGTATTAAGAGTTTGAGGGAATTTAGTCTGGATGGAGTCTTCCCTGGTGGCTCAGATGGTAAAAGCGTCTGCCTACAATGCGGGAGACCCGGGTTCAATCCCTGTGTTGGGAAGATCCCCTGGAGAAGGAAATGGCAACCCACTCCAGTACTCTTGCCTGGAAAATCCCATGGACAGAGGAGCCTGGTAGGTACAGTCCATGGGGTCACAAAGAGTCGGACACGACTGAGTGACTTCACTAGTCTGGATGGAAATATGTGACAATACTTTTACTTTGCTCCCTATGCAAATTTGCCACTGAGCAGCAGATCAAAATTGAGGCCCTCTTGAAACCCATGTCAATGGCCTTCTGTCCCCAGGCTCTTAAATGTCTTGGCCTAAATAGAAGCCATATATCAATGGCCCTTTTCAGTGCCATGCCGTTTTTGAACATTCATGGCCATGAGTAAATGCTCACTATGTACCAGACACTAGTTTAATCACCTAACATGAACTGACGGAATTAAATTTCACTGCAAGATTGCAGGCAAAGGTCGATGGTACCACTATCATCCCCATTTTATAGCTGGGGTGACTGACACAGCTGCTAAGTGTGGAACTGGGATTAAAAACCCAGGTCATCTGACTGCAAAGTTCTCACTCCTAACCATGAGGCTGTAGTGTGAGAGGGGTGTCAGGCTGAGTGTGCAAAAGCCAGGCCCTTCCATCACCAGTTACCCAGCCCAAGGTCTGTGCTGCCCAGAGTCATTCAGTCACATGACATTCCTGCACAGGATTTTTCCAAATGAACTTTTTATTAATTTAAAAATCCAGAAATACAGTGACTACATAAATAAGTACCCTATTTAGGTACATGTCCTGTGAGAAGAGTGAAAGGGTAATACTGTTATGTTATTCTTACTTGTTTACATGAGTTAACTAGAAAATGGCTACAGCTGCTAAGTGGTACTTACGGGCTTTGCTTGTTCCAAGTGTTTATGGTACAAATAAATACACAAGAAGAACCACATCCATTCCTCTCTACTAAGTACAGGCGGCTCGGCCTCTTCTCTCTCTCTGCAACACTCAACATTGGAGGGTTTCTACATTGGCCTCGCCCAGCACCCCAGCTCCTGCTTCACACGGCGCCTGGCCAAGGTGTGTCCCGGCGCCTGCAGGCAACAGTCTATCTAGGGAAGCTCCCTGGGTGTTCCCTTCAGGTTGAGCTTTCAGAGAACACCTGGGTGGGAAGGTTTTGGGGCTGAGTCATCAGAAGGGGAATCACCACTGACTTAGAATCCAATGACTTGTTTCCATGCTATGGAAATACTGCCACCTCTGGGTGGGAGACAGCAGCTGCTTAATGTTCAACCCCCCCCACCCCCACCACTAATACTCTGAATGTCCTCCTTCCTTCCCCTCCCCTCCTCGAGAACAATGTGTCTGAGAGGCTGGTCCCCTGAAGGCCTGGCCACCAGGCCTCTGTGTCTCTTTGATGAAAACAGACTCCTTTATGCCAGGTTGCCATAAAGACTGGACCTTTTACATTTTTCCCTATTGGTGTCAAATAACAAAAAAATGTTCATCTTACCTATGGTCACAGAGTAGGAAAAATGGGATTTCTTGGTCCTTAATATTTAAGTATTCACTAGAGTTCATCCAGGCCCCCCTGAGGAGATAAACCTAGAGAGCAGGTTTGAGATTCCTACTGTGGAGAATTTATAGTTTTCCCTCAGAATGGATCACTTGGGCTCTGGTATTAGGCTGCAAAGAGACATTTTTGGAGCAGCCCTCACTGGGATCCATGATTCAGGTTCATGCTTGGTGCATGAGAGGAGAATGGTAGGAGGGCTTAGGATAAGGATTGGTATCAGAATCCCCATTTCCCCCAGTGAGCGATAATTCTCCTAACTGAAGCTTGGGAGGACGGAGTCCCTTTGCCAAGTAAAAACCAACTCCTGTAATTGGAGAAGAGAAACTGCCCTTTTAAGAAGCTTCTAGAATTTCATCATTTAACCAAAATTTTTGGACTAGAGAACTATGACTTCAGGACAGTAAATGAGGATTGAGCTGTTAATTGGTGAGTTTTGTCAACTTGAAAACACATGGCTGACCTTGCTGACTTCTAGCAACTCTTTCCTTAAATAATTATTTTCTTTTATGTAGACTCAGTTTCTAAAAGTTTTACTCAATTCTAACTTCTTTATGGAGGTTTAGGGTGAAAAGAGAAGTGGTGCCATAAGGTAAAAGTTCTTTTCCACCTCAGAGTGAAGGCAGCCATGAAATGGTGTTCTTATTCTTTCCCAGAATCGGTGCCATCAACAACCACATCATAGACCCAGGGCACAGCCTTCTGCTCACAACTGCTTATTTATCCTCCTGGGTGCCAACTGCCTCCAAGTTACTTAGGAGTCAGGCAAGGGAAAGAAGGGGAGAGTCTACACTAGTCGTGCCTCAGAATGAAGGCTGTAGTTCAGTATGTGTGCGCGCATGCACATGTGTATGTGTACCTGTGTGTGTGTGAATATGGGAAGTCATTCTAAATTTTAAAGAGAAGAATTTCATACTAATATTTTCTCTGTACTAAAGAACTCCTACTAAGAAATTCCCTTCTCTTTCTTTCACTGGAATAGCTTTCTAGAGGTTTTGTTTACTCTTTAACCTGTAAAGAAATGTGATTCTCCCAGACACTAGAGCAGTGTTGTGGCGTCCTAGCCCTCTTCCTCCCACAGAGAATTCAAAACTCTTCTAGTCTCTTTGGAGGAGATGTTTAAGGGCTGACATACCACTCCAATAAAGGAGCAAGTTATACTGTGCACGGCGTGAATAATTGACTGCATTTGAGTTTGGGGTTTTAGGACACTGTTGACTTAAGCAAAGTAAGCCTGCAGTCCAGCTGCAGCTTAAGTTTTCTTGCTTTCCTCTATCCAATACTGTTTGTCTTGTCTAACAGTGGCCCTTTTCAGACCTTTCCAGGTACAAAACTTTGACCAAATCTTCAAGCTCCGTTCGGCACACACGACTGGAACACATCTGGCTGATCTGGGCTTCTCCTTCAGTGAAGATCTTCCACTGGCCTAAAAGGCAAACACAAAGTGGCCCAGAGACGTGAGAGGAGGGCAGAGCCAACGAGGAACAGAGTTGACACCCCCATGCCTTCCCTGAATGCTCACGGATCCGCCAGGGGAGCTCGAAGACAGGCCTCACGAACTTTCAGCAAAGCAGACCCTGAAACACTTTCCTGGGGACAGATATGGAACATGGGTCACAGGGTCTTCATTTCAACACACAGCATTTGTCAGAGTCCCAAGAGTAAAACTTAAGCGTTATTCTTGGGATTTTTACAGTCTATTTAGTTAGCATTTAGGACTTGCTTCACCATCAGGTCATTAGCTCTTAGGTGGCAGTAGGTCAAATAAGGCACTTTGGGGACCTGTACCTGGTGCATTCCTGGGGCTTGGCTTACTCTCTGAGGCCTGAATATTAGTTTGGGTTACTTGATTGTTTACTGCTTGTTTCTTTATTCCTGCCACCCTTTGTCAAAAACTCTCCCCTCTCAGTTCCAGTGAAGTGGATGAACCTAGAGCCTGTTATACAAAGTGATGTAAGTCAGAAAGAGAAAAACCAAGAGCGTATATTAACGTGTATATATATATATATAATCTAGAAAGATGGTACTGATGAACCCATTTGCAATGAAGGAATGAAGATGCAGACGGAACAGACTTATGGACACAGTGACAGAAGGAGAGAGTGGGACAAATGGAGAAGGTAGCATCGACATACATACACTACGATGTGTAAAATGCATAGCTGGTGAGAAGCTGCTGTATAACACAGGGAGCCCATCCTGGCGCTCGTGATGACCTAGGGGGGTGAGAGCGGGGGAAGGGAGGGAGGCTCAAGAGGGAGGAGACATATGTATAATTATGACTGATTTGCATTGTTATATGGCAGAAACCATCACAACATTGTAAAGCAATTTTCCTCCAAGTAAAAAATACATTAAATTACAATAAAAGCACTCTAGATATATTTAAATGGATACTAAATGCTAAGAATGACATAAAAACTTGAAGGCCCTTCGCAAAGAACTGGTAAAATAGTGCTTGCTTTGTCTACTGATATATTTTAGACTGAGTCAATCTTTTTTTTTTAATTGACTTGTCATTAAACTTGATTAGTATATACAAAACAAACAAACAAACAACTCTCCCCTCTGCTTTGTCTTATGCCCACATGCTGGCCTCATCCCGCCCTTAGCAAGCCTCCCCTGCTCCTATGGCTCTGCAGAGAGTTCCAGTATCACATCCACCAGGGGACCCCTCTCTGCTCTGGGTGAACACAACTGCATCCCTAACCCCTTCCAGTCCCTGTTTTCTCCCCCCTCCCCCAGAACTGTCCACATTTCCAATGTGTCCCTACCAACTTCTCCATCCTCCCTCCAGTCATGCTAACCGAGCAAGCGGTTTTGAGCGTGTACCGTGTGCTGAGCGCTGGAAACCACTGGATGTCTCTGAACCATCCCTTTTCTAACTTTCCCGGTCCCTCCGGGGCATGATTTTCCTTCCCCTGCTATTATCCTGCTCTGGCAAATAGGCTTCCTAACAAAATGCCCACCTGCATACCCTCGTCAGTCTTCCTTTCATCCCCATAATGTTGCCACTTGGAGAACCTCTTGTCCAAGGTCAGCAAGCTCGTCTTAATCCAGAACTGACATTGAACCTCTTTTCTTTCTCTCACCACAGGAGATCATGTCCCCCCTTCCTTATAGCCTCCCATCTTGCTGCTCCTCTCTCACTTGGATTCTTCACTTCTCCCTAGTCTCTCAGATTTGATGGGAAAGGGGAGATGGGTCATGTAAGAAAGCAGCTTCCATCAAAGCCCTGCAGTGCACCAGAATCTGACAGGCACATTATACACAGGGTCAGGCTTGCACTTCTCTGTCCCCAGGTGACCCTGCAGGATCATCTCATCACTCACTGCCTTCAGCTGCACACAGAGGAACACATCATCTACCTCCATTATACACCCCCAGTGCTAACTGTGATGGGAAGAGTTTGCTTAAATCATCTTCCAAGTGCCCCAGTGCCTAGCACAATGCCTGGCTCACAGTATGAACAAAAATATGTTCTCTGAAATTAATTGATAATTTCAAAAGTCACATTATTGATCATGGGATCCTAGACTCTGCCTCCTTTATTCCCGACTCACAGGAACTTCCAACTCCATTTGAATTCTCCTACCGTCCAGTTAGTTGTCTACTCATCTCCCGCAGAATAAACACTTGACCTTACCAATCCTATGTCCAGCTGCCTACTGGAAAACTCTCCTCAGATGGACTTCAAACATGTTCCAAATAAAACTCATTTTTTTTTTTTTTTTTTTTTACCAATTTTCATTCTCCAGTTTCCTACTGGTGAATGGTATTACTCTACATTCAATCTATAAAGTTGCTAATATTGGAGTCATTCTAAACTCATTTCTCTCTTTGCTCCTGATCTTGATGGTGTAACTTCCACCCCTCACAGGGACACCTCCTCCTCTGTCTAACTGACTTAATACAGTCTAACAGCTTCCTACAGACAATCACCAGCTCTCTCGCTAGAAACCCACTTTCCACCCTATATAGCAAGTACCACTTTCTGAAATCCAGATATGAATGCATCATTCACTTGCTTAAAAACCCCTACTGGGGTTCTCTGGTCTGGAGATCAAGTACAACTTCTTAGTGTGGCATATATATCAATTTGCCAACAAAGATCCATCTAGTCAAAGCTATGGTTTTTCCAGTAGTCATGTATGGATGTGAGAGTTGGACCATAAAGAAGGCTGAGCACCAAAGAATTAACGCTTTTGAACTGTGGTGCTGGAAAAGACTCTTGACAGTCCCTTGGACTCTAAGGAGATAAAACCAGTCAATCCTAAAGGAAATCAATCCTGAATATTTATTGAAAGGACTGATGCTGAAGCTGAAGCTCCAGTCCTTTGGCCACCTGCTGTGAAGAGCTGACTCATTGGAAAAGACCCTGATGCTGGGAAAGACTGAGGGCAGGAGAAGGGGGCGACAGAGGATGAGATGGTTGGGTGGCATCACTGACTCAACGGCCATGAATCTAAGCAAGCAAAGACAGGGAAGCCTGGTGTCCTGCAGTCAATGGGTTCATGAAGAGTCGGATGTGACTGAGCAGTGGAACAACAACAACTGGCTTCTTTAGAATATGGCTTCTCAAAGTCATACATGCTTAATAAATGCATCTGAGAGCCAAGAAACATCTTTCTAAGGCACCATCTTCATACACTTGATACACTGTGTATAAGTTTGCAGCAAGTACCCATGCTCCTTGCCTGCTATCTCAACTCACTGGCTTCTTCCAGGCCCTCTACTTCCTGCCTCCAGCTTGTCTCACCTTTCTGTGCAACCCATGTGGCCTTTGTGATTCTTCATCACCCACACCCACATTTCTTGTTTGCTCCTGTCTGAATCTTCTCTTAGGATGTACCCTCTCCTTGACTGATTTCCTGACCTGTTGCCCAGTCACACCCTTCTCTTTCAAAACCCACCTCTTCCCTGAATAAGCACACCTGGCTCTCATCTCATTGTTTTTCACAGTTTCCCCTGAACACTTAGGTATTTAACTCTTCAGAAGTATACTAATTCATAATGAACGCACTTGCATGTTCTGTCTCACCCATTAGAATTCCCAATGGATAGAAATTCTGTGCCTTTTATTCCTTTAGAAGGCCTCTCACCCCTCCCCCCACCTCCCACCCTCCCCGGTGCCTAGCAGGATCTAATTCCAGGCTCCACCTAGCCTAGAAAGCCTAGGGAGAATCGCTAGTAGGCTTGAGTGCTTTTAAAGACACATGACCACCCAGGGCAGTTCCAAGGAGTCAAACAGAACTTTGAGACAACCCAAGAATCGATATGCAGTCATCTTCTCTCTCTCTCTCAGCCCCACCAGTGAGGTCATAGCTTTCCAGATGTGAGGTCTCCACATCTGGATAGGCCAGACCTTGGAACCTCTCAAGACGCTGGGTTTCATAACCCAGAGGAGAGAGAGAGAATAGTCTCTCTAAAGTTGATGTGGAGCATTGCTCCTGTTCAGTGAGAACACAGCCGGTACTTCAGCTGGGGAGACAAGACGTGGAACACTAGATGTGTTTTCCAAGGAGGTGAAGACAGTTGTCACTTACTCAGCGTTGTCCTGGTCACCAGCTTGAAGTGATGGAGTTCCTCAAACATCCTCTTGGAGATCTTCTCAATATGGAAGTGCTGGAGGATGCCTGAGGCCAAGCGAAAAATCAGGCAAGTGGTCAGGTGCTATCTGGAATCAGCAATGCTGTTTTCTGCTTGAGCTAAGCATATCATCTCATTACTGGGGCTTAGGAGTCTCGAGCTGGGCTGTGTAATGTGCTTAACCAGGAACTTGGTTGACTCGAGGGTTATCATTGACTGCTTTTGTTTTCTTGGCTCACTGACCTTCCCCCTGGTTCTCCAGAGGATGGAGATAAGGGAGACAGAGCTGCTGACCGTGGGACCCTTTCCTGGGGAAAGCCACGGGGAATCAAGCATGGGTGCTGGTTGGAGTTTCTGTAGCCCAAGGCAGTATTAGACATTCTGCCCTTGACCCCAGTCTGAGTTGGCTATGTCCCTGCCAAGCCACTGGGCGGTCCCCCTGGCTCAGCAGTGAGAACTTGAAGCAGGCTTTGCACATGGGTCATTTGTGTAAATGGAGAAGCCATCCCACTTCCTAAACTCCCCAGAAGGCATATTTTCCTTTGGGAAACAATCATAGCTCCTTTCGCTTTCCCTTATAAAAATGGGCAGAGTGAAAATAACCGGGCTTCCACAGTCTCAACCTTGCCCAAATAGCTTTCATCAGAATAACATGTGAACAATAGAAAACTGCCTTGCAGTTAAGAAGCAATGTTACCAGTCCACTTAAATAATCCTCCAGAGGTCTACAGGGAGCAGCGGACATGGAACCTGGGTTTTCCTCTGTCCAGCATGCACAGATCTTTGATGACCCAGTGTTGTGTACAACAGGCTCTTTAGAGGTGATAGTAACCAGTTGAAAAGCATACACACCTCTCTGTAGGGCAATGCCAGTAGGGGAGCCAACAGAACAGTGCTTAGTCCTGGTGACTAAGGAGCTAAAGAGTTAAGAGATGGCAAACCAACATTCCTAGGTCAAAAGCAAAAACAAACAGTGCTGAGCCTTATATGTGTGTTCTAGCATATTTTTAAAGGGGTACAGAGAAGTTCCTGTTCTTTTGAGAAAGAAGGGAGACAAAAAAAGGTCCACAAATACTAGAGCAGTTGTTCCTTAAAAGATGGGTCCAAGTACTGCCTGTAGCAGCATCATCCGACTATTTGTTAGAAACACAAGTGTTTAGATACTCCCCTTGGCTGACTGCACTCAAATTTCTTGGATGGGGCAAGGTAGCTGTGTCTCACTCTAGCACCCTGCGTGATGCTGAAACTTACTCGAGTTTGAGCACTCTCGAGCCTTAGGTGGGATCCAGTTGCAAAAGGATGTGCATTATTTCCAAATTGAAATGTCACCTCTACACTTGGATTCCTTGAAAACTTGACCAGACTAGATCAGCCTTAGTCTTGTAGCTATGGGATGATTTGAATAGATGTAGGTTCACAATGAACAGAACGTAGCTTTCTTGGGTAGTCAATGGGAGTAATCAGGAAAGGAATGGGACCTCATGCCTGGGATTGCCACTCCAGTGAGACTATAATTTTCTTGAGGCAAGAGGTCTCAGTATGATTCGAGACTCTGCTTGGCACTGAATGAATGCATTTTCATGTTTGTTGAGCTTCATCTTGGAAACAATAGTAGATTACATTTGGGAAGTTTACAATCCCGGCTGTACACCAGAATCACCTGTGGAGCTTTCTGAACAAACCCTTAAGCCCATCCCTACTCCTGGACAATTAGTCAGACTCTCTGTGGGTAGGATCAGGCATTTGGTATATAAAAACCTTCCCAGATGAGTCTGATGTGCAGCCAGGGTTAAGAACCACTCCTCCAGCCTTGGTTTGTGTGAGAAAGACAACAAACCCCTATGGTCAATACTTACTTTTTAGCCCAGGACACAGTTAAAGGGCACAATAGCAACTGTGTGAGTCATGTGTTCATTTCTAAGCAAATGGGAAATCTTCTGACTGAAACAGGGGAACAGGTTGAAGAAACCGAAGATGAAAAACGAAGATGACCCTTCCTCTCCTTCCCTGCGTCCCCCTTACAAAAAAAAAAAAAAAAAAAAATAATAACAAGAGATTAATGTCGTCTGGCTCACCTTTTCGAATGGTCCAAACGTGGACCTCTACCTGAGGTGGTCTCTCTGTCTCCAGTGCTATTTTTCTGGTGGTCTCCCCGTCCTCCATGAACACAGACTCATATACAGGCATTGTTTCTTCTCCACAAAAGTAGCCTTTGCTGTCAAAGCTTTGGCCCGGAAGTTCTTCTGGAATCAGGAAGTGAGTAGAGATTTGTCATGGTTTTCCAAAAGTCAGAGCAAACCTCTGCATTTATGTAGTCTCAGCATTCACGGCGCTGCACAAGCATCAAAAGTGGACAATCTACAAGGACATTCCTACAGGGATAGAAATCCCACCAACATTTCACTGCCCCTGTAACAGTCACTAGATCACAAAAGAGCACATGACCTTTAAGTCCACGTGATGACAGAACACTGGCCCCAAACCCACAATGGATCCACCATCACTTGAAAAGTGGAGCTTCATGAAGAGCAAGAATGTGACAAGATACAAAAGTGCTGGGCACTTAAGGGAACAGAGGATTTTCCATGCTTGGTCAGGATCATGGTTGGCCTTGCTCAGTGTTGCCAACAGAGACCCAAGGAATGGGCTGATGGAAGGCCTCAGTTAACTTCCCTAACATCATTTAGGTATACTTGGAAAACATTTATGACACTCATTGATGAGCATATACTTGCCCAAAGGATCTATCCAAATAGGGCTGACATTTCTGAATGCTCTTTGATTTGTTTTCAAGGGGAATGCTAATACCGGATCAACACCGGTGCCAAAACCTAGATGTCAGATTAGTCATATGTGCACTATGCCAAATGAACGGTTGGAAGACACAAAAAAGTTGCTCAAATCCCTCAACTGTGGATCATTTAAAGTATAAACTAAATTGTTGGATTTCAACTTCCAGGCATAGGGATACCGGCTCCCTCACTCCTCCTGCTCTATGCTCCCCTTTCCTCAGCCCCCTACCAAAAGAAGTTGCCCTTGGTTGGTTATCAGTGAGTTAAGTTCTTACTGGCCTTGTAATGAACACCCTCCTTGGCTCTGTATTTAAAGTGTAACGCTCAAATCAGGAACAACAAAGAAAAGCTGAGGACACCCTGACAGATTTTGAATATGTGCAGAAGCCATCTGTAAGAATATCTGATGAAACCATTGGGTGTTGAGTGCTTTGGACCTGTGACTCTAATTAGGGGGATTCACTCTTACCCAATCAGACGCATCTGGACTAGAGTTTGTATTCAAATTGCTATTGCATGTCTCTTGCTGACTTGATTACCTCTCCCATTCCCATCACCATTTGGGCACTATAAGGACAAAATCCTAGTCTTCTCTGGGTGATCCCAGGTTGTACTACACAATTTGCAGATTATCCTAGAGTCAAGCTTACTTTCCCCTTTTGTCTTTCTTTTCAGTAATTTAATTACTTCGTGGGCTGGTCTTTTTTGGTGAAATGCTAAGTAATTAAGGGATGTGTGCTAGCACTTTCCAAATGAGTGGAGGGGGGAAGAGGTCACGGAGTATACAGGAACCTCTGTATATCAATTACCAGCTTTAGAATGAGAGCCTGGTTCATGTGTTAAATCCTGCTCACCAGCTATAGCTATAACTGCCCTAAGAAATCCATGAAGGGACTGCAAGTACCTACCATATGCTAAAAATTTCTCCCAGTGTCCTGAAAAGTCAGCCTGTCCCACAACCCCTCCCCTCCAAGAGCTTAATTTACTCACTACAAGGGATTGACAAACAAAAAAATCCATTAGTGATTCATCCAGGCTGGCACATGAAAATATTAAGAGTAAATAAACAGACTGTATCTTTTGAACTACCTGCTTGGCAACCTCTTCATTCCACACCCTTCACTTCAAGGTGCTTCCTGATCACTGCGTGTTCACCTACTTTCATTTCTTTCCAGGGAAGCATGACATGCCTGAATTCATTTCTGGCCATTACCACTTTCCACGAGAATGTTCATGTCCTGAGCTCTCCAGAACTAAGAAACCATTCCTTATGGAAGTGGGGATGACTGACACAGGAGATGTATCAGTATTATCCCAGCCCAAGAAACATGCTTGAAGTTTTAAGCTTTTCCTGCTATAATCCAAAAGGAATGTGTCATTATGGGAATTTTGGGTACTGGGGTGGTATGGCGGAGTTGAGAGTGAGTTGGGGAAACTTCAGGCAGTAGAAGTCCAATACAACTCCGAAGATGGCCACTGATACATAAAGCAAGGCCAGCCTCCACCAGAGCAAAGAGAGAGAGAGGTGAAACTCACATCCTACATTTTGGCCTTGCTTTGTTACTGGAGGGCCCTGCAATTGTTTGTTCTAAGAAAATTTTTGACTGAATCATTTGCAAATTTTCTCTCTTTTCTGTTCTCAGCATGAATAACTGAATTTACTCTTCTTTCTTCTGTCAATCTCTTCCCTGCTCACTCCTTTATTCCTTTTCTTCTGTGTTCTGTGTCATTGTCTAAGAGGCTGAGGATGTCATGACCTTGCCTTTTTCACCCCTTCACATCATTCAGGACTCTACTCAACATCATTCTTCATAGAAGCTGACCCTTACCAGTCTTTTGAAAATGCTCCACCCTGCCAGTCCCATTCACCTGATCTTTGTGTTTTTTTCTTCCCAGTACTCGGCACCACAGAAAATTACCTTATTGTTTTGTGTTCATTCTTTCGTCTCCGGCCAGGATGTAAGGAGCATTGCTGGCAAGTAGCCTGCATCTGTCTGCTTTATCTCCCTATTCTCAGTGCCTGGAACCATGTCTTGCACACAGTAGGCACTGAATATGTGTTTCCAGATTGCATGCTGCATGACCAAGTGCATGCCCCTTGAGGCTCTGAAGTCACCTCTGTGGCTAGAGACTCTTGGAGGGATACATGACTATCAGAGGAAACTTAAAATTCACAGACACCTGTGTGTGGCCCACTGAGGGCAGGTGGCAGAATGGGACAAGACACTCTCTCCTCCATGTTGCCCAGTAAGTCTGCCATCTCTACATGTCTGAGCAGTGCAGGAAAGTGGGAAAAGCCACTCTTCCAGAGAAACAGGTTTAGTCAATAAGACTCTTTAAGATATTGTCAATTGGGATTCTGAGAGCAGTTTTAAAAAATAAAAGCCTTTATTTCTTTTTCTAGTTATAAAAGTCATACACATTTACTGCTGAAAATTTAGAAAATGCAGATAAACAAAAAGAAGAAAATAAGAATTGCCCATCATCCAGTCACCCTAAGATGGCCACTGCTACATTCTGCCATATGTCCTTCCAGTTTTTTTTTTTTTTTTTTTTGGTCTAAGAATATTATCAATGCTATTCATTAACACAAGTAGTGGGATCATAACTACATATTCTTTTGTAGCTTGTTCTTTGTACTTAATAGATGTATTGTAAGGATATTTCTGTGCCATTAAATCTTGTTCTATGGTAATTTTTAATGGCTGTATAATACACCACAGTGCAGATGTACCGCAATTTATTTAACCATTTCCATACTGGTGGACTTTCAGGTTGTTTCTAATGTTTCACTATGGTAAACAGCACTGCAGTAAAAATCCTTGTTTGTATATATCTGTATGTCTCTGATCACTTTCTTTGAATTTCTAGTAGAACTGCTTAGCCAGAGAGTGTAAGGTGGGACACATGTACACCCATGGCTGATTCATGTTGATGTATGGCAAAAACCACCACAATATTGTAAAGTAATTAGCCTCCAATTAAAATAAATAATTTTTTTTTAGAAAAAGATAAGCATAAAGATTTGAATAAATGCCACTAATCTGAAACGCAACACTTGTTCTGTGTCCTGTGCTCACATCCTTTTGACTCCTTCCCTCTTATTTGAATCACCTACACCCATCCAATCCTAACCATACAAAGAAATGGGATTTGGTTTGAAGGTGTGAGATTCAAATTGGAATATTATATAGCGGGAGGGTTTAACTTACCTGGGTAGTCTAGGTAACTATTAATTTGTGTCTGAAATTATCTTGTTCTATTACTTTTACAATTCTAGGTGTTAGACCCTTGACAGGAGAGAACACTGTATTGGTGGACCTACTTCTAAGTGACACTAAAAGGCTTGGGGTTCCAGTTAGATCGTAAACTTGGAAGTTATAAGGTCATAGTGGCTGGGTGGCCGCCACGTTCCTATCCGCAGAATGTGCTCTCTCCCTGTCCCTACTAAGTATCTCTCATCATCAACCTTAATGCTCCAATCCTCCACTTCATATCAGATAGCTCCTGGCCTTCCTATCCACACATTGCCCCCTGTTCACTTTGGAAGATGAAGGTTGTTACATTAAGAAAGATTTTGTTTGTGCTATAAATCAGTGCTCCTCAAACTTTAATGAGCATTGGAATCACCTGGGCAACCTTGTTAAAATGCAGTTGGTCTGGGGTGGGACTTGAGAACCTGCCTTTCTAACTAGCTCCCAGGCACTGCTGGTCCAGAAATCATACTTTGATTAGCAAGACCATAAACCAACCGGAGCCTCCAGCAGTGGTTCCCAAAGTTGTCTGCAAATTACAGACAAGAAGGCCTGGGGGTCTTCTAAAATTCCAAACCCCAAGCTACACCTCAAATGACTTAAATCATAATCACTGGGGATGAGACATAGGTATTTTTAGAAGCTCTCTGGGGGATTCCAAGGTGCAGAGAAGTTTGGGAACCATTGGCCTACATGAAGATGCTCAAAATACATATATACATTGACTAAGTTCGTGTTTACCTGCTACTCATGAGGAATTGCCTAAATTGAATAAATGATTTAACTCTTTGCCTACATTTTAAAACATTTGTTTTTTTTTTTTTTTTTTTGAATCTATGTTTACAATAATGCTTTGCAGGTAAACATAAGAAATGACAAATTCATGTGCCTGGAAGTGACTAATTCATTCAGTCCTAGAATGTTAGAGCTGGGAAAGCCATAAGAAATCTTTTCTAACTCTCTCACTTTATAGAGAAAGAAACTGAGGCTCAGAGAGGTGAAGTGACTCATTCTAGGTACACAGGAAACCAGTGGCAGAGCCAGGGCCAGAATGCTTGATTACCAATCCAGTACTCTGTCAACCCCAATACTATGGACTGTGTTTTCCTCTAGCTCATGTGTCAAAACCACCATTTAACTAATCGATTGCCTTTATTAAAACAAACAAACAAACAAACAAACACTTCACATCTTCTACTGGCCTGGAAAAAACAATGGGCTGGAAGCGACCTGGGTTCCAACCTTGGTTTTATTATCTATTTCTGTGACTGTGGGCAAGTCACTTCACTTTATACACCTTAATTTTCTTTTCTTTAATAGAGAAATGATAATATCATAGGATTTTAGTACTGGTAGGAAGCTTGGATATCAACTGATCTGGCACATTTCCAAAGTCACACAGCAGCTTAGGACCAGAACCCACTCTCCTTCCACTGTACCTCATCCATTTCTAGTCCTGTCTGCAAAAGAAAATGGAGGTAATTGTGCTTTGACAAGTTAAATGGTGATATTAACGGAGGCGGCTATTGTCCTTCCTAATAATCACAACAACCTAACTTCTCTAGGATTTAGAAAAGCAAGGTTTAAGTTCAGTCCTTATGGCTACATGGGTTCAGAGGTGTGGTAGACACAAGCAAATCCCCAGCCAATTTCTGGTAAGTCAGTGTCTTCCAAGCACCCACCTTATCAGCTCTTCAGAAGGGGAGCGAATGTAGCTCCTTATTAGCAATTAGTAGCACTATTACTGTTACAATTACATGGCAGGTTTCTGATGCTCAAAGAACATTGAGGATGACTATGTGGGGAATCTTGGTCAACCAAAGGCAGGGCTTCCAACCAACGCACCTTTTGCCTTTTTACCTGGACACACCTTGCAGCACTTTCCGTCTATTTTTTGAGGATACTTGCAGGGGTATCGATTGGGGCAGTGGATTTTCTTGCACTCTTGCTTGGTGACATTACAAGTGCACAGCACACACTCCACAATGCCAAATGCCCGGAGGTTTGGGTGCCAGGACTCGCCATGGGAATAGGTCTTTCCATTGGAAACACACACTGGAAGAGAACGCAGGACTGGAAATTAAAGGCTAGGGAGCTGAAATGGGCCCCTGTACTCAGAACCCAAGCCCTGAACCCCTTAAGACATCAAGCATCCTTCATTCTTGTTGTGGCCATAGAGATAGGTTCACAGAGCAGCTTCTGTAACCAAAAAGAGCGTGGGCCTTGTTCCACTGTCAGCAATTATTCCAGATCTTCAACAGGTCTCTGGATGCCCACAAGTGCCTGACACACAGTAGGCCATCAATAAATATCTTCTAAATGGAGGAATGAATGGATGCATGAAAGCAGAGTTCTGTGTGTCCTGGGTGTCTGATAAGGAACCTCCTAGAATGCTGCATTCAGACCTGCAGTTCCACAGAGGACTGGGATGGCCCAAGTGGATGTGCTTCTAGGGATGAAAATCTCCCAGGAAGGTTTGTTGCCCGGGGAGGCTAGAAGCAAACACTACTGCTCTTCTCAAAGTGCCGAGTTTTTCCAGATCCTGAAGCAAATCCCTTCAGGTCAAATGCTATGAGAATCTGATCTAGTAACACAGGTGGGTATGGAGAGTAATAGTGCTAGCTTACTCTCTGACATGGGAAAGAAAGTGCTGAGACAAGATTGAGAGGGAAAGGACCCACCCCTCCTGGGTAAATGGTGGAAGGTAGCTTTTTTTGCCTCTAATCTTCTGGTAACATCCCATCTCTTCATAGTGGCTGTAGAGATTTGGCTACAGTGAATCACTGCCTGCCCTCCAGCTACCTTTTGGTGATCTCACATTTATTGAGTGGAAGAGAAGTCACCAGCTCCATGTTATTTTTTTGGGGGGTGGGGCTTGTAAGAACAAGCATTTGGGCTGCAGGCCGTGGGGCCTATGAAGGGAAAGCGTCAGAGGAACAACCTTCAGTGCAAACCAACCAAAACATATCTGACTCCTAAGGTAAGGCACAGAGCTAGGCTCTGATGTAAGACCTGCCCATGCTGCAAACAGAGAGGTCTGAGAATGAGTTCTCTCCTTTTGGAAAGTGCTGAGACATTCTGGAGATTTCCAGCCATGACGGGGACTGGGTGTGTTTCTCATTATTCCCATCACCTCATCATACCCGGGGAGACCTGTAGGCACTGAAATCAACAACATCTCTAGGGTGGGTCCTATCACTTAAGGCGGGGCAAGGGTGGGAGAAGGAGCCCCACTTGGGGCGTTTCTAGGAACTGACTGATTTGGCTGCAAGACAATGGCCTCAGAAGGATGACTCACTGGGCTATTTCTTTCTCTTCAAGTCCACTGGGTCACATTAGGAAATATGGATGATGTTGGCTGCCTTTTCCTATCCTCTGTAAGAGCTGTTCTAGTACTAGGCACTCTAACAGGTCAATCTATATAAAGATTTCAAAGACCCTAAACCAGAGAGGAACCGAATTACAGAAAGATAAAGTGAGGATGGAATCACAGGACAAGATGGACCAGATGTGTTGTTCTCTCTCCTGTTCATCCCTCTTCTCTCTCCTCTCCAGAGAGTGGCATTCCCTTCTGGACAATGTGATCACGTGGGTGCAGACTCTGCTTCAGGAAAACTTAGGCTGGACCCAAGAATGATGGGGTCTTATTGTTTCTCCTCTTGGGGTCTAGCAAGGGACAGAGGAGATGTATCTCAGAGGAGTATGCTGTCAGCAGGAAGGACAGAAGCACGGCAGGCAGGACCCACAGTGATGGAGAGCCAGGTTACCTCTCCCCTAAACATTTGGACTAGGGGAATCATCCAGACCAGGTGAGAGCCTACACACTGAAAGTAATACAGTGAGATCGATTCTCTAGGGTAAAACACAGCCTTCTCCTCACCAACAAATTCTCAAGATGATTTTGAGTCATCCAGCTGGGGTGTTGGGAGTTGGAGGTGGGCACAAGTGACTCTCCAATGAACTATAATAGAAAAAGGTCAGGAGAGAACGGCTGAGTCCAAATTAATGGCGGTAACGAATAAATGTAAACCAGCTGGGGCTTTTGTAGGACATGGAGAAATGAAGGGATGAGCCTCTGCCCTGAAAATGAAGAGGTCTGTGGAAATTATGGGATTTAGGATTTTTCAAAGTCCATTTCCCCTCCTGTTTTTTAAGACTTTGAAATTCTTTCAGAGCAAATGGAATCTATTCAAGGCAATTTAAGATTGAAAATCAAACTGCATCTTTACCTAAACTCCTCCTTTAGTAAATTCATATCAGAATGCCTTGGAATTTCAAAATAATAAATTTCAAATCAAACCCAGATCAATAGTAAATATTTCCAATTCTGCTAATAGATCACCATTTTTTATTAAGAGTTTTATTTTGAATGTTCTTCTTTTAAGCCTCTTAGTTTCAAAAGCAATTAATTTTTTTTAAAATCTGTAATCTGAAATTTACATCTAACTAGTAACAGATGTGATCAACTAGCTTTGGCCTGACTAGCTTTGTTGAAATTTATAGTAGGGGTTCTTTTAACGGATTGTTTTTCACCCATGTTATTCAATCATTCGGTTTAATAATTTATTACTTTTAACCCATTCAGAGAACTGTCTTTGGTTTTTCTTTTAAAGGAAACAAAACATGTTTGTGGTTTCATAATAAGGAACCAGCTGAGCTTGTGCTCTGATGAACTGGTTGACAGGATGCCTAGAAAAGTAAGAAGCAGTCAATTATTTGATTGAATTTCTCTCCCCACCCCACTACTGGTGGGGTAGGGAGGTGCGGTGCAGGGTCTCAGTGGAGAACTATGTGCAGGAGGGAATGGGGCTGTGGATTCGTGTGGGTGCCTGCTGTAGTCAGCTGGTCATCTGAGTGGGCTACACAGTGGTACTAACCTAATCAGTCTGCCTGTGGCTCAGCCAGGAGGTTTCTGGATTTCTCAATGGATTACTCATTTCTAAGCATAATCTCCTCCTATGAATTAGAATCCCTGCATGTGGAGCCTGGAATAAGTACCTTCAAGAGTCCCAGGAGAAGCTGGGGCAACGAGGGGTAAGAATTGCTATTTCTAAGGTTCGGATGAGAAATTTAGAAGCGTTTAGAGCTGAGTACCTTTGAAGATTGGGTGTTCGGGTGGAAAACCAACCACCTTTCATCTTGTTAAAGCCCCAGTGAACTTTCCCAAATGACTTTCAAGCCCCAGGGGCATGGGATAAAATGCTGGATGGTGCATTAGATTCACAGCTTTCTCACCTTTTGTCCTTAAGGACAGATATGCCTGAAATATAAACTATGGCCTTTGGACTGACAGTCCCCTGGAGCTGCTTGTCCACGCTGGCACGGTAGACTGGATGGTAAGTGATCCATGTGGGAATGTCTGATATGCACGGGATAAAGGGTCCTTTCCTAGCTCCAGTCCTCCAAAGACTGGGGCCGCTGAGGCCCCGACTGGGTGTGGTACCAAAGAAGCCTGTCCCTTACCTTGTCCATGCTTGTGTTTGTTATTGATGACGATCTGCACGATGGTCCCCGAGGCTTGCTGCGAATCCATGAGTGCTCCCCGGTGACTTCTGGCCCCGGGAAAGCGGGGCAGACCTCCAGCCTGTCGGCTCGGTGGAGGATCATAGTGTGAGCGGTGGTAAGAATGCCTCTGTGAAATGACAAAAGGACAAACTCAGCCCCCTCCGATTCTGCCCATGAGGAGACCAAGACGAATCTAGCTACCTTAGAGGTTGTTTGATGAGTTTTGGTGATGAGCTCTAATCTTAACTCCATGTCCACCCAAACCCAATAGAGACATTGGGATGTGTAGGATGAACAGCACGGGTAGCTGCTGAGATGTCTCTCTCCTTGTAGGAGACTGGACTAGATTCACAGACTAGCCTCAAGGGAGAACATAATCCCCCAGGGTAAAGTATCTTTCCTGTTCCCAAGAATCTCACCTTTGGGTTTAAGAAGTTAGATTGTTGCCTGCAATACAAGGCAGAGTGTGATAGAGGCCAAAGGATAAGGATAAAATGCTGTGTAAATTAAGACCAAGACAGAGAACTTGTAGTCGTGGAGAGTTTGTGACCTGGGCCATGAAGGGTAAGCAGACTTTTTACAGGCAGACTTGGTGAGGAATATTTCAGGCAGAGATTTCCAAGTTGAGAAGGTGTAGCAGAGAACATAGAATCCATAAAAGGGAACAGTTGGAGGATAACGTTCCAAAAGTGGGTTAGAGCCAGATCGTGGAGGACTTGAAATGACAGGCTAAGGGGCGAGGACTTTATTTGGTAGGCAATAGAGGTGAGAGTATAGAAGTCTTTCAGGGATTTTCTTTTTAAGTATGGGGGGGAAAAAAGCTGTGTTTCAAAACACTGAGTCCTGATAATGTGTAGGGTGAACTGGATAGGAGGAAGAGGCAGGAGGCAAGTCTCATCTGGATAAGAGGTACTGACATGCAGGCAGATGCAGGCAATGAGATGAGGTCACACAGCAGGGCACAGATACCCCAGACGTTTTATGGACAGAAGCATTGATTGTGTAGGATGATACTAGAATGTCAGCTCCAGAGGTGAAGACTTTGCTGTATCCACCGCTGTATCTCCAGTGCCTTAAAATAGTCTCCAGCCTCTAGAAGGTGCTCATCAGAGCCTTGTTGAATGGATCAAGGAAAGCTGCAGTCCCTCATGAAAGCTTAGAGTCTTGTAGTACAGATGACTCCATCACTGCTCTTTCAGCAAGGGTTCAAGACACACGATGAGTCCATATTCTGCTATGCATCCCTCATCCAGGAGATGAAGTAGAATAGGGGTAGAGGAGAATGGAATGGACATAGGCTACAACCTTAAGGCTTAAAACCAAATAATAGTGTGTTTTAGGGGTAATTGTCAGGGGTAAGAGAAGGGGGATCCCCTGAAAGAACCAGGCAATTAAAAAGGAAGATCCTTATATTCAATGACAGAAATATCAGGGAACATTGAGATGGTAGTTATGGGGTCCCCTGACCCCACCATCCCATAAAACATTTATTATAGTTATGCTCTATAGATACATACGTAGCAAATTTAGCTTTGGGAATTATTATTACTCTTCTGGTTAGGGGGTGGGAAGGCCTTGGTGGGAGAAGGAGAGAGTGAATAGGAGCTGGAGTAAGAGAAAGAGAACATTAATTTTATATCCAAGAAAAGCCCATGCTGGTACATTGCTATAAAAACTTACACAATAAGAATTTACATCAATTTATTATCATGCACACAGACAGTATTCTCAGTGCAAATATTTTTCATTCCCACAATGGCTCATATGTCTTTTTCTGCCACAATCAACTCACATTCCACAAAGGCCATTACAGACTGTTCTGTCCTTTCTAGAGTTTGGTAAAGTTTTGCCAAAGGAATACAGTTGCCAAAGAGAGGACAGTTTGGCTGGTGGGTGTCCTACTGATGCCGAAACGAGGGGGTTCAATGGGGCTAGAATTTGAGAGAGAAGATTGCTGACCCAGGATAAGCTGCAAGTACAAGGAGTTCTTTGATTCATGTGGGCAAACACAAAATGAAAAGCTCGGTACCAGGGACTCAGAGCCTGGACATATGATAAGGGTAGAAAAATGATTCATGACACACACACACAAAAACCTCAGGAGTTTTGATCAGAGGCCAGCCCAGCTCTCTCCAAACCTCATCTCTTTTAAGACTTGCTTTACAGACAGAGAAACTGAGGCCAAGAAGAAGAGGGACTTAATCTGGGGCGAAAGTGAAGGCCGAGTTTTGGGAGATGGCAGAAGAGTGGGAGAGCAGGGCAGGAGAGAGGAAGGCTAACAGGAGGGGGACGTGAGAGAGATCATATCTGGTTAAGCTCAGGAGTCCACAAATATTTGCTTAAAAGCTGCTGCAAAGAAAAATTCTCTCCTATATAGAAGTCTGCTACAGCATTCACAACCACACACACCACTGGTCTCTACCTTGGCTGCACAGAGAATCACCTGGGGGAGCCGTAAAAATACTGATCCCACCCCCAGGGATTCTGATTGAATTGGTCTGGGGTAAGGCCTGGGCAACGAGATTTTTAGACACTCCTCAGGGAACCATAATGTGAAGCACAGGTTGAGAATCACTGACATAAAGGATCTTCTGTTTTGGCCCCAGGGTAGGGGTGGTGATGTGTGATTTTGATTTAGGAGTAATGGTTCTTTAAGAGTCCTTCCCTTGAACAAAGGAAAGAGGCTTACCAGAGGCCTGTCTGACCTGGGAACTTAACAGGAAGGAGAAAGAGGCATTAACACCTTGGAGTTGTAAGTGAAATTGGAGCTTATCTTTAAAACCAGTCTTGAATAATAGGCTGCTTGAGGAAGCAGGTCAAAACCAGTTAGGTAGAAACAATCACATAGCGAGGCTTTGTTTTCTTCTGCTCAATATTTTGGTATTATTTGATTTACTGACTTGCAGGATTGACAAATATCTTGGGCTTCTGAGCTGGCTGTTACACAGTTCTTTCCGGGTGTTGGAAAATCCCCCGCCATGGTAGAAGCTACCCGGGAATTTCTTCTTGGCTTGTTCCAGTATCTAAGATATATGGGCTTTTTTTGGCAGAGACAGGAAACATGAAAGTGTAGAAATGGCCTTGGAAATGCCTTCATGTTTCTGTGTCTGTGCTACAGTTTTGCAAGTGCACTCACTGTGTGTGCTAAAGAATCCGCCTGCAGGTTCGATTCCTGGGTCGGGAAGATCCCCTGGAGGAGGACACAGCAACCCACTCCAGTATTTTTGCCTAGAGAATCCCATGGACAGAGGAGCCTAGCAGGCTCCAGTCCATGGGGTTGTAAAGAATTGGGCACGACTGAAGCAACGTAGCATGAAAATGCAGGAAATGGCAACCCACTCTTGGGGTATTCTTGCCTGGGAAATTCCATGGACAGAGGAGCCTGGCAGGCTACAGTCCATGGGACCAAAAAGAATCAGACACGACTGAGGATGCGTGCACACGCATCACTGGGGAAACTGGGTAAAGTGTACACACCATCTCTCTGCGTTATCTCTTACAGTCGCAAGTGAGCCTACACAGAAAAAAAGTTTAATGTGAAAAATGTTTCTGAATGTATTCTAATCCACATAGCCACAAGCACATGACATCTTAGTCACGAGTAACCTAGTACTATCCCCGTCTGGGAGACACTCAGGCCAGTTTCCTATCCACAGCACTGTTCTGACAATGTGAATGGGACACGGATTTTTATGTGCTTCACATTGTTTGTATGCCAAATTCTTTCAGTTTTGGTAAGAATTGGTGATGGTAAATCTCTGAGTAATCTATTGGGGGCAAAATCAGAGTTTGGCTGTTGTCCAAAACAAAATTATGCTTGCTTTCATGTTTTGGCTTTCCACACTATGGCTACTTCTTTCTACTCACATACCACACACACACACACACACACACACACACACACACACTTCCCCTGATGGAACAAGGACCAGTTTATATAAAGTTAAGAGCTGGAAATCAAACGGAAACCATTTTAAGTTTTTACAAAGGAGTCATCACTGAATTGCAGGTTCTCCTACTTGTGCATTTTGTAAAACTTGGTAAACTGAGGGTTTTCAGCCCACTTGGCAAAATAAACCAATCAGCTCTGTTTCTGTTGACCCAAGGTTGTGATGGTTCTCTGGGAATAGGAACAGTCTACTAAAGAGCACCGTCTACTGAATCAGAAATGTGTTGTTGGGACTTCCCTGACAGTCCAGTGGTTAGGACTCCAAGCTTCCAATGCAAGGGGCATGGGTTCCATGCCTTGTCAGAGAACTAAGATCCTAAAAGCCACATAGTGCAATGCCAAAAAAAAAAAAAATCCCACAAAGAAGGAAATGTGTTGTTAGGGTTGCCCTTCTTTCCCTCCCATGGGCCTGCAAAGGGTATTCAGAAGGGATTCTCTTACCTTCTAATAAGTTTGAAGAATTTCTCTCTGATTTGGGAGAAATTTCTATAAATCAACATTAAGGAATGGTCTGCCCTCCATCTTTACAACATACACACATACATTTCACTCCACCTTCTATGCCCATTCATTCAACACATATTTATTGGGTGCCTACTATGTGCCAGGTACATACTTTTCTGTTACTACAGATGCTATTTATTATTTAAATCATATCCCACAGTATCTATCCCTTGTAGAACAAAGGAAAATATTTATTTATAATAAAGTGGAACCATCTGGACATGCTGGCCTACCAGGCCCAAATATTTGTTTCTAAAGATAGGTCTTGACCTCCTTTGAAAATTTATAACTCTTTCAAGGTCCTGCCTTCTACATTTGACCTTTTTAGCTATGGGAAGTATCAGATTAAGTCCAGTTCTGTGACTAGCAGTTTAAGAAGAACAATAAAATGAGGCTGAAATACAACGATGGAGGCAGGGCTAGCCTGTGATGAAGTCAAGAAGAAATGAAAATTAATGGCATTACTAGCAAAACCACCGAGTGGGCCACAGTGCTTAGTGTTGGGGGCTAAGGCACCCAGCTTAAGGTGACTGAGACCTAAATTTGGCTTAGAATGGCATCTGGTTGGCAGTGACTAACTTAGCCACTCTCAATATCATACCATGATAAAAAAAAAATTGGGGCTGAGAAAAAAGTGAAGTTCACAACACAGAACAGGGAGACTGATATCCTCTCCTATCAGGATCTGGAAGGAATCTCACTTAGTATAAAGCTGGTATATTGCTAGATGGAGAAAATCCTTCCTTGGGGTCTATAGGAACCCGCAAACTGAAAAGCCCACTCTCTCTTGCAGGAGTGCTGTTTTTTTCAAGACATCCAGAGTATTCTCCACTCCACCCACAAATCCTTCTCTACTCATTTGGAAACAGGAATGTCTTGAAAAGAATATGACCTCGCAATAAAACAAATGCAAATCCTTTAATCTCACTGCTGAGGGCGTTGGCAAGCTGGGGACATGAAGTCAGAAGTGGCACATGTGATGACCTTTGCCACACTGAGATGTTGTGTTGGTACTCATTATTTTATTAGGTCCTGGATCAACACTTTCTCCACACCCTCACGATTCTTGGGCCTGACCTATAATTCCTTACCTTATATACAATGTCTGTTGAGAACTAATTCCTAAAATTTTCAAAATCATTTAAATTTATTACAAAACTAATTCATGCTCATTGAAATATATCAAATAATACAGAAGATACAACACAAAGGTGGCGCTAGTGTTAAAGAACCCACCCACCAATGAAGGAGACCTAAGAGGCACTGGTTCCATCCCTGCGTTGGGAAGAGCCCTGGAGGAGGGCATAGCAACCCACTCCAGTATCCTTGCCTCAAGAATCCCAAGGGCAGAAAAGCCTGGTGGGCTATAGTCCATGGGGTCTCAAAGAGTTGGACACAACTGAAATAACTGAGCATAGAGCACGCACGCAGCTTTCTTCCTGCCCACTTGCACCCCTTTGAGAGTATCACTCTTAATACCTTGGTATATAATCTTCTAGATCTTTTAATATGCATTTACATATGTGCACAGACAATTTTTACAGAAGTAAATGACAGTATACATTGTATCCTGTTTGTCTGTTGTTGTTGTATGTTGTATTGTATATTGTTTGTTTACAGACTGTATCTTGGCGCTCCCTCCACTTTACTGCCTTTTGATGTTCAGTACCACATTCTTTTTAACAACTGTATGATGTCCCATAGGCTGGGTTTATTTAACCAAGCCCCTAGAGATAGCCTTTAGGCTGTCTCCTTTTGTCTTGCTTTTATGAAAATAATTCTACATTGACTGCTCTGTTTACTTCTATTGTGGGCTTCCCATGTGGTGCTAGCAGTAAAGAATCCGTCTGCCAATGCAGGAGACACAGGAGATGTGGGTTTGATCCCTGGGTCAGGAAGATCCCCTGGAGGAGGAAATCGCAACCCACTCCAGTATTCTTTCCTGGGAAATCCCATGAACAGAAGAGCCTGGTGGGCTACAGTCCATGGGGCTGCAAAGAGTCAGACACGACTGAAGTGACTGAGCACACATACTTCTATTGTAGAAGGGTATGATGAATAGGTGAGCCCATCCTTTGGGCATAGGTACCTTGGACATGTTCACATAAACCCTTCCCTAAGTCGTAGGCTCCCAGTCATACAGCTGGAAGAGAGGAAGGGTAGCAGCCAGATTCCCTTCCTCTACCTGCAGCATCTTCTCGTTTTCCCTCTTGGTGCTAATCTCAAAATAACTCTTAGGAGTGGTCATCTCTCTCTATGTATAGTCATAGCATCTCTTATTCCTTTTTATTTTGAAATAATTAACAAGAAAGAAACCCTCCAATAAATATATGTTTAAATACAGTGACACTCCAATTCTCTAAAAATCAGCAAGGGAGATGGTCCAGTTCAAATGATCTATCATATTTTGATAATAAGATTCTTATTTTGTACTTTTTGTGCATTTTTTATGAAATTAAAGATTATTTAAATTCTACAATGCTTTACCATTTTCAAAAGTTGCACACTCATGATTTCATACAATCACATATGGACTCTATATATAAAGTCCCAAAATATGATAGATCATTTGAACTGGACTATCTGCCTTGCTGATTTTTAGAGAATTGGAGTGTCACTGTACTTAAACATATATTTATTGGAGGGTTTCTTTCTTGTTAATTATTTCAAAATAAAAAGGAATAAGAGATGCTATGACTATACATAGAGAGAGATGACCACTCCTAAGAGTTATTTTGAGATTAGCACCAAGAGGGAAAACGAGAAGACGCTGCAGGTAGAGGAAGGGAATCTGGCTGCTACCCTTCCTCTCTTCCAGCTGTATGACTGGGAGCCTACGACTTAGGGAAGGGTTTATGTGAACATGTCCAAGGTACCTATGCCCAAAGGATGGGCTCACCTACCTTGCAATCCCACAGAAGGTCCTCACTGTTGAGCTAGGGGTAGTGATTTGCCTTCCTTACAGAAGACAAATATTTGGCAAGTCATCCTGAAAGGATGACTTCTAATTTAGACGAAGGGTGCCTAAAGGCTGGGCTATGATTTTTTTGTATTCATGTCCTGGCCTCGGTTACCAATTACACAACACACTTAAATGGTTCCAGGTTGGTGATGATGGCATTCAAATTTCTGAGGACAGGGATGAAAAATGGTGTTAGAGATAGGTCCTTTTATGGAATTGCTGGGACAGTAGCCATGGAGGGAGGGCAGTCTGGCCTGATGCTGTGAAGTCTTGAATTATTTGAGCTATTCACACTTACTGCTTCTCTGTTGGCAGGTTGCCTGAAGATATCACCATCAGAATGTTCCCACGACAATTCTCCATCCCCTGTTTATGAAAAAGAAATAATCATATATACACAAAAGGGAAAAATATCACCCTTGTGACCCAGTAACCCTTTGGGTTCTATGATCCCAAAGTTCTTTAGACATTGTAGCCATTGTGGCTTTCTTTGAACAGCAACGCTGAAAGACTTCTGCCTGGGTGTGCCTCATTTTTCAAGACAACTTCAAAGAAAGTTGCCACTTTCTAAAATAGACCATCCAGCAATATTACACAGAATTTGGAAAATGAAAGGGAAAATCATCACTTTCCACTGTAATATAGCCATCATTGTCACTTCTGCTTATTTTATTCCAAAGACAGTTAAGTATTTTACAGGTCATATTCAACTTGTGTTTAAACTACGCTTAAAGAATGAGAGTTTTGTGAATTTGGTCTGTCATGATTTGTTAAATTCACCATTATGTCTCTAAGAAGGTACAACTTGATCTGAAAGTTAATGTAAAACTTGCTGTGGTTGGAGTGTTTACACAACCCATATCTTCTATTTTTGCCTGAAACACCTTTCTCTGGGTCTCCACGACCCAAGTTTTGAACAGTGAACCCCTATCATTTTAGTTACTTCTAGACTAATTGCTTTTAGGGTAAAGATTCTACTTTCAGCCTTGAGAAAGGCAAATGCACAACAGATATGGATATTCCTCAGCTAATTAAATATAAAAAAAAAATAAGAGAATAATCTCCAAAAATATTGCCTTGTGTTATCTATGTCCAAGTAAGCAGATGGGAAGAGCTTAGTCTTAGAGATATTTGCATCACTCTAAATGAGTACTATTTGTGTGTGTGTGTGTGTGTGTGAGAGAGAGAGAGAGAGAGACAGAGTGTGTGTGTGTACCTGGTTGAAAATAAACCCAATATCTATTCAATCATATATCTCATGGGATAACAAGGAATACAAAAATATATAAACATTAAGAATTTTCTACCCTAATTAATCTCCCAAAATTTTGAAACCTAACTCTAATGAGTAACATGTTACTGGTTCAAGTACTTTTACTGGTTTAGGGCTGGTAAAAGACATCAAAATTCATTTGATACCAATATTATCACTGAGCAGTGACATAAAACAAAGCATGGCTTTAACTCTCCATGATTCAAAGATCATCTCTTGGAAAAAAATTATGAATGTTGAAGACTTAACTGTGATTTCTAGGTTTATCTTCCTAAAACACTACTTTGACTATATAATGGTATCGTTTTCTGATCAAAAAAATATCCTCAGTAGGTTCCCATGTAGGACTGTCTATAATCAGCCCCCACCTCATCTTTACTGAACATCTACCTCCTATCCAACTATCTTAGCTACTCTACAATGAAATCCCTTTGACCTCCTTACTCTTCAGTGAACCTGTGGCTCCCATTCTTGCTTCCATGGTTCTGCTCATATTATTCTTCTGAAATTACCTTCCCATCTCCCACACCTCAGAACTCCTGTATGACTATGAAAAACATTCAGGTTTTCCTCTTCTACAAAGCTTTCTTCAAGTACTCTTACATATTTCTTATTGCCTAAAGGACTTAGGTCCTTATAGTCAAAACTGTGGTTTTCCTAGTAGTTATGTATAGATGTGAGAGTTGGACAATAAAGAAGGCTGAGTGCCAAAGAATTAGTATTTTTGAATTGTGATGCCAGAGAAGCCTCTTGAGAGTCCCGTGGACTGCAAGGAGATCCAAATCAGTCAATCCTAAAGGAGATCAGTCCTGAATATTCATTGGAAGGACTGATGCTGAAGCTGAAGCTCCAGTACTTTGGCTACCTGATGTGAAGTGCCGACTAATTGGAAAAGACCTTGATCCTGGGAAAGATTGAAGGCAAAAGGAGTAGAGGGTGGCACAGAATGAGATGGTTAGATAGCATTACCAGCTCAATGCACATGAACTTGAGCAAACTCCAGGAGATAGTGGAGGACAGGGAAGTCTGGCATGCTGTAGTCCATGGGGTCACAAAGAGTCAGACATGACTTAGTGACTGCACAATTAAAGGACTTAGCATCCTGTAGCTTTAGAGATGTATAGGACTTCATCTATTTTGAAAATTTGTCCAACAGTTCCATTTAACAGGTGGAGAAACCAAGGCTCAGAGAGGGCAAGGAGCCATTCACTCACATAATCAGTTGACGACAGCTAACACCCCGAATTCCAGATTTCCCTGCTCCCAAATAAGTGTATTCATTCTATAAGGACCTGTCCTTTTTATTATTTGTGTTATTCATGGATGTATCACCATGATCTATAACAGTACCTGATACATAATAGTCACTCAATAAATACTCATCAAATGATGGAATTAGGAAATCTTCTTTGACCACCTATTTAAAATTTCAAATACCCTCTGATACTTCTTACCACCATCTTTGATTTTCCATTCTAAGACTCAAGAGTATCTAGTGGTATATGTATTTTATTTCTTGTCTGCTTTCTCCTACTAAAATTCTCCTATGAGAACAAGGGTTTTTGTCTATCATGTTCCCTGATGTAACCAACCCCAGCACCTAGACCAGAGCTGGGCATGTAGTTAGTACATACTCAATTTCTTGAATGAATGAATACTAAAATACTTTACAATATTTTCTGCTGTTAAATGTTTCCTGAGCCTGCCTCGTTTCCCTAAAGAGAATGCAAATCCCTAAAGAGACCATGTCTCAGACCTCCCTCTGTGTTGCCTACATCACTGGTTCTCAAAGTGTGGTCTCCAGATCAGCAACATCAGCATAAATTGGGAACTTGTGAGAAATGGAATATTTTGGATCCCACCCTGTACCTAGTAAGTCAGAAGTTCTGGGGTGGGGGTCAGTGATCTGGTACACATCAGATGCTCAGTTTATTCACTGAATTGAACTTCAAACATACAGAATTAAGTGCTTAGCCAATAGCAGACTTACCTCTTCCTGGTTATTCCATGTCTGAGTAAAGATAGCAGACAAAGACCACATGCAGACTCTTTGGAAACCATAACTAACCTTGTAAAAGTGAAGATGCTTGCACCTTTGTTTATATCAAAAAATAATGCCTAAGTCACAATGGCCATCATTAAAAAGTCTACAAATATTAAATGTTGGAGAGGATGTGGAGAAAAGGGAACCCTCTTATACAGTTGATGGGAATGTAAATTGGTGTAGCCACTATAAAAACCAGTATGGAGGTTCCTCAAAAAACTAAAAATATAGTCGCCATATGATCTAGCAATCTCACTCCTGGGCATTTACCTGGATAAAGCTATAATTTGAGAAGATACATGAAACCCTATGTCCATAGCAGCACTATTTACAATAGTCAAGACATGGAAACAACCTAAATGTCCATCAACAGATGAATGGATAAAGAAGATGAGGTACACATATACAATGGAATATTAGTCATAAAATAAGAATAAAATCATACCATTTGTGGCAACATGGATGGACCTAGAGATTATCAGACTAAGCAAAATAAGTCAGAAAAAGGAAGACAGATACCATACGGTATCACTGTTATGTGAAATATAAAATGCAACACAAACGAACATATTTATGAAACAGAAATAGATTCACAGACGGGGAACAGACTTGTGGTTGCCAAGGTGGAGGGAGCTAGGGGACAGAAAGATTGGGATTTTGAGATTAGCAGATACAAACAGTATATATAGGGTGGATAAACAACAAAGTTCTACTGTATATCATGGGGTACTATATCCAATATCTTAAGATAAACCATGAAAAGAATGTGAAAAGGAATATATGCTGTGCTGTGCTTAGGTGCTCAGTCATGTCCCACTCTGTGACCCTATGGACTGTAGCCTGCCAGACTCCTCTGTCCACGAGATTCTCCAGGCAAGAATACTGGAATGGGTTCCTCTTCCAGTGGATCTTCCACACCCAGGGATTGAATCCAGGTCTCCTGCATTGCAGGTGGATTCTTTACCATCTGAGCCATGACTATAACTGAATCACTTTGCTGTATAGCAGAAATTAGCGCAACATGGTAAATCAACTGTAAATCACCTTCAATAACATTTTTTAAAAAGAAAAAAGTAACTCCCCAAAGTCAGTTAACATATATTGAATGCTTCTTGGGTAGAGAACTTGATACTAAGTCAGAAGGAGAAGGCAAATCAGGGCTGGACCCTTCCCTCAAGACATTTACAACCTGTTTGGAGGTGACAGGTAACCAATATGGAAATCAGATGAACCTAAACACACAAACAGAGTAACAACTGGAAAGGCAAATGGAATATATATGCTTAGGAGATATCAATTGTGTGGAGTGAACAGTCAGATGTAATCATGGAAACCATCCCCAAAGAATTGTTAAGTCATGTTTTTAGAAGTAGATATTGCAGAGTATAAGGGCTTCCCTGGTGCCTTAGAAGTAAAGAATCCACCTGCAATGCAGGGTTCGATCCCTGGGTCAGGAAGATCCCTGGAGAAGGAAAGGGCAACTCACTCCAGTATTCTTAGCTGGGAATCCCATGGACAGAGGAGCCTGGCAGGCTACAGTCCATGGGGTCACAAAAGAGTCGGACATGACTGAGCAACTAAACACAACAACTGCAGGTTATAAACAGACAGTCACATGGGCAGAAGGGATTGCCAACTGGAGGAAATGGCATTTGTAAAGGATTGGAGTTTTGGAAATAGAAAGTCACATAGTGGACACAGCAAACAAGGTGTGGCTTTAGTGGAAGCTTCAGAAGTGAAACAAGAGAAATGGGGCTGGTGGAGAGAGAAAAAAGGAGGGAGGGGGGGATGGGTTGTTGAGATAACTGGGTTGTAAATATTTCTCGTGAAACTTCAAAGAGAGACTAAAGCATTCACATTTGATTGTGTTACCATTTTTTATGTAGAGGTGCCTATGGTAAAAGTAATATTTGTGGAAGCTTATCCTGGCAAGGGGGTGTTGACTGGTTGGGGAGCAATTAGAATCTGGGAGGCCAACCAGGAGGCTGTTGTAGTAATATGTAATAGGCCATGAGAATTGAGAAAACAGCAAAGAAGGGGTGAATCATACTACTGCAGATAACATGTAAATTATAAGACCCCGAGGGAAGATTTGATAATGGAAGAGGAAGGCAAAGGAGAAAGTATAAAATGACATTAGGGTTGCAAGTCAGGAGAGCTGGGGTATGACACTGCTCTTGACAGTGACTGAGTGGGAATGCACTTGGATTTACTTGTTACATTTTGGCTGGCAGTGCTGGGTCAAAGTCATGTCCTGAGCCAAATGAAAATATGGGACCAGAGAGAAGATTTGAAACCAGGAAAGATTTGCCAGCAAAATGGCAAAACAAAATGTAAATGCTATAGTATGTGGTTTCAAGCCGAATTGAAGCAGCCAAAAGAGAACAAATTATAAAAGAAAAATGAGAGAGTAGCTCTCCTCATCATGTGCCCTTTTTAAATGTAGATTTAATGATTGTTATTGACATGAAATGTTTATTCAGTATGACCTTCTAAGAAGTTCAAGTTATTATACTTAGACCCTAGAGTCTTAAAAAGGCTTTTAAAGAGGGTCTTTAAATACTTCATAGTCCAGACAGAATCTTAAAGTAATATAGAAGCATACAGTCCCTGTTAAATAAGCAGAGAGGCAAGATGGCAAAGCAATGAGACAAGTCATTTATCATGCAGACTATTAAATATGCTGTAATACAAGTTCAGATAAATGTGGCATAACCACCTAAGCATTTGCAGACAGTTATATGTACCTAAATTTGAATGATTTCACTTCATTTAAAACTACTGGAGCCATTACTTGTGTGTGTGTGTGTGTGTGTGTGTGTGTTCATGTCTGTATTCTCAAGTAGGAACTACAAACTACTGGTATTTTTGTTGCCTTTGAGCTTTCAAAATCTTCAAAATGGCATTCTCTATGCTAGAATGCTCTATTGTTGTTGCTATTTAGTCGCTCAGTCATGTCTGACTCTTTTACAACCCCATGGACTGAAGCCCACCAGGCTTCTCTATCCATGGGATTCTCCAGGTCAAGAATACTGGAGTGGGTTGCCATTCCTTTCTCCAAGTGATCTTCTAACTGAGGAATCAACCCTTGTCTCCTACTTGGCAGGCGGATTCTTTACCACTGAGCTACTTGGGAAGCCCAGAATGTTCTATAAGTAGCCCCTAAAGGTTTCAACATTTTAATTATTCTATATATGAAACAAAGCTAAATAGTTAAATTTGAATTATCTTCTTAGATGTTCACATCAGTGGTGTTTTAGACTGGGGTGGGGTCTATCTAGAGAGCTGAAAATAGGTTTGTCCATTTAAATCTTAAATATTTCACCTTAGATGTATCTAAGAGACAAGGACATAAAAGAAAAAAGTAGGCACCAAAGCCCCCAAAACCTATTTCTTTGCCTTTTTCCTTAATTCACTGGACAAATTGAGTAAGAGGAAGCTTCTTTTTTCAGCCAAGGCTTTAAAAAAAAAACAACAACAAAAAAAACAGTGATTCTAATGGAGACAGATGGATCCTAGTTAATTCCGAGAAGCACCAAGATGTAATTTTAACCAATTTTTAAAACCAAAATGAAAAACAACTCTAGTGTACTGTATGTCAAACAATATTCATTTAACCTTAAAAGCCACATGTGTTGTTTATTCAAACCTCAATTATACTCTGAGTGGTACCCTATGGAGATGGAATGGCTTGGCTTTCTGGTAATGAGAGAAATGGAGAACAAGCATTTGAAAAATGGTCAAGAGCTAGGCTAAAATTCAGACTGTTTATAACTCCCATTGCTCCTATTAATCTCTGATTGGTCAGAGCAGGTCACAGAAGTAAACCTTGTCTTCTCAAAAGGACCAAGTATACAATGAGATTATGAGATACCCATGAAGATAAACCTCAGACAGCAAAACTACGCCAGCATGTGGCCACTTCTGAACCACACTCATCACAAATAGGGTGCCCATAGATTCTCGTTTATCTGGGACAGCTCAGTTTTATGTCTGTTTTGCTGGCAGGCATAATTGTTAAGATTGCTTCTTTCACTTTCAAAAGTGTCTTGGTTGGGATGATAAATTCCATGGTTACTCTAATCATAAGGCAAATAGAAATTGTAAATGAATTTCCAAGACAAGGGGAAATGATCTCCATGACAAGGAAAACTGATCTCTGTATTTTCCGAAGAACACGTTGAAATCAGCAGAATCAAGGCAATAACTAAGGGTTTTTGAGGAAAAGTGGGAGTAAGTAGAGGAAAAAAACTGATCGTGAAATCTCCAGGTAACTATGTACCAGGTTCCCTGGTGGGCCACTTTAGAACCAGTGCTCAACACCCAAACTGGAGATTAAAAAGAGAATGGAAGCAGATGACTTGGTTGGGGGGGTGGGGAGCTACTACCAAATATCTAATTCTACAAATCTGTTGGTGAGGGAGCAAGTGTGCTCTAGTGTCTCATAAGGTGGACAGTCATTTTTTAAAATCTTCTTATTTTGTATTGGGGTATAGCCCATTAACAAACAATGGTGTGACAGTTTCAGATGTACAGTGAAGGGACTTAGCCATACATATACATATATCCATTCTCCCCCAAACCCCACTCCCATCCAGGCTGAGACATAACATTGAGCAGAGTCCCCTGTACTATACAGTAGGTCCTTGTTGGTTACCCATTTTAAATATAGCAGTGGCCACATGCCCATCCTAAACTCCCTAACCATCCCTTCCCCCCACCCTTCCCCCCTGGGAAGCATAAGCTCATTCTCTAAGTCTGAGTCTGTTTCTGTTTTGTAAATGAGTTCATTTGTATCATTTCTTTTTAGATACCACATATGAGGGATGTCATATATCTTTCTTTGACTTATTTCACTCAGTATGACAATCTCTAAATCCATCAATGTTGCATGAAATGGCATTATTTCATTCTTTGTAATGGCTGAGTAATATTCCACTGTATATGTACCACATCTTCTTTATCCATTACTCTTGGACAGTCCTTTTTTTTTTTTTTTTTAGAAAATACCTTGCTGTCAAATAAAGCACTTAATTGTTTGGGCTGTCAATTTTAAGCTCTTAGCACTTTAAACAAAATACCTGCTCGAGAAATACTAAGACACAGACAAGGAGGGAACTCCTGGCACCAGTGGCAAGCCAAATCAGAAGGGGAGTACAAAAGTATTATCCAGAAAAATCAGAAATGTCTGTTTTTTTAAAAAACTGTATTGTGAGAATGTGCATGTGTTTGCAGGAAGGCATCATAAAAGAGGGAATAATGAAACTTAGACATGGCCCATGACCCACATTCTGCTCTTTCAATGGAGATGTGATTAAACAGATCAATGTTTATGGTTAGAAATGGGGTCTTTACATCCCAGGGTAGTCCCAATGACTCTTCTGGAAGTGTTAGTATATCTAGCCGTTGGGAGCAGAGAAATCACAAAGTCTGCTCCTCCCAGTAGCCTCAGACTTAAGAGTCCCTGAAGTTGCTTCACACCCTCAACCTGAGAGGCAGCATAGTAATAATGGCAAAGAAAACAGCCTGGAGTCAGACCACCTGGGTCCAAATCCTGACTCTGCCCCTTCTCACCTGTGTGACTTTGAGCACATGAATGAACCCATCTGTGCTTCAGTTTCCTTCTTTATAAAATGGAGACAATAATACCTACCCATATGGTTGTAAGGATGAAATGAATTAGTATATGCAAAGAGCTTAGGACAGTGCCTAGCACACTGTGTTATATGTGTTAGCTATTATCCACCCTCCCTCTTCTTCCTATCCTTTCCCTCTATTTCTTCTTTCTTCTTCTCAAGAGTAGCCCACACATGGGGAAAACCCAACTTAAGGAACCTTCACACGTGTGCTTCCCAATGGCTCAGAGGGTAAAGAATCCGCCTGCGATGCAGGAGACACAGGAGACATGGGTTTGATCCTTGGGTCAGGAAGATTCCCTGGAGGAAAGCATGGCTACTCACTCTAGTATTCTTGCCTGGAGAATCCCATGGACAGAGGAGCCTGGCGGGCTACAGTCTATGGGGTTGCAAAGAGTCAGACATGACTGAGTGACTAAGGACACACGCACAAGTGTGCAATGTATTTAACAAAAGAAAGCACCTGTATTTTTTAAAAAATGAAGCCTAACAGAAAATTTATGTCCACACATAGAAAGGGAACAATTTCATTTCTAAAGCCAGGGTTCTGGAGACACCAAAAAATAAAAATGGCTGCAGACGGCCATTTTTCATTCCTTCAGCTCGTTCCTTCTAAACTAATGATTAGATTCTCTCATCATTATGCTAGTACCTTTTCCCTTTTCATTTTTATTTAGAAAAGGAGTCTGCATTTTAATTAAACCTCTTTTTCTCTCTTTGCTTAAAGTAATGTATGAGAGGACAGATAACTGCTCCTATGAGAGGCAGTGCAAATTACATAGTCATAAAGTTGAGTGGTAAAAATTCAAGTACCCAAATAGAGTCCTGTGCTACCACCTTCAAAAATGGAAAATAACAAGCAGGATGGAAGAAGGAAACTTAGTGATCTACCATTGTTTACTGCCTGGTTAACCTGGAAATGAAAAGCAATCAGTTTAGGGTCCTTCTTCTTTCCATGAATACCACTTTGGCTTCCTGGCCCCATCCAAAGAGGACTGGACTACCTGGTGGGAGCAGAAGATGTGGGTCTGACTTTAATGGCCAAAAACAAGGAAAAAGTGGATGGAGTCATTTCAACAATTAGCTTCTATCAAATGTTCACTTTGCCTGGGCCATGGAGACCTGGACTTTATAAATTCTTACAGTTACAGTGTAGTGTTCGAATATGATTCCTCTGCCTAACATCACTCTTCTTTCTGATGTTTCTTTTTCCTCTGTTTATACTGTCAGTTAACAAATCAGATTAACTTCCACAATCGTTGAAGTCTAAGTGTTCACGAAGTCTATTCTAATGAGAGTAATGGGTATACCCAGTAATGTGTTTCTGAGCAGTCATGGTATATCCCTTGAAGCAGTCAGAAGGACAAGGCTGAAAGAAGAGTGGCTTTAACCACCCATGAAGAAATAATTGCTCTGAAATGCTTCACTGGGAATTTCTTATTTTTATTGTAGAACCAGACTCATAATACACATGAAAAACCCTCTAGCCCAGCAACGGGATGGGGCATTATTGACCTTGACAGGATACCCCAGATGGCCAATTAGGAATCATCACTATTAATTTGTTAAACTCAGTATGAAAGTCAATGCTGTCCCATCCACTGTCTGAGGGCTTTCTGTCTAAAAGAAACATTCTAGACATAAAAGACATGCCAAGAAGGAACATGACGACTTCAGAGCACTGGGAGTCCTGGGATTGTCAGCAAGGATGTGAAGATGAATTCTGACCACAGGGGATGGAAAGAGAACAAAAACCACCTGAAAGTTTCCATGGAAGAAGAGAGCTTCCAGTTGGTGTTTAGAAGAGGAGCAGTAGACAAGGATAGAAAATCTCTAAGGTAGTCCCATGTTCATGAACATGAATGATTTACTTTTGAAAAGGAATTGCTAGTGGTGGTCAAACTCTTCTACAGCTATGAAAAGATCGAGTGTTTCAATACATTTTGAAGTTTAGGCAAGAACATACAATCACAAAAATTATTGAGTTATTTTTAATTTTTTTAAAGCAGTGTTTTGCATTAGCAATGCTTCCTTCCTACCATTATGACCAGGAGATGGGAGTGTTTCTGCAGAAAATGTGGGCAAAAAGAAAATGAGATCCTGACTGATATGTAAGGATCTATATTTAGAGTTGTTATTTTCTCTCATTTCCTTTGATTTCGAAAACTTTGAAAATTTTGGTAGATTTTTATGATGTTAAAAAATGAAATAGCTCATTTACCACTTCCCTCAAGATCTCTGGGCTCAGCGAAGATGGCATCTGAGGTGTAATTTTGCTGCTTTTTGGAAATAGAAATCAAGAGTCTTAGGTAAAATGGCAGATGTCTTGAACACTGACAAATTGCTTTTAAACAATTGCTTCCAGTTTCAGTTACCATGAAGGAGTTAGTAAAAATATCTCAATTTCATAAAAAGAGATTCAATTTTCACCTGGGCTAACTGGAGATGTATTAGATAAATGAGCTTGGGTTGAGTAAGTTGTAAGATCAGTCATTTCTCCTGCCTCCCTAGGCAGGACTACACTTTAAGTGCTTGCCAAAAGCTTTACATAACTGTGGCTCTCTTTCCTGTTAGCAAATCCATCACAAGTTATATGCTTAGTACTATGCTAGGGGCAAAAGAGGAAGAAGATGGTCCTTTCCTCATAGAACTTCCCAGTTGAGGAGCCAAGACCCATTAAACAGTGAATAATAATGTGAAAATGTCAAAGTGTTAGTCACTCAGTCATGTCCAACTCTTTGTGACTCCATAGACTATAACCCACCAGGCTCCTCTGTCCACGGAATTCTCCAGGCACGAATACTGGAGTGGGTTTCCATTTCCTTCTCCAGGGGATCTTCCTGACCCAGGGATCAAACCTGGGTCTCCTGCTGCTGTTCCTACAACCTGACCAAGCCCTGGAAGTGGTCAAAGAAGGAGACCAATGAGGACTAGAATGATCAGGTAAGGCTATTTAAATGAGATGCATGCAGCACTATTTACTATAGCCAGAACACAGAAGCAACCTAGATGTCTATTGACAGGTGAATGAATAAAGAAGATGTAGTATAGATATACAATGGAATATTACTCAGCCATAAAAAGAAATGAATTTCAGTGAGTTCTAGTGAGATGGATGAACTTAGACCCTGTTATACAGAGTGAAATAAGTTAGAAAGAGAAAAATAAATATCATATATTAATGCATATATACGGAATCTAGAAAAATAGTATTGATGCAGGGAAGGAATGGAGACACAGATGTACAGAACAGACTTGTGGACACAAGTCCCCCACACAAGACGGGGAGGGAGAGAGTGGGACGAATGGACAAAATAGAATCAACATATATACACTATCATATCATGTGTAAAATGCATAGCTGGTGAGAAGTTGCTGTATAACACAGGGAGCCCATCCTGGTGCTCTGTGATGACGTAGAGGGGTGCGGGGGGAGGGGAGGGAAGCTCAAGAGAGAGGAGATATATCTATAATTATGGCCCATTCACATTGTTGTATGGCAGAAACTAACACAACATTGTAAAAATTAAAATAATAATAATAAAAGAGCTGCAACTTCAGCTGGGGTCTTGAAAGATGGGCAGGATCCTAATTGATAAAAGAGGAGTAGGAAACTCTTCCAAGCTTGTGGGGATTAAGAGTTAAGAGAGGCACATAACAGGAGGTAGGATCAAGATGGCAGCAGAGGAAGATCCTGAACTCACCTCCCATGGGCATACCAAAACTTCACCTACTTACAGAGCAACCACCTCTGAGAGTGACCTGAAGACTAGCAGAAGATATTTTCCACAACTGAAGATATAAACAAGGAACCACGATGAGACAGGTAAGGGGGTGGAGACTGCCATCTAGTCAGGACCCACACTCTGGCAAGGTGAGAGGGATATAAACACGAATGTCCTGCCCAAGGAGCAAGAGGTCCAAGCTCCACATTGGACCCCTCAGCCCAGGAGTTGTGCACCAGGAAGAAGAGCAAAAGAGCTGGTTTTGAAAACCAGTGGGGTTTACATTCAGGAGAGCTGGAGGGCTGAAGGTGTGCTCAAAAACTCATTCACTCTGAGTAGTAGCAGAGAGGCAGGAGGCAACTGGGACTCCACTGGGAACACAGATGCTGGTGGCAGCCATTTCTGTAAACTCACTCTACTGTGCTGACACTGGCACTGGTAGGCACCATTCTGGAATCCTCCCTCTAGCCTATTACCACTGGGGACTGCCCAATCTACCAGTGTACCCATAGCAGTCATGAGCCACCAGGTCCCACAACCAGGCATGCCTGGGGCCTGCCCTACCCACCAGTGTACCCACAGCATTAAACTCAAAATGTGTTAAATACTTAAATGTAAGACCTGATATCATAAAACTTGTAGAAGAAAACATAGGCAGCATGCTGTTTGACATTAGTCTTAGCAATATTTTTCAGATCAATCTCATTAGGCAAGGGGCTTCCTGGTGGGATATGAGTGAAATAGGCAAAGGGAATGAAGGGGTACAAACTTTCAGTTACAGAATAAGTCACAGAGATATAATGTACCACATAGGGAATATAGTCAATAATATTGTAATAACTTTGCATGGTGATAGATGGTTACTATTTTGGTGATCAATGCATAATGTATATGAATGTTGAACACTTAGAAACAAATATAATATTGCATGTAAAAAAGAAGGGCATATGACAGGGCTGAAGGTGGGGAGGACATGGCATATTATAAAAAGAGAAGTGCCAGTCTAGAGGAGAAAGTGTGTGTGTTGGTGTTGAAGAAATGAGGATGGGTAGTGAATTAAGGAAGAGTCTGACTGTTTGACAGAGGACCTTTAAAGATAAGCTACAGAACTCAGATTAGATAATATGGTAAGAAATGGTAAACATGGAACAACACGATCAAGTAGTTCCTTAATATGTGAAGTCTGAACTTGAGTATATGCAGCAGGTACAATGCAAGAAGGACAGTATAGATACTTCTATAAAATAGGGTAAATAGGGTGGCTGGTTTCATAGTGGGATCAGAAGTCACAGATTCTAGGAGGATAGGACTGCTGCCACTTATACCCAGAACTTTTGAGTCAATTCTCCCAAATCCTGGGGGTACAGAGAGCGAAGAGGAATATGGTGTGAGTTGAGGCCAGAGAGATGGTCTTGAGCCTCGGTCAATTATTGGCTTTTATAACACCTTTCCTTCATAGCATGTGGCATGATTATGATTTCATATTCACTTGTCTCAATATTTGATACATGTCTATCTTCCTCATTAAATTCTATGATGGCTGGTTCCATGCCTGTTTTGTTCACCATGGTATCTCCAGTACTCACACAGTGCCAGGTACTTAGTGGTTGCAAAACAAGTGTTTGTTGAATGAAAGAATGTAGATATTTATACTTGGGCTACTCTAAACCTAGAAATGGGCTTCCCAAGCGGTGCTAGTGGTAAAGAGCCCGCCTGCCAGTGCAGGAGACATGAGACGTGGGTTTGATCCCTGGGTCTGGAAGATCCCCTTGGAGGAGGGCACAGCAATCCACTCTGGTATTCTTGCCTGGAGAATCCCATGGACAGAGAAGCCTGGTGGGCTATAGTCCATAGGGTCACACAGAGTCAGACATGACTGAAGCGACTTAGCATGCACCCACACAAGTGCTATGTATGTACACCATCTACCAAATGCAGGCTTGGCTCTCAAAATGCCGATAGCTTACCCCATATATGTCTCCCTTGCTTAACGTCTAAGAACATAGCCTTCCCCTTTGCTTTGGCAAGATAGGCAGAAGACAGGAAGCAGAAATGATAAATGGTGGAAGAAGCTGGGACTGGGTTTGGGTTTAAGGCCTGCCTGCCCAGAATGTGGCCATAGTACAATCTCTGAAGAGTTTTTTTTTTTTTCCTGCTGATAAAGTTTCCCTTAAGGTTCCAGTGGCTGTGTGCACTATGCTTCCAGTCTAGATGAGGTTTGCTGAAGTGCCAGCAATGACACACCCTGCCAACACTCTCCTGACTGTCCTAGCCTCAAAGACAAGTCTAAACAATTGAGACTGGGGTTGAGATTCAATCCATGGCTAAGATTGCTGTCTGACCCAGGAAGAAAGGCACACATTAGTGTTTGGTGACAGTGCAGAGACTATTTCAATGGGGTCTTTTATATTAAGGTTTGTAAGTTCAGTGCTCAAAAGGTTATTTCTTCTGCAGTATTTTGCCTGCAATTAGGGCGGCCAACATAGAAGAGAAATGTGTCTGGGTTCCCTGCTGAATGAGTAATATGCTTACACAAGGTATACCTTTGTAAAAACATCATTTCAACAGAAAAAAAAAAATAACTAGGTGCTTCAAAAATTAACTTCAAAGGAGATTCAATCACATTATATACAACTGAAAGATGTAAAGACATTAAAGACAGAGAAAAAAGCATCAATTTTATGAAAGTGTAAGATTTAGTCTTGAGAGGGGAAGATGAAAGAGAATGGTTTATTTAGGCTGGAGAAGAGATGGCAAAGAGAGAACTTCATGAATTGTCAAGTGTGTGAAGGGGCAGTACACGATCAGTAACAACTAGCTTTTATCTGTTGCTTCTGAGGACATAACAAAAAGAAAAGAAAATTAAATCATGACAAGAAAACCACTGAGAAGATAGTTAGTCCCAGGATCTGTTGCCATGAGAAGGACTAGAAATAAACTTCTGTATATGTACATTAAGGAAATAAAAAGGCAAGACTATTGGAGATAGCTAAGGTGCAATTCTGCTTAACCCCAGGGTAATAAATATAGTCATAATGCACTCACACGTCACTTATTAAGCAATAACTCTTTGCTGGACTTTCTCTTAGCCTTCTGTCATCTCAGTTAATTTTTACAACCTTTCTGTTGGTTGTAGATATCATAATTAGCATTTACACAGCTGAGAGATTCGAGGTCCTGAATGGTTGTATCTTGCCCAAGATAAAATTACTAGTTGACTGTAGCTCTGCCAGGTCAAAACTATGTCCTCTGGCTTCAGAGCCTATCTGCATTGCACTCTATTGCCTCTTGGATGCAATAATACATCTTTTTGCACTTTCCTTTATCAATTGTTCTTCAGTTTAGATTTCACATTATTTTCCCCAAACAAAATCACCTTAACCTAACAACTGGATTATAGCAATTAGCTGGTTATATTAGTAACCACGTGTACACCTCTGCTAAAAATGGACTCTCTTGGGTGTGTGGAAAAGGGAACCCTTGTATACTATGGATGGAAATGCAAATTGGTACAGCCACTATGGAAAACAGTAGGGAGTTTCCTTAAAAAATCTAAAAGTACAGCTGCCATATGATCCAGAAATTCCATTCCAAGGCATATATCCAGAAAAGAGAAAAACTCTAATTGGAAAAGATGCATACACCCCAATGTACATAGCAGCACTATTTATGATAGCTAAGACATGGAAGCAACCCAAGTGCCCATTGACAGATGGTTGGTTTAAGAATATGTGATATAAATACATATATACACATGTATATATACATATATATACATATACAATAGAATATTACTCAGCCATAAGAAAGAATAAAATATTGCCACTTGCAGCAATGTGGATGGACCTAGAGATTATCATACTAAGTAAAGTAAGTCCAACAAAGACAAATATTTTGTGGTATTACTTATACATGGAACCTAAAAATACAAATGAATCTATATATAAAACAGAAACAGACTCAAAAACATAGAAAACAAACTTATAGTTGCCAAAGGGGAAAGGGGTGGGAAGGGACAAATTAAGAGTATGGGATTAAAAGATACAAACTAGTATACATAGAGTAGATAAGAAACAAGAGTTTACTACATAGCATAGGAAACTATATTCAGTATCTTTAATAACAACCTATGATGGAAAATAATCTGAAAATTACATATATATATATAATTAACTGGATTACTTTATTGTACATTTGAAACTAACACAATACTGTAAATAAACTATACTTCAATTTTTAAAAACGGACTCTCTTCTCTTTGGAGTGGACTCAAGCTGGGACAAAGATGGGAAAGGAGATAAGGAACAAAAGAGTCTTTCCTGGCTGAAAGTTCATAGTTGTACTGAGGGACAGTACACACACTGTGAGAAACAGGTATGGAAAGATCCAGTGCCTTATTGAAGCATACATTAAATTAGGCTGCAACTAAATTCATGCTGACCTGTAAAGGCTGGTGCAAAAAGCATAGTAAAAAAGATGAGCCTGTATGGATACTAAGAATAAGGTCATTTCTTTCTAAAAGAAATATTAGTTATAGTGTGCTAAAGTAAGGTAGGGAATAAAAAGCAATATGAGGGATCACCTAATTTCCTATTGACCATGAATGAATGTAAAGCCAGTACCATCACCATAGTCAGTAATTCAGAGGAAGAAAAAACAAAAAAAATATCTTATTTTTGTTGTTGTTGTTTAGTTGCTAAGTCATGTCTGACTCTTTGTGACCCCATGGACTGTAGCCCACCAGGCTCCTCTGTCTAGGGGATTTCCCAGGCAAGAATACTGGAGTGGGTTGCCATTTCCTTTTCCAGGGAATCTTCCCAACCCAGGAATTGAACCTGCATCTCCTTCATCAACAGACAAGATTCTTTATCACTGAGTCACCAGGGAAGACCAATATCTTATTTTAGTAGCATCTAATTCCAACCATGATAAACTTTCTGGCAATATTTCCAAGCTAGTGTGTGTTCATTCAAACAATACCTACTCTGTGCCTAGCACAGTGGGGGAAAAAAGATGAGCCCAAAATAGTTACTGCCTTGAGGAACACATATTGGTAGGGATGATAAGACATGGGCACATATAATAAAAGACAAAAGGTGCTAAGGTTATAAATGCCACTGGAAAAGCACAGGTGAGGTCCTGAAAAGTCTTAGAGAGGAGGGAATTTAGTCCTAATTTATAGGATTAAAAAAAAATCATGGAGGAGGTAGCGTTTGAGCCAGCCTCTGAAGGAGAAGCAGGATTTAGGGGTGGAGAAACTGGAATGAAGGTGGGAAGGCAAAGAAGAGAGAAAGACCCTCCCACTAGTATTTATCCAAATCAAAACCACAGTGAAGTATCACCTCACATGGGTCAAAATGGCCATCATCAAAAAGGTCTAATAAATGTTGGAGAGCGTGCCAAGAAAAGGGAATGCCCCTACACTGTTGGTGGGAATGTAAATTGGTACAGCCACTGGAGAGAACAGTACGAAGGTTCCTTAAAAAAACAGAAATAGAGTTATATGATCTAGCAATCCCACTCCTGGGCATATATCCAGAAAAGAGAAAAACTCTATTTCCAAAAGATATATGCACCCCAACGTTCATAGCAGCACTGTTTATAAGAGCCAAGACATGGAAGCAATCCAAATATCCATCAATTGAGGAATGGATAAAGAAGATGTGGGACGTATATACAATGGAATATTAGTCATAAAAAAGAATGAAATAATGCTGTTGCCAGCAACATGGATGGACCTAGAGATTATCATCTATGAGTGAAGTAAGTCAGACAGAGAAAGACACATATGATGTCACTTATATGCATAATCTAAAAAAATGATACAAATGGACTATTTACAAAACAGAAACAAACTCAGAGAACAAACTTATGGTTACTGGGGTGGAGGGAGGATGGGGGAATGAATAGATTAGAAGTTTTCGACTGACATGTACACACTGCTATATTTAAAATGGATAACTGAAAGGACTACTGCATAGCACAGGGAACTCTGCTCAACACTCCATAATGACCTGAACGGGAAAATAATTTGAAAAAGAATAGATACATGTATAACTTAATGTCTTTGCTGTATACCTGAAACTAACACAACACTGTTAATCAATTCTACCCCAATATAAAATAAAAAATTAAACAAAACAAAATAAACAAAAAAGACAAAATGTGACCTGAGGACTACCTATGTTAGCATCTGAGGAGGCTGCATTTGAGCTAGGGCTTCAGGAGTAGGCAAGATTTTCACAAGTGAAATCCGAGGGAAAGGATATTCTAGAGACAGGCAATATCCTCTCCTTTCAAGTCTTACTGTACATGTTGTATAGATATAACTAAGGAAGCCATTTTGTCACTTTTTCTTCCCAGCCTTATTGTGAAATGGTTGCTTCTCATTCACCCCAAACTGGCTTACCATATGAATGGGATTAGATGCTCTGACCAATCAGAGACTGACATTGGTCACTCTTCTATTGGTTTACTAAGGTTTCAAACTTTTAAGATGCTCAATTTAAGTGCACCAAATTCAGATGTAAAACCACCATTTCAGGCCACCCCCAGTCATCTACATTGTTGTAGGGATGGTTTCTCAAAGCGAAAGTCTATGGACCACCTGCATCAGAATGGATGATGAGGCCAGTTTAAAAGCACATCCCAGGGCCCCTCCCCAAGGCCACCAAAACAGAATCTCTGTGGTTGTGGTCCAGGGAGGTGAAATTCAATAATTTCTCCGGTAATTCTAAGCACACTGAAGTTTGAAAGATATTGAGGGGCTGAGGAGAGAGCAAAGGTACAAAAGTGAGACCACACAAGAACAATATGGGAAGAACCCAAGGTGCAAGAATGCAAGCATGTGGACCTATAAAGGTAACTCAGGAGACCTTCACTGTCAGAGTCAGGGGTGGACACATTCTGCAGGCACCAGGGAGCCATTCCTTTCAGTGGCAGAGTGGGGTGGTTAGAAGCCTAGAGTCTGGAGCCAGACTTCCATGGTTCAGATCTCAGCTCTTTGACTCACTAGCTGCTGCTGCTGCTGCTAAGTCGTTTCAGTCATGTCCGACTCTGTGTGACCCCATAGATGGCAGCCCACCAGGCTTCCCCATCCCTGGGATTCTCCAGGCAAGAACACTGGAGTGGGCTGCCATTTCCTTCTCCAATGCATGAAAGTGGAAAGTGAAAGTGAAGTCACTCAGTTGTGTCCGACTCTAGCGACCCCATGGACTGCAGCCTACCAGGCTCCTCCGTCCATGGGATTTTCCAGGCAAGAGTACTGGAGTGGGGTGCCATTGCCTTTTCTGGACTCACTAGCTACATAACCTTGAACAAGGATCTTAACCTCTTTCTGCCTCAGTTTCATCATCTGTAAAATGAGGTTAATAATCATAACCTCCCCCACCCCCAACGGGGTTGTCATGAAATTAAATGAGTTCATATCTGTAAAATGCATAGAACTGCGACTGGCATTGAGTAAGTACAATGTGTGTCAGCATAAAGACTTCTGAGTAGGGGTGTAGCACAGTTAAGGCTATCTCTTTGGAAGATTAAGCTGGCAGTAATGTATGGGAAGGCTTACTGATAGCTCAGCTGGTAAAGAATCCTCCTGCAATGCAGGAGACCCCGGTTCAGTTCCTGGGTCGGGAAGACCCACTGGAGAAGGGATAGGCTACCCACTCCAGTATTCTTGGGCTACCCTGGTGGCTCAGCTGGTAAAGAATCCACCTGCAATACAGGAGACCTGGGTTCGATTCCTGGTTTGGGAAGATCCTATAGAGAAGGGAAAGGTTACTCAATCCAGTATTCTGGGCTGGAGAATTCCATGGACTGTATAGTCCATGGGGTTGCAAAGAGTCAGACAGGACTGAGTGACTTTCACTTTCAATGTATGGGAGTCAACCACCCATTTGCTACTAGCAAATCCCATCATATTTTCCCTCTATTTCAGTGGCTCTCAACCTTGGCTGCACATTGGAATCACCTCCTTCATTCCCCTTTCCCCTTACCAAGGTAATTCCAATATGTACCCATAGCCAAGAACCAGTGTTCTAAATATACAGTCATCCCTTGGTATCTTCAGGGCATTGGTTCCAAAGGACCCTTGCAGATACCAAAATGCAAGGATGCTCAAGTCCCTTATATAAAGTGGCATAGTATTTGCATATAGCCTATATACATACTCCCATACACTTTAAATCATCTCTAGATTACTCATAATACCTAAGTATTAGAAGTTGGGAATACAATGTAAATGCCATGTAAATGGTTGGCAGCCCACAGCAAATTCAAGTTTTGCTTTTTGGAACTTTCTGGATTTATTTTTTCTCCAATATGTTCAGACCATGGTTAGTTAAATCTGAGGATTCAGCACTTGCTGTATTTCAAATTTGTTCAGTATTTGTTATTGAATCCTCACTTTATGGAAGACAGTGTCCTAGGTCCTTTTCCTGTATTATCTCATTTAAACTTAACAACAGTTTGGAGGTTGGTGCTAACATAATCCTTAATGTAAAGACTGCTAGAAAGGTGAGTACATACATGGCTCATGATCACCCAGCTTGAAAGTAGCAGGACTGGGATTAGAATCAAGGCAGCCTGGCTCCAGAAGACCTCAGTCTGAACCACTACTCTATACTGTGTGCCCCGCCCTGAATCTTGGCCTCTCATACCAGAGAGACTGACTGCTACATCCATCCTCTTGGTCTCTCTACTTGTCTTCTTTCCTCCCTCCAATCTAGTGTGGACACAATAACCAGTGAGATCTTGGAAGACATCAACTGGATCACATCACATCTCCTGCACAACTTTCTGCTGGCTTCCCAATGCACTTCACAATGGAAATCCAAACTTGTTACCATGGCCTTGAAGGTCCTGCATCATCTGACTCCTGTTCACCTCTTCAGTCTCACCAAATGTCAGTTATGACCACAATCACTATATTCCTACCACACTGGTCCAAAGCTCCTTGAATGCTCTAAGCTCTTCCTTGCCTGGTCCTTTGAACTTATTTTTTTCTTTCTGCTTGGTATACTCTTCCCCCAGGACCTTTGCATGGATTACTCCTTTTCATCTTTCAAGTCTGAGCTTAAATGTCATCTCAGAGAAGCCTTTCCAACAACTCAACTAAATGCCTTCACCTCTTTTTCTATCTCAATCCCTTGTTTATTTACTTTACAGTACATACATCGTTTATATTTAGATATGTGTTTGCTTGTTTGTTTATTGTCTTCTCTGGTAAACTGTGGGTTCCACAAGGGCAAAGAACATACCCTGGCTGCTATGTATGCCACATATGGTTATATAGGTTGTGTCCTGCATAAGGGTGCCTCAGCTAAGGAGGTACATTCACAAGGATTTTCCAGCAAATGGCAAGTCAAGTATCTTAAGTAAGGTAATCCTTTCTGTAATTCACATGAAGATGCCATACAGTCTAGCAGCGCCCTGTGTGACTACTATGTTTACCATTATGTATCCAGCTTCTAGCACAGTGCCGAGCATATAGTAGATGTTCAATGAGCATGTTAACTGGATGGAAGGGAAGAAGACAAAATTAGGAGGGAAAGTGGGAAAAGGGGGGATATAAAGGACTGCTGATAGATTTGGTAATCTGAGAAGAGGTAATAAAGGAGAAATTAAAGGTAATGCTGTTTGATCTTGGAAACCTAAAGAATAAAAAGAGTGCCGTCATCAAAGAAATGAAACTCAAAGAAGAAAAAAACTGGCTTTGAGAAGATGACAATTCCATTTTGAATATAATTTGAGAAGATGATGCCTTCCATTTTGCTGTTATTGAGTTTGTCAGCATTTTACTGTGGGATTTGAAAAATACCCCTACCTTTGCCCAGCATAATCTTCAAAATGTTCACATCAGTGCTTTGGGAGGCCAAGTCTTCCTGTTAAGGCTGTGTATGGAAAAGCCCTATGTTTTACAATACAATAATGGAGGGGCCAAGCTAGATGAATCTCACGCCTCTCCCCCTGCTGTGCTGCAGTGCGGTTTCTTTAGGGCAGTGACCTTTAAAAACAATGCTTTTATTTTTTTTTCCTTTTGTGATTGAAAGCACCCTTAAAATTTAAGGCTAGCATAGAAAATTCCCTTTTGCTAAAACACTGGACAGGTATTTCCCTCTTCTAAATCCTGCTACTCAAGATGGTAGCACCTGGGGTCTTGGAATACAGGATACCTACCTCTGCACACCCGGCAGCAGGAATCTGGAACAGAGACTGGGAAAGCACAGGTTAACTTGGGGCAAGTCTTGAGACCACAGTACACATTGCCCTCCTGCTGGGGAGAAACGAAATTAAGGTCAGAAGGAGCTGAAGTTCATGTAAAGGCTTTAGCTCAGTACCTGGGATGAGTAGGGGTTCAAACATAATACATCCTTTCCCCCTGCTCTTCTGCAGTCAGTCCTAGGCACTTCTTAAATTTTATGATGCGTTTATTTTTTTTTTCCACTTATTATTTCTCCATGCCAGAGACTGAGTCACAGAAGAGATGGTAATCCTCATCAGGCACCCTGGTCTAAGATAGAACAAAGTATCGGGTTCTATCTATTACATTCTCTGGGCCGCACAATTAGATGGTGATGTAATCAGTATACCTTATTCATGAAGTATACAATTCTTTTGACAAGTAATGTCACAGGAATCATTATGATCAAGCATTTTTCGAGATGTTTTTCTTTGCAGGGCAAAGAACTATCTCGTTAACAGAATATGTCAGAGATGGGAACCAAGAGACACCACATTTTCTTGTGAATTGGACTGATACTGCTAGATGGTGCCAGTGGTTTTTCCACCCATAGCATTTCCAAGGCATCAAATAACTGAGTTCTTCAGATGAAAGCACTTGTGGTATAATGATTGTGAAGAGAAGTACAGATCAAGATCATCAGCTCATCTTTGTCCTAAAGTTTTAAGACAAGGATATGGCTGGGTCCAACCTTTTCAACAGAGATTATCAGGGTTGATGAAGATCAGGGAGGCTTACGATTTAGATGCGCTTCATCCTCTTTCAATCAAGTACCCTACAGTGTAGGCTCAAACTAAAGGTACGTGTATGGAAGAGCTCTTATGTGGGTAGAGGACATTGAAATACAGGGTCTTACCGAGCAGCTGCACTGGGTGCACTGGTTGGGCTGCCGGTTCTGAAAGAGCCCTTCAGCCATGAACAGCTCACCGTGTTGGTAAGTGGTCCCGTTGTATTCACATGACTTGCTGGTCATTTTATTGTTCGCTGGGGGTAAGGAGTCTTCTGGGACAGGGTGGAAAAAAACCACACCAAGTATTGGCATCATTGCAAAGAATTTCACAAATTCCCAAACAAACAGCAGGTGGGGCTGTACAACACAGAGGGAGTTAAAAATAGCCCCTGATTCAGGGGCTAATGACTTCGATAATATTAAAGCAGCCAGACAGGAATAACAACTAACATGACCAACCATCCAACCCTTCACTTGTTGGGCATTTATTGAGCACCTACTATGTGGGCTTCCCTGGTGGCTCAGAGGTTAAAGCGTCTGCCTCCAATGCAGGAGACCCGGGTTCAATCCTTGGGTTGGGAAGATCCCCTGGAGAAGGAAATGGTAACCCACTCCAGTATTCTTGCCTGGAGAATCCCATGGATGAAGAAGCCTGGTGGGCTACAGTCCATGGGGTTGCAAAAGAGTCGGACACGACTGAGCAACTTCACTATATACCAGGCACTGTGATAGGCACTAGGCAGAGATTAGTGAAGAAAGACAAGGCTCCTGCCATGATAGAGCTACCAGTCTTAGACAAAGAAGGTATTAACTTGTCTCGAGGGAGGGAGTCTTTTCAGATGAGGAACCACCTATTATAACTACCCTAGTAACTTTACCGTCTCCCATGTTTTATTACACTTGGCGTGTGCTTGTTCCAGCCTCTGGAGTCTGCTTGTTTTCAATCCCTCCACTAAGATGGTCCCCTTCCTTCTCCTCTTTTCCATCTACTGAAGTCCTATCTGATTTTCAAGGACCAGCAAAAGTTACCTATTATTGAACAAGTGCCCAGATTAAACTAATCATCAGTGTACAGATTAACAATAGATACAAGCAGAGCTGTGGGATAGTGGGGGAAGAGAAATAAGGAGAGTGGTGTGTTTCCTGACAAGGAAGCTTAGAGAGTTAGACCATTCTGGGACCCTCCTACACTGTTGGTGGGAATGTAAATTGGTACGCCCACTATGGAGAACAGTATGGAGGTTCCTTAAAAACTAAAAATAGAGTTGTCATATGATCCAGCAATCCCACTCCTGGGCATATATCCAGAGAAAACTATAATTCAAAAAGAACATTGTACTCCAATATTCATAGCAGCACTATTTACAATAGCCAAGACATTCAGGTAACATAAATGTCCATCAACATAAATAAGATAAATAAGATGTGGTACTGAGTAAGCCAAAAAGTTCATTTGGGTTAAAGTAAAAATAAAAGACACATTTTTCATTTTTACTAAGAACTTCATTGAACAACGTATTCACTAACCTAAAGAACTTTTTGGCCAATGCAATATGCAATGGAATACTACTAATCTATAATAAAAGAAAGAAATATTGCCATTTGCAGCAACATAGGTGGGCCTAGAAATTATACTAAGTGAAGTAAGTCAGGAAGAGAAAAGCAAACACTGTATGCTATCACTTATATGTGAAATCTAAAAAAATAATATAAATGAATTTATATTAAAACAGAAACAGACTCACAGAAATAGAAAATGAACTTATAGTTATCAAAGAGAAATGGGAGAGGCAGAAAGGGATAAATTAGGAGTATGGGATTACTAGGTACCAACTAATATACATCAAGGCTGTATATTGTCACCCTACTTATTTAACTTATATGCAGAGTACATCATGAGAAATGCTGGGCTGGAAGAAGCACAAGCTGGAATCAAGATTGCCAGGAGAAATATCAATAACCTCAGATATGCAGATGATACCACCCTTATGGCAGAAAGTGAAGAGGAACTAAAAAAGCCTCTTGATGAAAGTGAAAGTGGAGAGTGAAAAAGTTGGCTTAAAGCCCAACATTCAGAAAACTAAGATCATGGCATCTGGTCCCATCACTTCATGGGAAATAGATGGGTAAACAGTGGAAACAGTGTCAGACTTTATTTTGGGGGGCTCCAAAATCACTGCAGATGGTGACTGCAGCCATGAAATTAAAAGACGCTTACTCCTTGGAAGAAAAGTTATGACCAACCTAGATAGCATATTCAAAAGCAGAGACGTTACTTTGCCAACAAAGGTCCGTCTAGTCAAGGCTATGGTTTTTCCAGTGGTCATGTATGGATGTGAGAGTTGGACTATGAAGAAAGCTGAGCGCCGAAGAATTGATGCTTTTGAACTGTGGTGTTGGAGAAGACTCTTGAGAGTCCCTTGGACTGCAAGGAGATCCAACCAGTCCATTCTGAAGGAGATCAGCCCTGGGATTTCTTTGGAAGGAATGATGCTAAAGCTGAAACTCCGGTACTTTGGCTACCTCATGTGAACAGTTGATTCATTGGAAAAGACTCTGATGCTGGGAGGGATTGGGGGCAGGAGGAGAAAGGGATGACAGAGGATGAGATGGCTGGATGGCATCACTGACTCGATGGACGTGAGTCTGAGTGAACTCCAGGAGTTGGTGATGGACAGGGAGGCCTGGCGTGCTGTGATTCATGGGGTCGCAAAGAGTCAGACACAACTGAGTGACTGAACTGAACTGAACTGAATATACATAAAGTAAATAAGCAACAAGGATTTACTATATAATACAAGGAACTGTGTTCAATGTCTTATAATAACCTATAGTGGAAAATAACCTGAAAAATGTATGTATAACTGAATCAATTTTCTGTATACCTGAAAAAAAACACAATACGGTAAATTATAATTCCATAAAAATGTTTTTTTAAGAGACCATCCTTTCTTTCCCATTACTCAAAACTATAATGAAAATGAGTCCATTTTATGGGGGGGGTGGTAAATGATACTCAATATAAAAAAAAAATTGTTCTCAGAATGTAGTTAAAAATTATAAGGACTAATAATAATATCCATCATCATCATAAAATAAGAGTTAACATTTATTGAGCCCCAAATAATATGCTAGGCTTTACATCATTGGTTATTACTAAGAACATTCTGATGTAGATATTAAAGTATGCCCATTTTGCTGATGAGGAAACTAAGGCTTAAGATATTAATTGACTCCCAAGGTCACACAACTTGTTAATGGTAGCACCAGGACCTGACTGATTCAAGAATCTTACCTCCTAGGATGCCAATCACTTCAAACCTGTCACAAGGAAAGGACCATTTAATTTAAAACTCAAACCACAGAACATGAAAGCTGTGTTGTCCCTGTAGAATGTATGGCCTCAAATACCCAGAAAATATCACACTTTCTTTGGCTTCAGTGATTAGATTAACTAACTCAATTCTATACTTTGCTATATAAGTTGATCTAACTTCAATTTCTGAGTAAATCTCTCCTTTGTTGTTAAGTACTTATTAAAGACCCCTTACAGGATACAAAGAAAGTTCCTTCATTTTGTTTTAAAAGAAAAAGTTTTAAATCTGAGCGAGAGTCTAACTCATACCTTTTGGCCTGGGCTGACTCCCTATTCCTGCCCAAAGTACACACATAACCAGACAGCTGCAGCTGGCATACATGAGTGAAACCCAATGGAGAGAGTACAGAAGCAGGCCATTTGCCCCCTGGGCCCTAATAATAGCAAATCTCTGTATTTTGTGGTGAAGGAAAACTAGGGTGACCTATAAAATAATATTCGCCATGACTTACAGAAGCTGGTGAGTATTTGGAATATTGAATGGAAAAAAAAAAAGTTTGGGATTTTTTTTTTGCCTCAAAAGAATGTGGGCTGAGTTCTGAACTGTGTCTTCCACCGAGGGATCAATGAGGAGGCAACTGTGTAGGGTGAGGTTTTCCAGCGAGCCTTGACCTTGAGAGTCTTTCTTGTAACCGTCTTCAGAGAAATCCCGCATGGAGTCTATTAATCTACTCAACAGGAGATGGGGAGAAAGCAAAAATGAGGAGGACAAAATAGAATCAAAGAAAAAGAAACCAATTGTGGTGATGCTTAATGCTAGTTTTACACACAATAAATTTATCTTAACAACTTCTCGTTTATTATGATTTCATTCTTCTAATATCCCTAACAGAATGGGGGAGTGAGAATTATGAAAATGAGGGTACTGATACTTCAAAAGATTTGGTCCATGTCACACTGCTATTAATAGAAGAGTCAACAAGGAAATATAGTTTTCGTGCCTTGATTTGTGCTCTTTTCACACCATGTGTGTTAAAACTGGGGAGCAGAAAGGAAATGAAATCAGTCCCTGGAAGAGATATCTGCACTTTCAGGTTTATTGCCACATTATCCATAATAGCCAAGATAGGGAGACAGCCTAAGTGGTGTCCATCCTATACCCCATATCCTTGGATGAAAGGATAATGAAATTGTAGTGCATATATATGTGTCTGTGTGTGCTAAGTCACTTCAGTCATGTCCAACTCTGTACGACCCTATGGATTGTAGCTCACTAGGCTCTTCTGTCCATGGGATTCTCCAGGCAAGAATACTGGAGTACGTTGCCATTTCCTATATATATATATATATATATATCTTGTATATATACACACATATATATATTTCTTATATATATACACACATTTCCTATACATGTATATATATATAGATATACATACACACACAACAGAATATTATTCAGCCTTAAAAAGGAGATCCTGCCATTTGCAACAACATGGTTGAACCTGGAGGACATCCTACTAAGTAAGCCAGTTACAGAAAGAAAAAAATGACATAATCTCACTTATATGTGAAATCTTAGAGATAAATAGAAGTAGAGATTAGAATGGTGGTTACCAGGGGCAGGGAGGTGTGAGAAATGGGGAGATACTGGTCACAGGGTACAAAATTGCAGGTATGTAGGATGAGTAAGTCCAGACATCTAAAGTTCAGCATGTTGGCTGTAATTAATAATACTGTATTGTATTTTGCTAAGAAAGTAGATTTCAGATGCTCTCATCAAAAAATAAATGAGATGATGTTCATTAGCTTAACTGTGGTAACCATTTCAACATGTCTATCAGATCAGCATGCTGTAACCTTAAAATACATTTGATTTTTACTAAAGGAATTTTTTAAAATCTAGGGGGTGGCAGGATCACTGAGTCATAACCCAGTCTTGGGCACCCACTTCCCATAACCTTGCACAAGTCACATTACCTCTTTGGGCCTCAGCTTTTCTATCTAAGAATATGGAACTCAGATCTCTCCTGGCATCTCTGAAGGCCAACACAGCATGCAAGGAACTGCAGAGGCAAGAACAACCACCTTGGACTGTACATTCTACCTTTTTAGATTTTCCAAGGTGGTTGGGCTTCTACCCAGCTATCCTTAGAAGGCATCCTGTGTTCCTGGCCAAAAACTGGCAGAAAATTAGTCTGAAGAAAGACTGGCTTCAGGGCCCTTCAGGGGAATGCTCCAACAGAAGTGACCAGGCTCCACGGCTTCTAGCTTCCCATTTCCAGTTAAATTGCACACAGCACTCTGGGGAGGAGTGGAAGGATACTGCCAGGTATACAGACAAGCATTCAGCCATCAGATTACAGTTGTGTTGCAAAAAGAAACTTCCTTCTCCCCTGGTGAGGGATGATCTATGTAAGTAGAACTCTGACTTCTGGGGTGCTCTGAAAACATCCCCTTATACTCAATGTTTCTAACCACCTTTTCTTTCACTGATGCCTAAAATGCCATCATTAGAAGTCCATCCTTTTGGATTAAGTGACTGTCTATTGCCATGTGTGCATGCTAAGTCACTTCAGTCACATCCAACTCTTTGCAACCCCAAGGACTGTAGCCAGCGAGGCTCCTATTTCCATGGTATTTTCCAGTCAAGAATACTGGATTGGGTTGCCATGACCTCATCCAGGGGATCTTCCTGACCCAGGAATCGAACTCACATCTCTTATGTCTCCTGCACTGGCAGACAGGTTCTTTACCACTAGCGCCACCTGGGAAGCCCTGTCTATTGACAATCAGGTATTATAATCCCAAAACTTCTCTGTGAGGATACACATTGTCAGTAATATCTTAGTGTGAATAACCTGATGACATGTTTTTTCCCCCTTCAGAGTGACTGGTAATTTTTACCAAGAAGTCTGTGGTCCTTTCCCATGTCCTCTGGTACACCATTCTCTCCCCTCCTGGCACTGCCCCTCTTCCTATCCTCTGAAACCCAAAGTCTTCATGCTGGTGGCTCTCTTCTCCACTCTCCCCACCATCAAATTTCTACTTCCTTAGCAGGCCAGTTCTTGGCTAGTCAGAAAGGCCTCTTGTAAGTCAGGAGATAAATCAGCTCTCAGTGTTTATGAAATAAATGCAAACCTCTTCAGAGCTCCCAGCCATGATCACTAATCTCCTCGACTCTGAGCCCTCCCCCTTTTTGTCATTGCTATTGTTACTCTGGTTCCTATTTTATTTTTGATGGCTGATCCTGAAGACAGTGTTTCTAATCTGGTTCTGTCTCATTCTAGTGGTGTAGTTCCAGCACATCCACAGGCCATTTTGGAGGTGGTGGTGGAGCAGGGAATATGGAGATGAAGGTAAAGGGCTTGAAATGTTATGTTCCCTTTAATTCCCTTGAGACACAGGCACACATACACATAAACACACATACACAATGGAATTCTATTCAGCCATAAAAAAGAATGAAATCTTGCCATTTGCAACAACATAAATGGACCTTGAGGACATTATGCTAAATGAAATAAACCAGACAGAGAAAGACAAATACCATATGATCTCATTTATACATGGAATCTAAAAAATAAACCCCAAGCCTGTAGATACAGAGAACAGATTGGTGGTTGCCAAAGGCAGGGGGTTAGGGGAGTGGGTGAAATGGGTAAAGGAGGTTCAGAGGACTTATAAAATAAAAAATTTATGGGGATGGGATGTACATCATGGTGACTACAGTTAATAAGAGTGTATTACTTTGTCAACAAAGGTCTGTCTAGTCAAGGCTATGGTTTTCCAGTGGTCATGTATGGATATGAGAGTTGGACTATAAAGAAAGCTGAGCACCGAAGAATTGATGCTTTTGAACTGTGGTGTTGGAGAAGACTCTTGAGAGTCCCTTGGACTGCAAGGAGATCCAACCAGTCCATCCTAAAGGATATCAGTCCTGGGTATTCATTGGAAGGACTGATGTTGAAGCTGAAACTCCAGTACTTTGGCCACCTGATGTGAAGAACTGACTCATCTGAAAAGACCCTGATGCTGGGAAAGATTGAGGGCAGGAGGAGAAGGGGATGACAGAGGATGAGATGGTTGGATGGCATCACTGACTCAGTGGACATGGGTTTGTGTGGACTCCCGGAGTTGGTGATGGACAGGGAGGCCTGGCATGCTGTGGTTCATGAGGTCACAAAGAGTCGGACACGACTGAGCAACTGAACTGAACTGAACTGTATATTTTAAGGTTGCTAAGAGAATAAATCTTAAAAGTCCTCAACATAAGAAAAAAATTTGTATATATAAATTTTTAAATATATAGATGTTAACTAAACTTACTGAGTTGGTCATTTTTGAAATATAAACAGATGTTGAATCATTATGTTGCACACCTGAAACAAATATGTCACACATTAACTGAAAGAAAACTACACTAAATTATCAGATTTGCAAAAATTCAAAAGTTTGATTAATAAACTCTCTCAGTAAAGCTGTGGAAAATTTATACAAATACTATGGAGGCTATTTAGCAATATCATTCAGTTTTAAAATATATGTATTTTTCACCAAGCAATCCTACTTTTAAGAATTCACACTACAGATATACTCCATGTGTGAAAAATCTAAATTATTCATTGTACCATCATTTGTGATGGCAAAAGATTGGAAACAACTTCTGTGTCCATCAGTAGACATCTGGTTAAATACATGATGGCTGATTAATGCAACGAAAAAGTATGCAGCTGTATAAAAGAATGAGTAAGCTTTCTATGTACTAATACAAAAAATAGATTATTTAATGAAAGAAACTGCAAAGTGAAAAATGATTCAGATAATACACTGTGCTTTTTGTAAAAAGAATATATTTTTGGAAGAGTTTATACTCACATTCATAAAGAAAATCAGGAAGGATACATAGGAAAATACTAAAAGTTATAAGGGGGTGCTACGTTTTGAGGGGAAGGGTAAGAATTGGATGGATTGTGGGACAGGAGTGAATTAGACATCTTACTGCATACTTTTACACATACCTCTATGAACATAAGGACCTCCCTGGTAGCTCAGCTGGTAAAGAATCTGCCTGCAGTGCAGGAGATCCTGGTTCGAATCCTGGGTTGGGAAGGTCCCCTGGAGAAGGGATAGGCTACCCACTTCAGTAGTTGGCTTGGGCTTCCCTGGTGGCTCAGATGGTAAAGAACCTGCCTGCAATGGGGGAGACTTGGGTTTGATCCCTGGGTTGGGAAGATCCCCTGGAGGAGGGCATGGCAGCCCATTCCAGTATTCCTGGTTGGAAAATCCCCATGGACAGAGGAGCCTGGTAGGCTATAGTCCATGGGGTTACAAAGAGTCAGACACAACTGAGCGACTAAGCACAGCACAGCTATGAACATAAATACATATGATCATATATACACATATACACATATATATATACATATATACACACACATATATATACATCATATATACATATATACACATAAGCATTTACATTCTTAAATGATACAAATGTATTTTGCATTGAAAAACTAAATTTGAAGAGTTTATACTTAAAAAAAATTATAATTCAAGGCCAGGGGCTAGACTTGATGACTATTTTGGGTCCCTTCCAATATAGAGAACAAATGGATGGATATCAGGAGTGTAAGTAAGAAGGGAGGTGGGATGAATTGGGAGATTGGGATTGACATATATATGCCATGATGTACAAAACAGGTAACTGATGAGAACCTGCTGTACAGCACAGGGAACTCTACTCAATGCCCTGTGGCGACCTAAATGGGAAAGAAATTCAAAAAAGAGGGGATATATGCATACACAGACTTCTTCCATGGCTCAGTGTGAAAGAATTCGCCTGAAATGCAGGAGACGCAGGAGATGCAGGTTCGATTCCAGGGTCGAGAAAATCCCCTGGAGGAGGGCATGGTATTCCACTTCAGTATTCTTGCTGGAGGATCCAATGGACAGAGGAGACTGGCAGGCTACAGTCTTTTGGGTCGAAAAGAGTCAGACACAACTGAAGCAACTTAGTCCTCACGCACTAATGCATATGCACACATGTGGCTGATTCACTTTGCTGTACAGTACAAACTAGCTGTAAGGCAACTATACTCCAGTAAAAATTTTTTTTAAAAAATAAATAAAAGCAAGAGATCATATGGAAAAAATTAAAAAAAAGAAGCAACCATAGAAAATCAGTCCTACAGACCTGGTCATAGAAACCCAACTCAATTCCTACTACTGGGACAGACCTTAGCTAGAACTCCATGTTCCCAGTGTGACTACAATGAGATGGCTGTCTCCTACGGACACTATTTATCCCCTTTGGGGAGAGTGGGGGGCTATTACATAGCTTTCTGAAACAGCTAGTTTTAAATAAGGGTGCTGATGGGAAATCTCCTGTGCTCCTCCCTGGAGCACCACTGTAGTGGAAGGAAGAACAGCCGGGCCCTCATCCTGATTAGGCTAGGTCAGAGCCTACAGCAGGGATGTGACTCATCTTGCACAAGTAATACATCCCAAACAGTGGGTGTCTATAGCTCCCTTCTAAAAAGGAACTTGCTCACCCTCTGAGGCCATGGGCATGCAGGTGAGTTTTTCCTTGGGAGGCTCACTGAAATCAAAGGTATTGCTTCAAACAGGTCCATCAGCTAAAGCCTACCATTTAGATTTCTTCCTTTCAGCGCTCCAAACATTATGACTTCTTTTGCCCTGGGCTGCTCAAAGTGTCGACTTATCTAGACCTGTTTTCCTTAGGCAGAGGACTATGATTTTAAGATCTTTCCCAAAATCTCCTCCTCCATAGAAACTTAACTGTTCTGTGTCCTATCACATTGAGGCCTTGCTGGGGGTGGGAGAAGTTTAGCACTTATTGACTAATTCATACCACAGTGCCCATGGAAGACAACATTGGAAAATAGGAAGTAGGTTCTTTTTTTTTTTTGGCCCTGTGGCATACGAGATGTTAGTTGCCCCACCAGGGATAGAACCCATACTCGCTGCAGTGGAAGCAGAGAGTCTTAACTGGACTGCCAGGGAAATCCTGAAAATAGGTTCTTTTTCTAGATAATTAAATTGTACCTTGGGCCTTTGCTGCTTTATTTATAATGAGGCTATAGAAGACAGGGCAAGTAGTGTGAAACATTCCAGAATTTAAGGCTCAATGTGGGGGCAATCACTGAAAACACAGCCTCTGAGAGCTGTCCAGTGTCCAAACTGCTCAAATTCCACCTCCACTACTGCTGCTGCTGCTGCTGCGTCGCTTCAGTCGTGTCCAACTCTGTGCGACCCCATAGAGGGCAGCTTGCCAGGCTCCCCGGTCCCTGGGATTCTCCAGGCAAGAACACTGGAGTGGGTTGCCATTTCCTTCTCCAATGTATGAAAGTGGAAAGTGAAAGTGAAGTCGCTCAGTCGTGTCCGACTCTTAGCGACCCCATGGACTGCAGCCCACCAGGCTCCTCCATCCATGGGATTTTCCAGGTAAGAGTACTGGAGTGGGGTGCCATTGCCTTCTCCACCTCCACTACTAGTTACCACTTAATAGCTGAGCAAATAATTTAACATTCTTGAGCCTCAGTTCACCCATCTATAAAATGGGGCTGATAATACCCATCTCATAGGTTGTTGTAAAGATGAAATGAGGTAAGACACATAATGTGCTCAGCATAGTACCAGGTGCATACAGGTGCTCATTGAATGCTGTTATTGTTATATTACTATTATCTGTAATGATAGGGTTTCTGGAAGGCAGAAAGCAGGTCGGTAATGGAAACAATCTGGGGCTGCCTAGTCCTTACAGTGCCTGTTATAGACTGAATGTTTGTGTCCTTTTCACCAAATCCCTATGTTGGAAACCTAATCCCCAATGTGAGGTGAGGTCTGTGGGAGTTGGGGCCTTCATGAATGGGATTGTGTCCTTATAAGAGACAATGGGAAGATGATCTCTGCTCTCAGCTATGAGAACACAGGATGAAGATGACTATCTCTGAACCACGAAGTGATCTCTCAACAGATTTGCTGGCACCTTGACTTTCCAGCCCCTTGAACTGTGAGAAATAAATGTTTGTTGTTTAAGCCATTAGTCTTTGATATTTTTATTACAGCAGCCCAAACTAAGATGACTGTCTTTCACTGCCCTGTAGGACTTCTCAAATATTGCCAGATTCTGAGTGGTGACTAGAGTCACTTCTGTCATCATGTTCACTAAGAATCCTTCTATGCCTCAGCTTCCAACCAACCCGTCTGCCCTCCCCGCCCCTCTCCCTCATTTCAGTGGGAAGCCCACCAGGAGAGACTTCTTTAGCTGAGTACCTGAATTCTGGCCAAAGCCATCTATCAAACTCATAGTCTCTGTGTTGAATTTTCTGAGGGTTTCAGGGAGGTGGGTTTATGGGTCAGAAGTGTCACCAGTGTGTCTGTGATTGAGCGGTCCCGAAGGGAAAAGAAACCGATTCTCCCCCTGCATTCGGGCCATCATTTCCAGTCTCCTCTCCTGCTGCACACTAAACAAAAGCCACTGTTGATTGGTTTGATTTTCATCTTTGTTTTGGTTCAGTAACTGAGCTGTTCCTTGGAAAAGTAGTTCATATTTTTCAGTTCAGAATGCCTCTCCCCTTTCAACCTTCATCCAATTTTGTTTCTGTCCACTCTCCATGGCCCAGCTCTAGTCTCATCTCTTCAGGGAAGCCTTGTCTAAGTATTACTAATACTTTTGCACTCAAAGGTCTCTTTGGAGGAAAGAAAAAGGACTGGTAGAGCAGACTGCTCCTGCTACAGTAGAGCTTCCAAAGGTGGCAAGTTCACTGTGTCCCTAACCTCTCTTCTTTTCTGCTTTGCCAGAGTGCTCGATATGGCCCAACTTCAAGCACTGGTTAGGGTAGGGCCCTGACTTTCCCAAAGGCTTAATAAGTTCATGGTAATGAATACTGAAGATTGGAACAACCAATAAAGAGCAAGGTAGTAGTGGTGGGGAGAACAAAGACCACAGTGAGACACCACTTTGTACCCTCCAGGATGGTTATAACAAAAAAGATAATAATAAATTGTTGGAAATGGTGTGGAAAAAATGGAAATTTTGTGCTACTGGTGGGAATGCAAAAATGTCATGTGGTACAGCTGCTGTGCCAAAAAGCTGGGCAGTTCCTCCAAAGTTAAACCTAGAGTCACTATATGAACCAGTAATCCCACTTCTAGGTATAAACTGAAGAGAACTGAAAGGAGGGATTCAAACAGATCCCTGTACATGAATGTTTAGAGCAGCATTATTCACAATAGTCAAAAGGTGGAAACCACCCAGTACCCATTAATGGACGAATTGATAAACAAAATGTGGTGTATCATACAATGACATATATTTCAGTTAGAATGGATGAACCTTGAAAACATTATGCTTAGTAAAAGAAGCCAGACACAAAAGGTCACATACTGTATGATTTCATATTTATGAAGTATCCACAATAGGCAAATCCACAGAGACAGAAAGAAGCTCAGTGCATGCCAGGACCAGAGGGGAGGGGAAAATGGACAGCTAACTGCTAGCGGGTATGGGACTTCCTTTTGGGGATGATGAAAATATTCTGGAATTAGAGAGTGGCGGTGGTTGCAATATCTTGTAAATACACTAAAACCAACTTAACTGTACTCTTTAAAAGGATAAATAGTATGTGAATTATACCTCAGATAAAGCTGTTTCCCAAAACCATAAAAGATGAAACTTCCTACAATGCAGACACAAAGGCTGAGTATCAACACCGGGCAAGCCTGGACAAAATGAAGGTGCTGTATATCCTGGTGACAGGGAGGCAGGTCAAGAATAGCAAAGTAAATGAAAAAGCCAAAGGAGAAGCACAAAGGGGTTGTGGGGGTGGATCCCCAGTTATCATCTTGTCCACGGGGTATCTGCCTTGGGAGATGCAGTAGGTCTGCCAGACAGCTGAGCTAAAGCAGGGGGCCAATGCGGGGAGGGCTTTCCCATTTGGAATCTTCAAGGAGACTCTTTAGCACAACTAGTGGCCTCCCTACTCCGACCCCCAGGCCAATCCTCATGGGGTTCTGGGCCAGGAAATTCCTGAAGCAGATTCAGTAGATCACTCTGCAGCTATACAGACAGACACAACACTCTGTCCCAACCAAGAAGGTGCTGAGTGAGAAGAAACAGTCATCTGCCCGTCCCCCTTTTCATCCAGAACCCATCTGCGGGCTGTTTTTCATCCCACTTCCATTCATGTTTCAGCTGCTGTCAGTCAGTAGCTGACCCTGCCTGAAAATGCTGTCTTGTCAGACAGATGCAGAGAAGGAGGGCTGGAGGAAAGGTTTTGTGCAAGAGGTGAGCCTGTCTCTGGGAGGCAAGCAGCGTGCCGGCAGGCCGGGCACTCCATCTGGGAGAGAAGAAGAGCCCATGTATTCTTGGCTGGGTTGGGCCACTGACAGGCTGTGTGATGGAACCACTGTCACTTTGCATCTCTAGGCCTCAGTTCCTAAAGAACTTTCTGCATTCATGAGTATGTATATGTTGGTTGGGGTTAGTCATTTCACTTGCTTCTACTTCACAGGAACAGAGGAGAAGCAAACCACATTCTACTTTTTGAAAAGGCTTAGGGAGAAAAGAAGCTACATGCAACATGGACAGTTAATTCTGATTATCTCCAGGTTACCAAGGGCAGTCCATCTGAAGGCAAAAAAAGATGAATAACTGAGTCCGCTCCAGCAGTCTGATGTCCAGAGCTTAAACACCCTGTGAGAGTTCTGCCAACCCAGGAGAGACCCCTCAGCTTGTGATTTGCTGCCCTTCAGGTAGGAGTTCTAGCTTCACTGTGTCAGCCACCTGGGTAAGCACTCGGAGCTAAAGCTGGATATGGAGCAGCATTACAGCAAGGCCTAGCCAGGGTGATAAAGCACACCTTGGAGATGCCTCCCCTTGGCTAAAGAACACTCTGCCTCAGACCAGCCAGTCCTGACCCCCACTGTGTTCCTTGCCAGCTCTGCCCTGACTCATGCTAGACCCAACCACGGCCACCAACGGTCCTCTGCCTCTTCAAATCCTACCAGCCCTCACCATCTGTCAAACAGACTCTGATTTCTGGCAGCAACTCTACTGGTCTGCCTGTCTGTACCCTACAGTCTAGCACTTGCTAACAGGTGGACTGCTTGCTGAGTGATGACCAAGTGCAAAGGAGGCAGGGTTTCTGTCTTGACCTGTCTATCTCTAGCACTGGAACAAAGGGACAAACATCCAAATAGTGACATGTGTTCGAATGTTGAGGGTATATTACTAATTTTGTTAAGTGGTAAGTGTATACCTCCAGGGGTGAGGTGGTTTTTAAGTCTTAAGAGACTTGGAGATAAATAAATAGGACTATAGAGGATGATTCTGAAGTGAGTTTTGAGCATCTGAGGGTACATGCTGTCTTCAGGAAGAATGGTCTGTAGGTACCATTAGATACTTGAAGCATTCCTTGACCCAAAAGAGCTGACCCCCCCTATTTTTATACAAAGCAAGGAGCCTGTGGGTTTTACCTCAGGGCTAGGCATGCTCATTTTCAGCTTTCTGTTTGCTGAGGGCTGTTACTGGTGAAATTGTCCCATAATCGAATTTTCAGAGGGAACCTCTACGCTCTTTCCTGTCAAAATGTCTTCTTCCACTTTACTGCACACCTTTATCGTCAGCTCCATTATTCAGCCCATGGACCATTTCAATCTCATTACCCTTCTAGGGTTTCCCATGTACATCTCCAAGAGGAAACTGGAAATGGCCTTCTCTCTTCAGAGATGGAAATGAGACCTAGAGCCTTCAAGGGGACACCATTATTTAGTGCCAAAGCCGGGATTCAAACTTAGGTTTCCTAATTTTACACAGAGCCACAAAACCTGAGAGCAAGAGAAGCCTGCTAACATAGAGTCAAACAACTGAGGAAGAAGATAAAACACAAATCCCTTTGTTTTCTGGGACTAATTATCGAATGTTTATCTGAGCTTGGGTGTGTAGCCCAACACAAAGAACCCCTTCTGCAGTGGATCTGATAGGTTCCTCTTTTTCTTTTGCTATGATATGATGTTTTTTTTTTAATTTTTAAATTATCCAATGCTGTAATAAGTGGACTTGCAGTTGAGATGAAAATGGTAAATCAACTCTTCTGCATGACACCTAATTGTTAATGACAGGTTTTGTGGTAACATGTGTGTCACTCACTGCCTTCCTCTTCTCCCTAAATAAATTAAGAATGAGTTTTACTGTTACTTGGTTAGTTCTAAACCTTTGGGAACCAGGCTTTTTTTTTTTTTTGAAGGTCAATGACCCTTTGAAATGGACAAATTAGTCACTACCCTCAAGCAGCATTTACAGAAACAATGTGAGGCATCTGGTTGAGACAGTGGGGAGTGCGGTCAAGCATTCCTTTGTATTGCCTACACCAGCATTTCCCAAGTCTGCTGTGCAGAGCACTACTAGTCCACAAGATGCTCTGTGAAAACAACATTCTGTGCTTCAGATACAGTTGGGAAAAGATCCATAGTTTGCTCACAATATCCTTCTTGGAGTGTTAAAGAAATCCCATAGTAAAGAAACCCGTTTAACTAGAACCCAGTATTTTCTCCAATTGACTTTCCTGAGCCACCAGACCTCTTTTTTCTCATCTGTTGTTTTTGAGTCACTAAGTCGTGTCTGACTCTTTCTGACCCCATGGGTTGTAGCCCACCAGGCTCCTCTGTCCATGGGATTCCCCAGGCAAGAATACTGGAGCGGGTTGCCATGCCCTCCTCCAGGGGATCTTCCTGACCCAGGGATTAAATCCGTGTCTCCTGCATCATCTGTTTAACAGCTATGAACATCCCAGGAACACCCTTTGGGAAGTCCTGTCCTACACAACATCGAGTAGCTAGATATTTTGAGGATGCAGATGTTTGCCATCTCATGGACACTCTAAAGTACTGAATTGAGACCCGGCTGCCACTTCTAGTCATTCAACCTTCAGCTGAGACCTAGCTGAATGTTTCTCCAACACAGCTACATAGCATCTCCTGAATCTTTTCTTTCTTTCTTTCATGTGCAACCTCTGCAAAGCAAGAGAAAATACCCCCTGTGAAATACTCTAGAGCGCTATTAATGAAACATACAGTCTGGCCCTTGCAACTACAGCCCAGTGACATTAGGCACTGGACAAAGAAGTCCAGCCGTGGAGTTTGGATTGTTCCTGTACACGATGAGAAGCCAGTAAAATGATCTGAGCAATGCAGTTATTTGATGGAGATTTACATTTCTGGAAGACTGTGCTGGGGTGACTGGAGGAGAGGCCGTGGGCTTGGAGGGAGGACTTGTCAGGAGGCTAGTGAAAGAGCCTATTGCTATCACATTACAGACTAAAGGAAGAAAAGAGGCATTCAGTACTTGAGGATTAATTGAGAAAACTTATCCCCAAACACGCTTTTTGTTGTGTTTGGAAAAGTGTTAGCAGCAGGCTTCAGAAACTGGTCCCTGGAGGCCACTGGCAGAGGCTGCAGGGGAGGCGGTGGCAGATGAAGCCTCAGGGCTGCTGGAACAGTCCAGCGCTGTTGGGAAGACGCAGTCCACCTCCTCCAGAGACCCAAGGAGGCAGCACATCTGCCATGTCACCAAACTACTAGAGGAAAGTAGAAAGTATCCTGTTTCTCCTCCTAGGAAATCCTTTAAGAACTGAAGCCAAAGTTCCTGCCAGGCAAAGAGGAACAAGGTGAGCGTACACAATACAGAGAACAAAGGGACATGTTAAGATTTAAAGGACTCCATCGCTGATTGCCATGGGGTGGTGACTGTCCCGTAAAGTAAAAAAAGAAAAATAGAAATAGATTTACTGTCCCCACCCAAAAAAAGAAAATGGAAGCATGAATACTAAAGACATGTCACCGATGCATGCAAATTTCCAGTTTGAAAGTGGGATTCTTCTTCTGGCAGCCAGGCATTCATACGATGGCCCCTCTCCTCATTATAAAGTTATTAGAGGAGAAGGTGGTTGAAGAGGTCAAAGATTAAGTAAGTACACAAGGTTTGTTACCATCTTTGGATTTGCCAAGGCTAGAAAAGCAGTATGAGGCTCAATCACAGCTTTGGACCAGTAATTCTCAAAACAGGACCTCAGTTCTCAAGTGGACCATGATCTCCAGTGGAAACAGTTTTCAAGCTCCCCTCATCGGCCCATCCTAGATTGGGAATCACTGAGCAGACTGAGAAATGTCAGTGATGGGAGTGAGGCACAGGCAGACAATCCAGAGGCAGAAAAGAATTGAGAGCCACAGTTACAGTAACTGCAGTAGTAGCATCAATAACACTAGCGACTGATCATTACTGACTCATGTTTATGCTGTATATTCATGTTCGTTAGTTCTTTTCTCCTCCCATAGCCACCTTTCGAGGTAGACATTGTTATTATCTCCCTTTACAGATGAGGAAACTAAGGTTAGGAAGTGATCAAACCAGAACTGGAGACAAGGTCTCAGGCCCAAGACGTGGAGCTCCAGGGCACTGCTCCCAAAATCTAGGTTGCCTTATCTGAATCTACAGCTGGGATAAAATAGCCCCCAACACTAAATCTTTTTTTGTCACTCTAATTGCTTTTCCTAAGTTCTTCTCACTATTGCCTCTGAAAAGGAAACCACTCTCTGTCCATCACACATACAGGCACAGAGAAGATCTAAAAAAAGAAGGTAGTGGATCAAAAGGAAGTACCTGACTACCTCAACTCATGTTGCCCTCAAATGGTTGGGGAGAATGAGAGAAAGGGTGGGGGACAAAGCTATAACACTGGGTTGTACCTTCTTGAGAATGGGAGAGGGAAGGGATGTTTTAAACACTGCAGATTACCTTATTAGTTACTCAGCCAAATAAATCATCTTGGAACAGAACAATTCCCTGTACAGAACTACAAATGGTGTTGGATGGTCTTCTCACAGATCACCAACACTCTACTCAGATGTTGTGTGGGAACCAGCGGCATTAGTGTCACCTGAGAACTAGTTAGAAATGCAGAATTTCAGACCACCTCCCCCATCCAGATCTCCTGAATCAGCATCTGCAAATTCCCAGGGCTTTGTGTGTACATTCAAGTTTGAGAAGCACCACCGCTTTAGGGCTTCTGGTTGTAGAGCTCATTTCTTCAGAACCTTCCATAGCCCTAGAACTGTGTTGGCTTCTCAAAGGTTAATGGGTCTTGAAAAGGCTTTTTACTCCAGTTCTGGCTGTATGTGAACAGTGTTGGTTCCACATTGCCTCAATTTATGTCCCATGGGGGTACAAATGCAAACGATCTTATAACTGTGTTCCCTACCAACCATAATCTTTGTCTCCAACACCCATGTCTACAAGAAATGTTGAAATACATATAACTCAAGACGAGGATCCTGGGAAGTGAAGGTATGTATGCAAATACTTTGGGACAACGGCAGTGGTTCTCAACTGAGGTTGATATTCCTCCCAAGGGACGTTTGGCAATGTTGGGAGACAATTTTCGTTGTCATGAGTTGGGGAGGGTGGTCTTACATGGAGCAGACCCTTCCCTCACCACAGCATTGCCCTTGTTGTGTTTAGCTACTGAGATGTTGGGACTGTCAGAGCAATTAGCTTATTCTAATTATTTCATCTTTACTCCCTCCCCTGAAATCATTCGCTGTAAGTTTCAAGGTAGCCCATAATAATGCATTAATATCCCCTAATACCACTTTCTACCATTCATTCTCCCTCTTCCATCTTGACAACTGCTCTCCATAGCCTGAAGGGCAGGAAATGCCCAGAGTCAATATGCAGAGATCTTCCCCTTGGATTCAAATTCCCATTGTGTGTGTGTGTTAGTTGCTTAGTCATGTCTGACTCTTTGAGACCCCTAGACCCCATAGCCCACCAGGTTCCTCTGTCTATGGAATTCTCCAGGCAAGAATACAGGAGTGGGTTTCCATTTCCTTCTCCAGGGGATTCTTCCTGACCCAGGGATTGAACCCAGGTCTCCTGCATTGGAGAGAGATTCCTTACCATCTGAGCTATAAGGAAATTCCTATATTCCCTATATTTAGGGAATCCTATAATTCCCATTAAATAAAGTAAAATCAAACCCAGAGGAATGAGAAGCCCAATTGTTCTCAAGCTTGTTGCCCAAGGATAATCAATCCTTGGATCCAATGGCCTGAAGAAATTGGTTGGGAGGTCTGACTTCATGTTCACGGCTGGTCGCCACAACATTTTAAGGAATGATTACTATCCCAGTCCTTTAGTTCCTAAGCTGTCTCCTCACGTGTCAATGCCAATGACCAGCAAGACTGAGGGGAAACCAGACAGGCTTGGGAAAATAGACCTTAGGCCAGATCACCTAAGGGCTAGGCAAGGAAGGACATGAAGAAGAAACCTGGGAAGCAGTTCCTGGAGTGTATGGTAGACATTAGGGCTGGTTATCAATATTCCACCTCTATTTCTGCTAGGAATAGAGCACACGGCAGCACTATACTTCCCAGTCCCCAGAAGTCACAGTGTGGCCATGTGACTTGCTCTAGGCAATGACACACAAACAGAAGTAATCTGTGTCACTTCTGAGCAGAAGTACATAAGAGGCAGGACACAACTTGCTCTGTTCCTGTCCCATGCCACTGGAACTAATCTCCATATGGCAAGGCTCTGTCAGTCAGGGTCCCTGGATGAGAATGATATGTGCTGAGCTGAGACAGACATGCAGTGTGAGTAGGAATAAACCTTTGTTGGTTCAAGCCACTGAGATCTGTAAGTTGTGACTGTATCATAATTTAGCCTATTCTGATTGTTATAGGGTATCCAACATCTGACCAAGAACAGATTTTCATATTCAAATTGGGAAAGATGAAAAATACTCTTGATTTTTTTATCTCTTCCTCCAAGGAATTGAGGATGAAACAGTGGTCCCTTCCTTGTAGTCGCTTCAATAGCTGAAACTAGGTCTCCCTGACTAATTGGACTTAGTCCATCGTGTCTAGAGCAGGGGTCAAATCTGACCTGCAATTTGTCCTGTAAATAAAGTTTTAGTGGACCATGCCCATTCATTTACATAGTCTGTGCCTGCTTTCATACTGCAGAAGAGTTGTTGCAACAGAGACTGTAGGTCTGCAAAGCTAAAATATTTACTATCTGATTCTTTGCAGGAAAAAAAAATCCTGATCCCTGGTCTGCTGCTGCTGCTAAGTTGCTTCAGTCGTGTCCGACTCTGTGCAACCCCATAGATGGCAGCCTACCAGGCTCTTCTGTCCCTGGGATTCTCCAGGCAAGAATATTGGAGTGGGTTGCCACTTCCTTCTCCAGACCCCTGGTCTAGAAGATGTCAAATGGAAACGGATCCATGGAGGGTCTGGAAAAGAAATCCAACATGCACTGCCACTGGGAGTAAAGAATATATACTCTTGGTAGCTATGTAGCTGAGAGCACACACAGATCAAGAGTTGGTACTGGCAGAATTTTACTGAGTGCTTCAGGCCTTTGTAGAGACAGAGAAGCAAAGGGAGCCCTGATACAAATGACTTCCAATAAGCACATCTTTACAGCTCTGTTGTTTAGCAGCCCCTCTCCCTCAGCATCGAGATGGGGACAGGATCAGAACAAAGGATATACACAGTATATGTCAGGATTAGTAAACCTGACAGTCCTCAGGATGACTCAGTGGAAAGTTGCTTAAGTGCTGGCTCAAAATGATTCACTGCCTGGAGATTCCATGGCAAGTGAGATTCTTAGGCTAAACTTGGCGGTACGGTTTGTCCACCTCCCTGAACCCAGCAGCAGCACAGGGCGAGGAGGCTGGCCCTAAATGAAGGAGCAGGCTCTTGGAGGGGCTGATGAGGGTCTCAGCCTGGTGGATGCAGCCTCCACTGTGGCCACTGGCTGCCCTCTGGGGGTGGGGGTGTATATGGTGTGGCTGGAATGCTAGGAATTCTGGGCTGGCTTAGCAAGCACTCCAACTGGCTTGGTGTTCTTTCTACATGCTCCAAAGACTTTCTCCAGTGTCCTTGGCATCCAATGACTATACTTGGGCTTAAGATTTTAGGGCTGGGCGGGTCCTTTGGATGCCTTCTATCTCAGCATTGGATCACTCCTTCTTTAGGTGGTACCAGCAAACATGCTGGCCATTTCACTGCAGATGGGACACAGGCCATTTGCTCCCTTCCTTGGCCTGGCTCTTGGAAATGTTGCCTGGAGGAGCCAGCTTCTTGGCTGAAGCTCAGCACTGGGTGGCTATGAACAGGTTTTGCCTCAGTTCAGCTAGTGCTGAGTTATTGTTGGTGGCTCTGGGTTGGGGGCAAAGGCCTGGGCTGGGAAACAGGGAGAGAAGAAGCAAGTTGAATGGATACTGTGCTTGGACCTATGAGTTGAATCGTCTTCCTTGTCAGCAGTTGATTTGGAAGTTAGTTTGGATGGGGTACCTTCTCTCCATTCTAATGTGACCAGTGAGCTACAGAGCCCAAGTCTTACTTGTGGAACCTTTCATTCTTAGGTGATTGTGTTTGGCCAGAAGAAAAGTGGAGAACTGGGGGAGTCATGCCTGAAGTTCCTGGTTACCATGAAGTCTACAGAATTCGGAATGCAGATGGGGCCTGGATCACAAGAGCTACAGTATTTCATCAGCCTGCCAGGCAACTTCAAGAAGGTTCTCTAGTCTATACCTGAACACCTGCACAGGCCAGGGCCACATCTGCAGAGCATAGGCCCCTTCTCCCTCAGCTGAGACATCATGAGCACTGGCTAACTCAAATACACTAACTGAGACCAACATATTTTCTTGGAAAATATAACATAAAAGACAGTACATAACAGGAAAGACTTAGAGGATTAATTCATTCCACAAACATTTGTTCAGAGCCTACACTGTGCCTTGGCACATGAGGAGATTAAGATACTCCAGTTGTTGTTATTGTTCAGTCGCTCAGGCATGTCCAACTCTTTGTGACCCCATGGACTGCAGCATGCCAGACCTACCTGTCCATCACCATCTCCCAAAGTTTGGCCAAGGTCATGTCCATTGCGCTGGTGATGCCATCCAGCCATCTCATCCTCTGATGCCATCTTCTTCTGCCCTCAATATTCCCTAACATCAGGGACTTTTCCAATGAGTCAGCTGTTCACATCAGATGACCAAAATACTGGAGCTTCAGCTTCAGCATCAGTCCTTCCAATGAGTATTCATGGTTGATTTCCCTCAATACTGAATAGTTTGATCTTCTTGCTATTCAAGGGACTCTCAGGAGCCTTCTCCAGTACAGTTCGAAAGGCATCAGTTCTTTGGCCTCCTGTCTTCTTTATGGTCCAACTCTCACAACGATATGTGACCACTGGGAAGACCATAACCTTGACTATATAGACCTTTGTCAGCAGAGTAATGTCTCTGCTTTTCAACACATTGTCTAGGTTTGCCATAGCTTTCCTGCCAACAAATAAACGTCTCCTGATTTCATGGTTGCAGTCACCATCCACAGTGATTTTAGAGCCCAAGAAGAAGAAATCTGTCACTACGTACACCTTTTCCCCTTCTATTTGCCATGAAGTAATGGGGCCAGATGCCATGATCTTAGTTTTATTGATATTTAGTTTTAAGCCTGGTCTTTCACTCTCCTCCTTCACCCTCATCAAGAGGCTCTTTAGTTCCTCTTCACTTTCTGCCATTAGAGTAGTGAGTGGTATCATCTACATATCTGAGGTTGTTGATGTTTCTCCTGCCTATCTTAATTTCAGCTTGTAACTCATCCAGCCCAGCATTTCTCATGATGTACTCAGCATATAGATTAAATAAACAGGGTGACAGCAGACATCCCTGTCATACTCTTTTCTCAATCTTGAACCAATCAGTTGTTCCATACAGAGTTCTAACTGTTGTTTCTTGACCCACATACAGGTTTCTCAGGAGACAGGTAAGATGGTCTGGTATTCCTATTGCTTTAAGAGCTTTCTACAGTTTATTATGATCCACACAGTCAAAGGCTTTAGTGTAGTAGATGAAACAGAGGTAGATATTTTTCTGGAATTCCCTAGCTTTCTCTAAAATCTAGTGAATGTTGGCAATTTGATCTCTGGTGCCTCTGCCTTTTCTAAACCCAGCTTGGACATCTGGAAGCTCTTGGTTCATATAATGCTGAAGCCTAACATCCAAGATTTTAAACATGACCTTACTAACATGGGAGATGAGTACAACTGTCCAGTGGTTAACACATTCTTTAGTACTACTCTTCTTGGGAATTGGGATGATGATTGACCTTCTCCAGATACTCCAGATTATTTTCAAATATCAGCAGATTCATCTCAGTTACAAGCAGTGAAGAAAGTGGAAAGGAAGAGGACATTTGTTCTTTTGAAATTTCTCTGCAAGGGAGATGGGGCCGAAACACAGTCCATGAAGCAGGGTTCCAGGCAACCCTAATCATAAGGAGAGCTGTGGCTTCAGGTAAGTTTTACAGTCTTTCTTAGTGTCCCAATTTGTCAAATGTGAGGGGAGGGGGCTGGACATAAAAATTCTTCAAGATATGATTTTCTGTGGTCACAGAATATGATTCCTGCTCTCCAGAGATTTAGGAAGGTACAAACTTAAATTCAGCGCAGCAGAAATGTAACCCGTAAATGGTCCAGCGTCATGCCATCTACTACAGAAGCCACTAGTTACACGTGTCTACTGATATTTTAACTCACTGACATTAAATAAAATGTAAAAGGCAATTCCTCAGTCATAGCAGTCACATTTCAAGTGTCCAACAACCAAATGTGCCACTGGCTGCCTTATTGGACACTGCAAATGTAGAGTATTTCCATCACCGCAACAAGTTCTGTTTAACAGCACTGATATAGACAACATGCCCCAAGGATGTCACAGAGAAGACAAAACTTCTCCTCTATGCCTCCTAGGCCTAGGCTCCTCACAGCTGTCCAGCTGTGACCAATGCTGACCTTCCCAGACAGCAGGCAACTCTACTTTGGCCTTCTCAGGGAGCTCAGCCACTCCACACATACTCTTACTGACTGCTCCTTTGATCTTTCCCCAGGGCCTTTGTGAAAGTCAGAGCTTCCCGGTCCTTTCATGAAAAATTCCCTTTTAAACAGACCTATGAATAATCTAGATAATCCTGCAATGCATGCATCTTTTAGAGCTCCCTGGGCTCTTTGCCCAAGAGGTATGGTATGCAAAGTCTAACAGAGACCAGGGTGATTGATCAGTGAAAGTCAGTATTGTATGTATGAGTCGGGAGAAGCAAGCACGGCCAGCACAGAGGAGAAAGTCCTTACATGCTCCCTCCACAGCACTATTAATAACACGAAAAAATAATTATCCAATTTAATCCCAAAGACTGATTTCACATCAAAATATAGCAAATAAAGGAAAGCAAAACAAAAGAACAGCAAGACAGGCATATGGGCTCTCCAGGGTTGCTCCAGCTTGTGGGATGGGTATAGGTGTGACTGAGTGAGTGTGGTGGAGTGTGTGCGTGGGGGTCACGGGGGTGTGAGTGGGGAGTGTAGGGAGGCTTGGAGGCGGGGTGGGTTGAGAGCTAGGCGAACGTGCTCTGACTCAGAGGATTCTCTGCTTGCTTCTCTCAGCAGGGAGAGGAGAATTTCACTTGTGTCAAACAACCTCATGCCCAATTCCTCTGAAAGGGGGCAGGGAGGACAGTGTCATAACACAGAGAGTGTTAATGGTTGCTATTTTAACAATCTAAACTCACTACCCCCAGGGCGCCAGGAGAAACTAAACAGTCTTAACTGCAAAGGGTGCAATTTTAAAAAATCAAATAAATAGCTGAAGGCACACTCACACTGAACTTGTGCCCAACTCGGTGTCAATCAACAAGTTTCCACTGAACCCTGGACAAGCCACCCCTCCTCTTCCCAAAAGAACACAGAAAACAATGGAAGTTCAGTTTCGGGGCAGCTGGATGATTTTATGGATTTTGTGCTTCCCAGTGCCCCCCTCCCCTTTCTCCTTTCTTCTCCAGCAAAGTTTTTCTTCCCTCATCCAGCCCCCGCTCCCAAGATCATTTCTTTCAAATGCATCTCCCTGGCCCTGGCCCTCAGTGCTACACTGCTTCTATTTCGTGTTCCCACACAGGAGGCCAGACCTGCTGACCCGGGCCTCCAGAAAGGCCCGCCCCATCTGTACAACAAGAGCGTCCCACCTGCCATGTGCCCCCAAGTGGAGACCGAAAAAGCAAACCCAAATGGACACCAAATTATGGCTCCACTTGCCAAAATTCACATTTTGATAAGCCACATGCTGAAAAATTCTATTGTTCTAGGCTTAGGATGTGGTCTAGGCACATACTTGAAACTAGCCAAAGATGGTCACTGCTGCTGCTGCTAAGTCGCTTCAGTCATGTCCGACTCTGTGCGACCCCATAGACGGCAGCCCACCAGGCTCCCCATCCCTGGGATTCTCCAGGCAAGAACACTGGAGTGGGTTGCCATTTCCTTCTCCAATGCATAAGTCTTAGTATAAAATTCTCATCTCCATCCTGGCCAGCAGGTACCCACTTCCCCAGACTGGACCCTGGCCCTGGATTCTAAAATAATGACGAAAGCATTAGTTGCTGAGTCATGTCTGACTCTTTGAAACCCCATGGACAGTAACCTGCCAGGCTCCTCTGTCCATTAAGTTCTCCAAGCAAGAATACTGGAGTGGGTAGTCATTTTCTTCTCCAGGGGATCCTGATCCAGGGGCCGAACCTGGGTCTCCTGCATTGCAGGTGGATTCTTTGCCATCTCATCCACCAGGGAAGCCCAAAATAATGACGAGAGCTTGCATTTACAGAGGGCTTACTAGGGGTTGGGTTCTGTGGTAAGCACCTTACCTGTACTAATTCATTTCATTCTCACAGCAGTCCTTGAGGCAGGAACTATTATTATTGCCTCACCTACCTGCTCATAGACAGAGACAATCTCACCTACTCAGACAGGCACCTCAAACACACTCACACTGGCATTGCAATCTATTTGCTTTACAACATTGTGCTGGTTTCTGCCATATATCAACATGAATCAGCCACAGGTATCCATATGTCTCCTCCTTGTTGAACCTCCCTCCCCTCTCCCCTACATCCCACCCCTCTAGGTTGTCACAGAGCACTGTCTCAACACAGGTTGAGCTCCCTGCATCATACAGCAAATTCCCACTGGCTATTTATTTTACATATGGTAATGTGTATGTTCCCATGCCACTCTCAATTAGTTCCATCCTCTTCCTCCCACACTGTGTCCAAGTGCATGTCCACTGAACAAAGCCTCCATGCTGTCTCTTTAGCATTGAGTTCTTCAAAGTCTCCCCCTTTAGCATTGAATTCTTCAAAGTCTCCCCCTCAAAGACTCTCCACTGATATCTAGAATGCCATTGGTTGTTAAGTGTTCACCTTATCTGTTGATAAAGAGAGAAGTCCCCTGGAAGGGCTAACTCAGTCTCCTTCCCATCAGGTGATAGTGACAATGGGAGAGCTGAGAGGCTGGGAAAGAGGGGAGGCTGTGAGATCTGAGAGAGAGGAAAGGGGGTGCACAAAGATGTCTAGGGGTGAACACAAGCATCACCTCCCCATGTTTGCAGTGGGCTGGATGTACAGAGTAATGTCAAACTCTCGGGCATATGAGATCCTTTGAGATTAGGCCTTCATCAACCTGACCTTTTCAACCTCTTCTCTCCTGCATGGTCCACATTCACTCCAGTCACACCAGCCCCTCATGGCCCTGGGTGTACCCTCCCCTTTCCCCTTCTCCAACTGGCAAAGTCCCACTCGTCTCTGAGAACCCACCCTGATGTCAGATGTGGACTCCTCTCTGAGGCGCCTAGCTTCTGTAGAGTGTCTCTCTCTCTCCCATCTCTGCCTGCTGGGCCTCTGTCCACATCTCTACCAGGGTACTCATCACATTATGATGTCATGATCTCATTATGCCTGTCCTGCTAGACTGTGAGCTCTCTGAGGCAGAGACTCTGAAACCTCAGGATGATACATGGGACCTGGCTGCAAGCTTGTACTCAGTGAACACTTGTGAAATGAATGAATGAGTACATGAATGAATGAATGAGTGGACGTGCACCATCAACTCTGGTTGGGAGACTCCCTTTCCTGGGTTTCTCTGGGTGAGGCTGTGCAATGTTTCTCAAAAGGGTCACCACAGGAATCTGGAGTAGGACACATCTTCACTGCATTGTGTTTCTTTGTTTTTGTTTAGGCAGTAAGTCATGTCCAACTCTTTTGTGACCCCATGGATTGTAGCCTGCCAGGCTCCCCTGTCCATGGGATTTCCCAGGCAGGAATACTGGAGTGGGTTGCCATTTTCTTCTCCAGGGGATTTTCCTGACCCAGAGATCAAACCTACGTCTCCTGCATTAGCAGGCAGAGTCTTTACCACTGAGCCACCTGGGAAGCCACCAAGGAAGCATTGTGTTCCTACCCAATGTGAAACATTGCACATTTCTGGTTCCCACCCACTAAGTGCCAAGGACATTCCCCAGTCAGTGCGATGACCAAAACATTTCCCCAACATTTCCAAAGCCCTAGGAGACATGGTGGGGAGGAGGTGGTGGTGATCTTCTCTGGTTGGGAAACAGCACTATAGCCATCATTTCTTCCCCTGATCCCAGTGGTCTGAGAGGCCCCCTGCAGGAGGGTCAGGCTTTTTGCCTGCATGAGGTACTGGATGACAGGTTCCAATCAGAATGTTAGTAAGAATGTCAGGCGTGAAGCAGTCCTGGCCTGCTAACAGGAATCATGGCAGGCTAACTAGCACACAACAATACAAAGAATCCCACTCAACATTTTTATGACTGGGGGCAGTGGGAGGGATAAGGCCTCGCCTCCAAAAATCCCTATGAAGCTTTCAAGGCAGCCCAGAGATTATGACCTTGTCTCTGAGTGCATTCGCAGCATCACCCCCATGTTTCTGCCAAGAGATCGCTCTCTGCTTTGAAAACATCAGCATCACTGGGCATCGTCCTCACTCAGGGCACCTCTGAAAATCTAATCAGAAAGAAAATAGAAAAGAAAGGCACAGGTGGTGCCATTTATTTTATCCTTCTGCCTGACACGCACTGAACTTGTCACCTGTTTCCTTTAGACCCCTCTTTTCCTTGAGGCTGGAGACATATGGTCTATGCCTGAGCACCCAGCTGCTGTCACTGGGTTCTATGGGGACAAGTACTGAGTTTCAGGCTTTACCCTCATTTTCTCTTGGTGATATAATCTGGGGACTGGGGATTTATGTTCTTTCTCTCCCCTGCTATACACTGCCTTGCATATATATATATACATATATATATATATCTTTAGACTTTTCAAAGCAATTTCTTTAGACTTTTCAAAGTAATTTCCCACATCAACTTGGACTTCACAGTTAATGCCAACCTTCAGAGAAGGTAGAAATCATCACACTCGTTTTACAAGTTGAGAAAAAAGGCACAAAGATGTTAGCCGGCTCTGTGAAAGTCCCATGGGGAACTGGGGAAACAGCAGGGTTAGATCCCATGTCTTTTCTGGCTCTGTGCCTTCCTCGTCACCACCCTGTCTTAACAGTACAACACACCCTCACCTGGGGGGAGGGAATGCATACCACAGGACTGGAGCTCTCTCTCCATCTCAGATGTGGTCCTGATTCTGGATGCCAAATGGGCTGGTCAGTAATACAGACCTGAAGCCAGATGGCTTCATTCAGATGCCAACACACTCTGCAGCCTGGAAGTCAAAGCTCCACAAATGCCCCCAAATGCCTTCTTACTAGTTCCAAGGGCATACCTGGAGAACAGAGAGCATATCCTTCTCCAGGCTTTGGTACTGCTCTGAAAGTGAAAGTCGCTTAGTCGTGTCTGACTCTTTGTGACTCCATGGACTATACAGTTCATGGAATTCTCCAGGTCAGAGTACTGGAGTGGGTAGCCTTTCCCTTCTCCAGAGGATCTTCCCAACCCAGAGATCGAACCCACATCTCCCTCATTGCAAGTGGATTCTTTACCAGCTGAGCCACAAGGGAAGCCCTTGGTATTGCTCTGCCTTGTGTAAAAACAAACAAACAAACAAAACCCAGACCAGATGAAACCAAACACCCAGAAGGCTAAAATAATATCATGCATGCATGCATGCTAAGTTGCTTCAGTCGTGTACTCTTGTGCAACCCCATAAAGCTCCTCTGTCCATGGGATTTTCCAGGCAAGAATACTGGAGCGGGTTGCCATTTCCTTCTCCACAGGATATTCCTGACCTAAGGATTGAACCCCCATCTCTTACATCTCCTGCACTGGCAGGCGGATTCTTTACCACTAGTGCCACCTCGGAAGCCCCAAATAATATCAACAAGTAAACAAAAATAATCCAACTCTTTGTGACCCCATGGTCTGCAGCCCGCCACGCTCCTCTGTCCATGGTGGCTCAGCAGCAAAGCAATTTGCCTGCAATGAAGGAGACGTGAGTTCAGTCCGTGGGTAGGGAAGATCCCCCGAAGGAGGGCATGGCAACCCACTCTAGTATTTCTGCCAGGAAAATCCCAGGGACAGAGGAGCCTGGTGGGCTACAGTTAGCAGCATCTCAAAAGAGTAGGACATGACTGAAGCAACATGGGGTTTGAGCACCCCATCAAACAAAAATAGTAGTCTCAAAACAGCCGTATGCATATACACAATCTTATGCTTGATTGTAACATTTAACAGAGAGGGCAATGGCACCCCACTCCAGTACTCTTGCCTGGAAAATCACTTAAAGGTCTTCTGGTCACCTTTTGCCTCCAATCATAACTACCCAAAACAAATGAAAATGTAGTGTCATTTAAATATATGCTATGCTGGGAAATACAACTGACACACCTAAAACATAAATGTACAGTTGAACTGATGATTAGAAAGCAAACATCCCTGTAACTACCACACAGGTCAAGAAAGACAGCAATGCCAACACCCCAGAAGGCATCATCCTTCCCCACTGGACGTAACCACCATCCTGACTTTTGGGACAATTGTTGCCTCAGTTTTCATTATAGTTGTATTACTTTTATGCACCTCCCTCTACAATATAGTTTTGTCTATTTCGACCCTCATGTTAATTGAATTGCATTATGTTTATTTGTACACATAGGTGCATCTTCCTCTTACTCAGCAGTAGGCTTGAGGTATAATATATTGACTTTCAAAAAACTTCTGCTCCCCTCAACCTAGTCCTCTGTGACAACCTTGAAAGGTGCGAGGGAGGTTCAGGAGGGAGGCAACATGTGTATACCTACGGCTGATTCATGTCGATGTATGGCAAAAAGCAACACAAAATTGTAAAGCAATTATCCTTCAATTAAAAATAAATATTAAAAAGACTTCTGCTCACCTTATTTGCGCCTGGAAGTACTTCCTTGTACCTAACTTTTTTTGCTGAGGCTCACTTTTGCCCACTGTTACCCTTTGGAGATGGAAGGAGAAAGCTGATCAGCATGCTCTAAAATACATTTATCCTTCTGAAGTTTGTTGAAGTCCCTTTGATCTTTCTTTCACCAGGCTCAGTAATTTCACTTTCCCTTCAACATTGCCTCATAGGTTTGATACTCTAGTTAACCCCTTTGTAATCTTTCTAATAAAACCATACCAAATAGCTCCAGACATGATTGCCCTCAAAAAGCAATCTGAGAGGAGGCCAGGTAAAGGGAAACAGGGAAACAGTTGTACCCCTAAGGACTTCTCCAAAAGATAACAAAACCTGCTGGAAATCAGCTCCTACTACATGATGCTCTCTGAAATTCCCTGGGGAACATTAATAAGGAATATGTCTGTCTTTCAAAACCCAGCATTTCACACAGTTATCACTGGGACTTATTGTTGTCATGTCTGTCACTGTCAAAGATGATGTGGTCTCCCTCATCCTATGAAAAATATGCTCAGAAAACCAACATTTGCTAGATTCTTCACCAGCCCCTTCTCACATTTCTTTTCCATTGTCATTTCCATTTAAAAAAGAGACATGGTACAACATGCATGAACTTGGAAGACATTCTGCTAAGTGAAATGAGCTAGGCACAAAAGAAATATACTGCATGATACACAGAAATACACACATACACATGATACACAGAAATATACTGCATGATTCCACTTCTATGAGGTGCCTAGAGGAGTCAAATCACAGAGACAGAGAGTGGAATGGTGGTGGCCAGGAGCTGGGGGAGGGGAAATGGGGAGTGGTTTATAGGAATAGAATTTCAGTTTGGGAAGATGAAAAAATTCCTGATATGGATGGTGGTGAGGGTTACACAATATAAGTGCATTTAATGGCACAGAACTGTACAATTGAAAGTGATTAAAATTGGAAATTTTGTTACAATATATGCATACTTTATTCCATAAAAATTTTCACAAATAAAAAGATTTTTAAAGAGAGGGAAGGAAGAGGGAGCCAGGGAAATAGAGAAACAAAGTGAGGAAGAAAGCAAGCCACATTTCCCTGCTCCTTCTGCTCCCTAACCCTAATCCCTCATTTTTCGCCTATTAAAATAATGAAGGAATACAGCTTATAAAAGGTAGGGTGGTGAGTGTGGTCTTTGATTTGACCTTAGATCCCTGAGGGCATGATCTCATAAATGTGAAGACATCAAAGCTGCATGAATTTGCTAAATGAGATAAAAACTAAACTTGCACGGACACTTACCTTATCTCTCTGTTTTAAAAATAATCTCTACTCCCAAGTTTGATGTCTTTCCCTTTCTACTCAATTAAAAAAATATCCAAACAACCTTCTTCATCCCCCTCCTGCAGACAACTTTGATTTATCCATTTTTTTTAAAAGATATAGTATATATACTTCATAGCCTCTCTCCAATTCAGGGAGTGCAGCCCTAAAAAAATATAACCCTGTTTCAGCAGCCACATACCTATTGCTGGATCACTTCCCACTCTCTGGGTCTTAGCATGTATGTGGCAAAGACAAGAGACAACACATTAAGATATTTCTAAAATAGACTACATTTATGGCCAAAAAAATGGAGTCCTGTGAGGAGGTGGATTTTGGAACAGGTTTCAATAATTGATACCCTCAGTCCACCAGTTTCTAAAATCACTTTGAGGGAATAGCTGACAGTGTAAAAATCTAGATACAAAAAATCAAGAGGAAAATCACTCTAATAAACACCGCTATTTATCTTAGTGGCTGCAAATAATCTGGTAAAATTTTGGGTTATAGTCATTTTTGCATCCAAAACCCTGAAGTGAAACCCTTTGGCTCTAGGCGACAGATAGCAAGGATATTCGGTTACTTCTGTACCATATTGGTTTTAAGTTAACACCACCAAAGTGAAAAACTTGAGAGCTGGCAACTCATTCTAGAAATCACTGTGCCTTCTGCTACGAATAAAGAACTTATCCCTGACAATACAGAGAGGCTTGTTCTCCGCAGGACTATACAAAAGGTAAAGCCTGATGGGAAGAACTAACTCATTTGAAAAGACCCTGATGCTGGGAAAGATTGAAGGTGGGAGGAGAAGGGGACGACAGAGGATAAGATGGTTGGATGGCATCACTGACTCAATGGACATGAGTTTGAGTAAACTCCGGGAGTTGGTGATGGACAGGGAGGCCTGGCGTGCTGCAGTCCATGGGGTCGCAAAGAGTCCAACATGACTGAGCGACTGAACTGAACTGAAAGCCTGATTTCCTTGGCTTATTCCTTCATATCTCCCCACCCTACCCCACCCCCCGCCACACCTGCCCAGCTCTCGCCCCTGTGGTTAGTGGCCTCAGGATCTCCCCCAGCTCACCACCACCACTCACTACCATCAGATTCTGTTTTCTAAATCTTGTGTGCTGGTCAAATGAAAAATGATTAATAAGATTCACAGACTTAGGGAATGAACTTACGGTTGCCAAAGGGAAAAGATAGTTCAGGAGTTTGGGATGGACATGTACACACTGCTATATTTAAAATGGATAACCAACAAGGACCTACTGTATAGCACAGGGATCTCTGCTCAATGTTATGTGGCAACCTGGATAGGAGGGGAGTTTGGGGAAGAATGGATACATGTATATGTATAGCTGAGTCCTTTCACTGTTCACCTGAAACTATTACAATATTGTTAATTGGCTATACCCCAATATAAAAATAAAAAGTTTAAAAAAATGATTAATAAGAGTTATCACCTCCAAAGAGAGATGAATTTATCAGGAATCAAAGTCTGAAATAAACAGATGAAGCTTTAAGAATAACAGCATTTCAGGTACCAGGTAACTTAGCAGGGAAGGAGGGTGGAAGAGGAGGAGTCTGACACATTGCTGGCTGGACAGGTCATAGGAAATGCAGGTAATCATCTCCTGTTCTGCTTACTCAGAAAGCAGGCCCTAATCTCTGGATCAGCCCTGCAACCAGGAAGAAATCTCCCTAAAGGACATTTTACTAATCCTTTCCTTAAAATACCCTAGATGTGACTCTTATTTCAAACTAAGTTGAAAACAGACTAAGCTGAAAACACTGATTTTATTTCAAACTATGTTGATTGCTTTTCCCTTTGAGAGTTTCATTTGTTTATCAGCAGAAATTCCTGGGCTAATTCCGAGAAATGCCATTCATTTCTCGCCAACAAGTCATGGACAGTGGGTGGGGTAAAGGGGTGAGCTCCCCACGGAGGGTCCTTCTTTCTGGACCTGAGAGCCAGGGGCTCTGAATGTGGACGATGGCAAAAGAGAAAAGTGTTGGGTGGGAACTCTGGGAGAGTAGGGAGGCCAGCCAGAGGAACAGTGAGTACATGTCACTGCAGGGTTGATCCGAGAGGAGTGTCACATAGGCAAAGTATGTTTCTGGTGTGCTTGTGCTCCCCATGACCAGAGAAACAATGTTGCCAAGTTGCCCACAGCCCTCTGCAGATGTGCAGGGGCCTCTACTCCAAGATCTTGCCCAGGACTGCTCTCTGAAGGCTGTGCTCCTGACCTCCTTTATCAAGCTTTCCCCTGGGCCCTATTACCCTATGTCATCCACCATTCAAGTACAACGGAATTACTTGAGGTACTTGTTTAAAATGCAGAATACCCTCAGCAGTCCAAACAAATCAGAAATTTTAGTGTAGGGCAGTCTGCATTTTATCAAATCCCTTTAAGCACGCTAAAGTTTGGGTAACATGAATTTGAGGTCCTGTTCTAAAACAGCTTGCTACTCAAATGAACTTCTCCAAACTAAGATACTATATTTACCAATAAGTGTTAGTTGCTCAGTCGTGTCCAATTCTTTTGTGACCCCATGGACCATAACCCACCAGGCTCCTCTGTCCATGGAATTCTCAATAGCTTGTTGCTACAAATAGCTTCTAGAAATGGAATGGCACAATCCAAAGACTTCCTAAAACATATACTAAAGAACACTAATCTTTCAAAATGCTCTACAAAAAAAAGGTCCCAGGAATTCTGTGGAGGTCCACTGGTTAGGACTCCATAGTTTTACTGTGGAGTTCAATCCCTGGTTGGGGAACTAAGATCCCACAAGCCATGTGGCACACACAGCCAAAAATAAGTTCTATGGCTGAATAAGTTTGGAAAATACTGCATCCCATACTCTCACTTATAGATTCATAATGCATATTAATATATTTAAGGCTCTGAGAAGTCTGGTATTAAAAGAAACCTATCTTTAAAAAAAGAAACCTATTTATCTTTCTCTAATCCAGAAACTCTCAAGTCTATTTGACCATATAAATGTTTTCTCTAGTTAACCCTATCATTATCCCATAAAATTATGTTCCCTGCAGCAAACTTTGGGAAACAGTGTCTTAACCCAGAAGAGTGATTGTAATGGTAGAGGTTTTTAAAAATATAACAAGCACATGGAAGATTTTATTTCAGACAAATGGGGCTTTTCAGTATTCCTCAATAATGCGCCACCTTCTTCACCTCTGCGTGGGGCCAATTTTGATTAACATCCATAGAAAGAAATAGAAGAGCTGTGGTCTACCACGACAGAAAGCCATATCTGTCCTAAATGTCTTGTTCTTATATGGCATATTTTGTGAAGTCGCTCAGTCATGTCCGACTCTTTGCGACCCTATGGACTGTAGCCTACCAGGCTCCTCTGTCCATGGGATTTTCCAGGCCAGAGTACTGGAGTGGGTTGCCATTTCCTTCTCCAGGGGCATAAGGGCTCCTCAAATACAAATAGGAAATCGTATTCTTTTTAAAAAAGCAACTAAAATCCCCAGGGTTTACCAGATACAAAGATCACCTCACCTGGCACAAGGCAAGCTAAGTGCCACTTTCCTGGAGAAGTTTTAACCCTTTATACTCTGCAGTGTTCAGGGAACAAGTGTATGAGGAAAATAATGGAAATAAAGCATGGAAGACAGTGAAAGAGGTCTGAGAGGTAACAGGGCAGTCAGTATAGACATGGAGGGCCTACTGATTAACAGCGAATATCTCTGTGGCCACTTCTCAACAATCAGTATAAGAATGCTAACAATGATGATAATAATAACAACAATAAAGTATAACCTCGCTATCCCAGAGACCAACATTCCAGAATCCTCAAGCTTTTGGATAGCTCTGGACTCAGAAAGAGTTTTGTTAAAAATATGCCAATCTTTTGAGAATTCTCTGGCAGTCCAGTGGTTAGGACTTGGTGCTTTCACTGCCAAGGGCCTGAGTTCAATCCCTGGTCAGGGAATGAAGATCCCTCAAAGCCATAAAATACAAATCTTTTGTATGAAAAGAAATGACCCTTGATTGATCATCTTGTATACTATGACTTTCGTAGTTCCCTTACTGAAGGAAAATAATATGCTAATTAGCTGTTACTATGTAAAAGGAGTTGATCTTTTTCAATCAAACCCAGGAGGCAAGTGAATATAGAATTCAGAAAAGAGCAAAAGGAGCAAGAAGAGCACAATGGCGATCAAACATGGATGATGGCAACAGCAGCAATCAGCAGCAAACATGAAGTGGCAGCAGAGATGAATCATAAAAAAATGAGATAGCTTTAAATTTTGGAAGTGATTCCTCAATAAGTTAAACACAGAATTACCCTGTGACTCAGAAATTCCACTTCTAGGTATATACTCAAAATAATAGAAAACATATGCCACACAAAAACTTACACCTGAATGTTCACAGTACTATTAACAATAGCCAGAAGGTAAAAACAACTCAAATGTCCATCAACTGATGAATGCATAAGCAAAATGTGGTATATCCATATAATGAAATATTATTCAATCACTAAAAGGAATAAATTACTGATAAATGCTACAACATGGATAAATCTTAAAACATTATGCTAAGTGAAAGAAGCCAGATGCAAAAGGTCACATATTTTATGGTTTCATTTATATGAAATGTCCAGAATAATAAAATGCATGGAAACAGAAAGCAAATCAGTGGTTGCCAGGGGCTAAGGCAGGAGGGTAATGGGGAGTGACTATTTAATGGGTACAAAGTTTCCTTTCTTGAGGTGGTAAAAAATTTTAGGAACTAGGTTAGTGGTGATGTTGCACAACATTGTGAATGTTCTTAATGCCACGGATTATACACTGCAAAGTCATAAATTTTATGTTACATGTACTTTACCACAACAACAAAAAAATAGCTACATCTCCCCCTTGAACTTTTGCCCTTAAAAAAAAAAAACAAATGGAGGGAGCTAAAAAGACTTGTCTACTTGATTCCTGAAACACTGGAAGTCACAGACATGGAAACTGACATAGTCCTACAATTAGACTCCTCTTTTTATACAAATGTATAGGAATACACAGTGCAGACAGGGCAGCGATTACAGACCAAAAGAAAAGATTCAGAGTGGCTGAGTGATTTGCAACCCTCACTCTAAACTGTCCAAGGCCAAATGCCACATAGCTACCTCCTATATTACATAGTCTGTTTCTGCTAGGGTATAGACTTGTGTAATTCAAACATGTTCATATGTAAGTGGTAGATAAGAAAATGATATTGATGTAAAATAGAAATTGCATTGGTTCAGACATGATTTTTCTTAGCAAATTCGTATTTTGCACCATCAAGAGACAGTAACTAGATGCCAAGTATACACTAACACAACTGAAATTCTGCAAACCATGAAAGGACACAGTACTCTATCCTATTGCTATTCACCACACATTCTTCCTTGGTTCTGGCTTAGTTTGGCCATATGCTTGGTCTTCCAAATGCTTATCACATGATTCTGATCTTGGGCATTTTTCTCTTGTCTCTATAACTCAATGGCCTCAACTCTTTCTTATACCTCCTTCCTTCAAGCTAAAGTCACCATTTTAAAGGATGAAGTCTCTACTTATTGTAATATTTTTTTATTAGAAATCTAAGATGCCTTTTAAACCACACTAGTATTTTATTAGTATAGTTGTTTTATTAGTACTCTAGTTACAAAGTTGCACAAGTTCAGAGTTGTCTGCTCCAATTTTGTTTTTTCCTTAAGCCCTGTTATTTTTCAGTGTACAGTTCTGCAGAATGGGAGGATTTTCAGAAAAGCACATATTGCATTATAGCAGAAATGCCTATATTAGCTAGCTAGCTCTCCTGTTGAGAGAGAAATGGCATAGGACTTCCAGCATCTCCTTATGGGAGCACAGGGCATTTGTGGAAAGGGTGCTTCCTTAACCTAACTGGAATGTAAAAGACTGGGGTGAGGAGTGCCTCTCTTGACAAAATCACACTGTCACTCTCTCTACTAAAACCATATCATAGAACTAAACCTCTTCACATCTAGCCTAAAGGAAACACTAGATTAAGTCTCTGATAACAGATCAAGTCAGATATTTTGGCAAATTTATAACAGCTCTTTAATGACCCAGGAATGTTGGACTATTTCTAATGGAACCAATATTTATCCATTCTGAATAACAAATTCTTAATGGAATGACTAATTAAGAAAACTGTTACATAATTACATGATTTAGGCTCCTAATCACTACAAAAGTCATCTCTTGGTGATAAAATTATACATGAAGAACAGAAGGAAACAAGTCATATTCTTTCTCTCCCCTTTTCCCCTTTACCATTCAACTCCCTCCAAAAAAGAAGATATGAAATTCCATTCCAACAAATCTCTCATTAGGGGTAATAGACTGACTCCTGTTTAGAGACTGGGATGAATTTAATGACCTTTCTGACTCCAGTACAGTCTTGACTTTCTTATTAAGAATGCTCTACCCTTCCTGTACTACCACCCACTTTGGCCCCAGTAGAGCCCTGTAGTTCGTGATCAAGACTTAACCTCTACCATGGAGACCAAGGGAAGTGCTGGAGAAAAAGTTTTCACTTGCTCTTCATGAGAATTGATTTAGATTTCTCTTTGGTAATTCTGGAAAAGCAGTCTGCATACTCTGATTTCCACGGTTCAGCAGGAGCTACATGAGACAAGCTCAAATTCAGGTGAGAACCTTGGGAATTTCAAGGGGTAAGAAGTTTAGAAAGCAAGAGCCATGGGATACACAGAAACAGACAGGGGTTGAAGTCTCCTCTGTCTCCTACAGTGGAAGATGGGCTCTAGGCATGGCAGGTAGGACCTTCCCACCAAGTCCATCACTACCAAGTAAACACTCCCTGAAGTTGATATGGCTGTAAGATTGTATATAAAACCTTGGATGTATGGCTCCCTTATTTGATTTCCCTTTTTGATATAGAACTTGCTCATTACCTTGGCTTTAAATATTCTATTTTTCAGTGAAGATGTTTTCATCACAGTGCTTTCCATTGGGTTAAGACACAAAACTAGAGCCCCTTCCTTTGACCAAACATTCCTGTGGCCCTGAAGGCATGAGTTTCCTCATGCCTAATAATAATTGGGGTGGAAGGAATACAGAGAAGTCATCACATCCACTGCCCTGTCTCAAAGCAAAACTATGCCAACTCTATCTCAGATGGATGGATATCTTTTTATTTCCAGAAACAGGCAGTAAAGAGACTAAAATTCTCCTTAGTCATTTATTCTAGGATTTAACAATCACTGTGTCCCAAAGTTCTTTCTTTTATCAAACTCCATTCTTCTCTGCTATAGTTTAAACCTGTTTATTTTTGTTTTATCTTCAACAGAAAGAAAGAATTGCTGATTTGCATTCCAGGTCAATATGGCAGAGAGAACACATGAGAAAATGCTGTGCTATTTTCCAAACAAAGAAAAATAAGAGATGAAATATAAAAGTAAAAATAAATAAATAAAACTTTAAAACTGCAAAATCATCCTTAGAAACAAAAGGAAACTCTATTAAATAAAACACAGGCAAAAGGAAAGTACAGCAATAAATGAGGGCCAACATGATATGCTCCACTGGCAGTTTGGACCAGATATAGATAGCTATATCCAGGCAGCTGAGCAAGAACTATGGCCTATAAATGGCTTTCTGTGTAAGTCTGAGAACTTATAGTCCCACTCTTCACGTGTAAACAGGGGCTGACATAGTTTGCCCACCCAAGTTCATTCTCTCACATGGACTGACTGCCCAAGAAAGGCAGCTGCAGCTGAGGTCCCAGTCCAAGGAGTAGCCCTGCACAAGAAAACAGAGGTAGAAGCAGACTATCCAGACATGATGGAGTCCAAGGTGGGACACCAACATACGACCTGGTTTAATGCTAAGTAAGCTACAAGGCCTGAAAAGGAAGGACTTATGCAAGAGAAAACCCATGGATGATGAGCTTTTAGACAAAAATTTTAGAAAACAAGGGGAACTTTGGAACTAAGGAAAGCTATCAAGAAATCTAACAAAAGTGAGAATTCACACCTGAAAATATGCATATTTAAACAATCAGAAATAGACTTTAAATAAATATTTAAATACCTTAAAGCCATAAATAAGAGAACAAGACCTCAAGAAACAGTAACAGGGGTTTACAAAATGGCAATATGTAGATATTTTTATATATAATTAAAAAATGGGTGGAAATACAGTTTTTAAAAATAAAACTAGACCCAACAGACAGCCTAAATAGTAGGCATGAAAAAACTGGAGAAACAATTCATGAATTGGAAGGCCAAGTTGAAGTTATATATCATTACAGGGAGTATACCAATATATCATTAGGGAGAAAAATAAAGGAGACATTAAGAGACACAGAGCTTAAATTAAATGAAATGCAATGACATACACCGAAGACAAGGCTAAGAATGATAAAAAATAGAAGAAAATATGCTTTTCACAAAAATAATAACTTGAAATTGAAGAAAAATGTGAGTCCATTGGCTGGAAAAAGTCATATGCTAAGCAGGCTAAATAAAAATAAATCATACATCAAAACACCTCCTTGTTTGCATCAAAGGAAAAAGAGAAAATCTTAAAAGCTAGAAGACAGATTATGTATAAAAGAATTATAATCAAAGCAGACTTCTTATCCACAAACAAAGGAAGTCATGAAACTATTTATTAATATCTTCAAAGGGCTGAGGGAAAATAAACACGAATCTATAATTTTATACCCAGCCAAATTATCACTTAAGAATGAGGGCAAAATAAAGACAGTTTTGCATATAAGAATTAGGGAACTTTAGGACCACTACCTACAGAAAGAACTGTTAAAGGTTACAGTTAGAAAGAAAAATGAACTCACAAGGAAATGACCTATAAGAACAAGAAGGCAAAGAAAATGAACAGCTGTTTCTATCTTTTAAGTCTTAAAGATGATGATGTTTATTTCTCTCCATTTTCTCATTTCTGGGACTTATGATCTTAATTCTTTTAATACTTTCTTTTTCTCTGAAAAGAACTGCTAACTTGTACTTTCCCTTTTTCTTAGGACTTGCTTCCGTTTATGCAGTTGGGGTAGATGACAGCCATCTTCCACTCTGTGAACTTCCACTCTATGCTCTGTGTCTGGGCCCTGCCCCAATTTCCTTCCTAGGGAAGAATAATTTCTCCACAGCCATTTAGATCAATTCCTATGACATTAGACCACTTTTAGATACTTCTGGGATAAGATTTTATAAGGCTATTTGACAGGCAACCTGGCAGATGAAAAAAAAAAAAAAAAAAGAATCCTCCCATGCTACACCCTTGTAATACAGTTTAAACAGAAGAAGCAAATGTTGTTGTTGTTGTTCAGTTGTAAGTCATGCCTAACTCTTTTTACAACCCCATGGACTGTAGCCCGCCAGGTTCCTTGGTCCGTGGGATTTCCCAGGCAAGAATACTGGTGTGGGTTGCCATTTCCTTCTCCAGGGGATCTTCCCGACTCAGGAATCGAACGCAGGTCTCCAGCATTGCAGGCAGATTCTTTACCACAGAGCCAAAAGGGAAGCCCAAGAAGCAAATAAACACATGCAAAAATAGTAAACCTCTCTTAGGGATTTATTTCAAGAATAACTTTAAGATTGATCACATGCCAAGTCAGTCTCTCATATATCAAAGCATATACTACTGTAACCAATACTAAGAATAATAAACCTGTGACACGGCATGATCTTCTGACATCTAGAAAGAATCCCAGATGTTCATCAGAGTGTATTTATCAAGGTGCATGTGTGCTAAGTTGCTTCAGTCATGTCCAGTTTTTTGAGACCCCATGGGCTGTAGCCTGCTAGGTTCCTCTGTCCATGGGATTCTCCAGGCAAGAACACTGGAGTGGGTTTCCATGCCCTCCTCCAGGGGATCTTCCCGACCCAGGGATTGAACCCACATCTCTTGTGGTTCCTGCACTGCAGGTGGATTCTTTACCACTGAGCCACTGTGGAAGCCCATTTATCAAGGTAAGAAAGCCTAGGTTATAAAAGTGGTGACAAAAAGGGTTTGGGTCTCCATTGGACAAAAAGGGTCTCCATTCAACAAAATCTCTGTTCCTGTAACATTTCAGTTAACTGACTTGTCACTGAACCTCATTCCTGGCCTCAGTCCTACCATTTCTGCCCTGACACTTTTAGTTTCTCTCTTGTAAGTTCTGGAAGTTCCTCACTACTTGAAAGAAAACACCATGGATGACGGAGATTAATGGTTCTTCATGTTTTTATGGTTATGTACATCCCTTTAGGAATACCAATAAAGCTATGTATCTTCTCTAAAGGAATTTACACATATACATTGTTACACCAAAAACTGCCAACAATTTTAAAAGATTTACTAACCCCTCAAAGTCCACCCATAGACCCCAACTCTGTCCTTGAGGGAAACAGTCAACTTATAGGACTACAAAGCTTCTACCGCCCAGGTGCTAAGACGATCACTTAGCTTTTCTTAGGATTGCTGGTGGGCCCACAGGCATTTTCTGAATCATTCCATGCTTGCACTCCTCTGGTGTGGGAGCCTGGCATCAGTCAGATATGAACAAAGTATCACTGAGGGAGCCCCTGCCTCAGACAAACACCCTAGCTGCCAACCAGGAAGGTAGATATCCTAATAGCCTTGTGAAAAAGTATCTGCCTGCTGTCCCCTTAGCGCTACTCTGAACAATGTATACATAACTGTACAGTCTGGAGGAGGTGACCATTCAGCCAGCAAGCAGCTTTATACTGACATAAACCTCACTGGTTCAGCTCCTTTGATTTATGAACAGCCCATCATCAATTAGAAGCTATGCTCAAATGCAATTCCAGCTCTAATTGCGTAGGACACATGCCTCCATGCTACAACTCTCCTTGTGTCTGCTGCCCATGGCAGGAAGAGGCTGTTGATCACAGAAAAATCTCTGGGCCAAAATTCCTTTCCCTCAATTGATAGGCACCTTCAAATGATTAAAAGCCCAATGAAGACCTGTTACTGTGTACCAAATAACTTATTAGAGCCTAGAATGTGCCCCAATTGGGATATAAACAGTATTTAGGGGCTGGTGCAAGATGCCTGAAAGCGTCCTATTGTTATTCCTGTCTGGAAGTTTCTGCTTCTGGGGAATTAGGGAGAAGGGGTGGGTTGGGTGGAAGAAAGAGGAAGGAAAACCACAGCTGGGAAAGAAAGAGGCGAACTGGTTTACCTGGGCAGCGAGGGCAGCAAAGATGAGGAACGTGCACAGGAGACAGGCAATGAAGGCTTGGACATCTGACTCTGCTGCAAAGCACATTCCCATTCTGAAAGAAAGAGGCAAAAATGACAACAAAATAAATGTCTTTCAGAGGTCACTGGTATCATGCCAATTTGGGAAACAGTCATTCACGGACTCACTCAGACAGTGAATAACGCATTGCCGAGAAACTGAATGAAATCAGCATTTTCTTTCTTTTTTCTGATAAATTTATTGGAGTATTTTTCTAAGGATCACTACTACCCTAGTTTACAAAGCCTCTCGCAATTACTGTGAAGCTTCTTCTGACTTGGCTCTGTGATGTTTCTACCATTCCCTAGCTCTGCACGTCTCTTCCCAGAGCCTAGCCAGATTTCATAATCACCTGTCCAATGCCATGGAAGGAAGGGATAATGAGCGATGGGTCCCTTGAGCTGTTACCCACCCCTAGGCAAGGAGAGAGCCCTAGCACATGGATTCTGGAGTCCATATAACTCTGCCTTGATCCAGTAAGCTGAGTGCTTCTTCTGCTCACTTCTTTTGCAAGTCAAAATTTTTCTGAGACCAAGCTAGAGTTTGGAATTGAGCTGATTAGCTAGTACGACTAGAGGAGGGGGCAACTGGGTCATTGTCTGATTTACACTGACAAGATCCCTAGCTCTGACAGCTTTCAGCCATGGCTAGAACAAAGGAAGACCTTGGAAACCAATTTTGCATTAACATTTTCCATCCATAACTCATTTGAAGCAAGGGTTATATCTGTCAGGCTCTGGTGAGGGAAGAGGGTGATGAAGATGATGGAGGGAGAAGATGCCTAGCACTTGAGCCATTGGCACTGGGATTATATTAACATTTTCACTGCCCTGAAGAGAGCAAAGCCTCAGTCCCCAAGGTTTAGCTGTCCATTTCCAATGCATTGGGTCAAGAATCTGACATAATCACACCATACCAGGCATTTACTCAGTCTCTAGATACTCTGTTTAATAACTGCCCTAGCCATTTAAATTCAAATAACCTTAGCACAACTTTTTTTTTCTTTTCTTGCGTACTTCCTAGAATACATTTTTGGAGCACTACATTTGGAAACACCACGGAGCCTCCTTATATGGCACACTCCTCAGAGCCAGGTGGTATCATCTTGAAGATCACCAGAGCACATCAGAAACTACTCCACCTGGCTGAGGTCAAACTGATTCCTTCTTAATGCTTTACATTGGTGTCTGTTCTAGAGCTAATACAAATTAATAAAAATAATAACCATAATGATGGTAATGTTACAGCAGTTAGCATTTCTCAAATATTGACTATGACCAAGCATTGTTTTAATGCACTGAGACAGATTAGTAAATTTAACCCTTGTCATAATCCTATGAAATAGGTAATACCACTATACCATTTTAAAGAAGAAGAAGCTGAAGGAATCTAAGAGAGGTTAAATAACTTGCTTAACATAACACAGCTCAGAAGTCGCAGAGCCAGGGTTGGAAACTTGGTCTGTCTTGATTCTAGAGCCCTGCAGTTTCTTAAAACTACCTGATGTTGCCTAAAGGTTAGGTTTCCACATGCTCAAAATTCTGAAAGCCAAATTTTCTGTTCAAATGGCAAAAGAATCAGGCTTGCAAGTTAGGACTCCTGGGCACTAGTGAGGGGTTTCAGTTGTTCCATGAGGACTCAAGTGAGAGGCAGGTCTTGAAAATTCTTTCTACATGTTCAAAATTCTCAATTCTCAAGGCCGAGTATAAGGTCTCTTTTCCCAATTGGCCTAGTGCATTGGTTATCCACCAGGAACCACTTTGCTCTCCAAGTAACCTTGGGCATGTCCTGAGATATTTTTGGTTGCCACAACTGAGGTGGATGCTACTGGCTTCTAGTGGATAGAGGCCAGGGGTGCTGTTAAATATCTCACAATAGACAGGACAGCTCCCCACAACAAGAAATTATCTGTCCCCAAATATCAAGAGTGTAGAGGCTGAGAAACCCTGGCTTAGCGTATGACGGAAGAGGCTTGTTCAGAAAGATGGACCGTAGCTGTGATCCTGGGTCACGGCCATGGGACTACCTGCTTTGTCTACTGCAGAGCTATCCAAATGCCTCTTTGAGTGACTGGACAGGAGCCAAGGCCAAGCCAAGAGGACTCTAATCCTCACTAGGTACAGGCCAAGGTTTCAACACCTCAATCCTATTAGTAATTATAGTCATTCACTGAAACCACATAAAATACACTCTTTCAGTGAACCAGTTTATAATCTGTCCTAATCTCCTAGCTAACGACCAGTCTTGAAAATGATATTAAAAAACAATGTTGTCTTATGATCCAGGCATTATATTGAGCCTTTTCCTGCACTCTACTTTTTCCATGTCCTACATCATTCGGCTAAGAGACCGCTTAAGTATCTACAGCAAATACTCAGTGAGATCCCATGAAAATCAAGCCAAAAAGCAATAGAAGAAAAAGACAGGAGATGTGTATTTTTCCTTGCAATCTGTCTCCTAACTTCTTTTAGGTTTTTAATCACCCATGCTCCCAGGCCATCTAGGCACTTGAGTGCATGTCTGCCTGCTGAAGAGCAAAGCGGAAATCACATGCCATTGGGAACTGTACCTCAGAGCAGATACAGTTGACGCAGTAAACCAACCCATAAGGTTCCAGGTAAGGATGCCATCTCTCACCGACTCTATACTTCTTGTCTTGAAACACACAATATGTCTCTGAATCTGTGAGGAAGGAGATGGAGAATATGCTGGTTAGAAAACATGGCCCAATCACAAAATCGAGAGCAATCACAGGTTCCATCCATTTTAGTGTACATCAAGGAAAGAGGCATAGACGATATTTACAGAACCCCTACAATGGCCTCAGTGTTTTATATGCTTTCCTTATTTGATTTTCGGAGAAGGCAGTGGCACCCCACTCCAGTACTCTTGCCTGGAAAATCCCATGGATGGAGGAGCCTGGTAGGCTGCAGTCCATGGGGTCGCTAAGAGTCAGACATGACTGAGCGACTTCACTTTCACTTTTCACTTTCATGCATTGGAGAAGGAAATGGCAACCCACTCCAGTGTTCTTGCCTGGAGAATCCCAGGGATGGGGGAACCTGGTGGGCTGCCATCTATGGGGTCACACAGAGTCAGACACGACTGAAGTGACTTAGCAGTAGCAGTAGCAGTATTTGACTTTACAATGACCCAGTAAGGTTGGCACTGATGATCAAAATTGAAATGAAAAGACAGATAAGCAAGAAACAGGGAAAAGATATTTCCAACTTGGTGTTTTTCATTCTGCCTTACTTCACTCTGTATAATCGGCTCCAGTTTCATCCACCTCATTAGAACTGATTCAAATGTACTCTTTTTAATGGCTGAGTAATACTCCATTGTGTATATGTACCACTGCTTTCTTATCCATTCGTCTGCTGATGGACATCTAGGTTGCTTCCATGTCCTGGCTATTATAAACAGTGCTGTGATGAACATTGGGGTACACGTGTCTCTTTCAGTTCTGGTTTCCTCGGTGTGTATGCCCAGCAGTGGGATTGCTGGGTCGTATAGCAGTTCTATTTCCAGTTTTTTAAGGACTCTCCACACTGTTCTCCATAGTGGCTGTACTAGTTTGCATTCCCACCAACAGTGTAAGAGGGTTCCCTTTTCTCCACACCCTCTCCAGCATTTACTGCTTGTAGACTTTTGGATAGCAGCCATTCTGACAGGGGTGAAATGGTACCTCATTACGGTTTTGATTTGCATTTCTCTGATAATGAGTGATGTTGAGCATCTTTTCATGTGTTTGTTAGCCATCTGTATGTCTTCTTTGGAGAAATTTCTGCTTAGTTCTTTGGCCCATTTTTTGATTGGGTCGTTTATTTTTCTGGAATTGAGCTGCAGGAGTTGCTTGTATATTTTTGAGATTAGTCCTTTGTCAGTTGCTTCATTTGCTATTATTTTCTCCCATTCTGAAGGCTGTCTTTTCACCTTGCTTATAGTTTCCTTTGTTGTGCAGAAGCTTTTAAGTTTAATTAGGTCCCATTTGTTTATTTTTGCTTTTATTTCCAATATTCTGGGAGGTGGGTCATAGAGGATCCTGCTGTGATTTATGTCTGAGAGTGTTTTGCCTATGTTCTCCTATAGGAGTTGTATAGTTTCTGGTCTTACGTTTAGATCTTTAATCCATTTTGAGTTTATTTTTGTGTATGGTGTTAGAAAGTGGTCTAGTTTCATTCTTTTACAAGTGGTTGACCAGATTTCCCAGCACCACTTGTTAAAGAGATTGTCTTTTCTCCATTGTATATTCTTGCCTCTTTTGTCAAACATAAGTTGTCCATAGGTGCATGGGTTTATCTCTGGGCTTTCTATTTTGCTCCATTGATCTATATTTCTGTCTTTGTGCCAGTACCATACTGTCTTGATGACTGTAGCTTTGTAGTAGAGCCTGAAGTCAGGCAGGTTGATTCCTCCAGTTCCATTCTTCTTTCTCAAGATTGCTTTGGCTATTCGAGGTCTTTTGTATTTCCATACAATTTGTGAAATTATTTGTTCTAGCTCTGTGAAAAATACCGTTGGTAGCTTGATAGGGATTGCATTGAATCTATAGATTGCTTTGGGTAGTTTACTCATTTTCACTATATTGATTCTTCCGATCCATGAACATGGTATATTTCTCCATCTATTGGTGTCCTCTTTGATTTCTTTCACCAGTGTTTTATAGTTTTCTATATATAGGTCTTTAGTTTCTTTAGGTAGATATGTTCCTAAGTATTTTGTTCTTTTCTTTGCAATGGTGAATTGAATTGTTTCCTTAATTTCTCTTTCTGTTTTCTCACTGTTAGTGTATAGGAATGCAAGGGATTTCTGTGTGTTGATTTTATATCCTGAAACTTTACTATATTCAATGATTAGTTCTAGTAATTTTCTGGTGGAGTCTTTAGGGTTTTCTATGTAGAGGATCATGTCATCTGCAAACAGTGAGAGTTTTACTTCTTCTTTTCCAATTTGGATTCCTTTTATTTCTTTTTCTGCTCTGATTGCTGTGGCCAAAACTTCCAAAACTATTTTGAAGAGTAGTGGTGAGAGTGGGCACCCTTGTCTTGTTCCTGACTTCAGGGGAAATGCTTTCAATTTTTCACCATTGAGGATAATGTTTGCTGTAGATTTGTCATATATAGCATTTATTATGTTGAGGAATGTTCCTTCTATTCCTGCTTTCTGGAGAGTTTTTTTTTTTATCATAAATGGATGTTGAATTTTGTCAAAAGCTTTCTCTGCATCTATTGAGATAATCATATGGCTTTTATGTTTCAATTTGTTAATGTGTATTACATTGATTGATTTGCAGATATTGAAGGATCCTTGCATCCCTGGGATAGAGCCCACTTGGTCATGGTGTATGATCTTTTTAATTTGTCACTGGATTCTGATTGTTAGAATTTTGTTAAGGATTTTTGCATTTATGTTGATCAGTGATATTGGCCTGTAGTTTTCTTTTTTTGTGGCATCTTTGTCAGGTTTTGGTATTAGGGTGATGGTGGCCTCATAGAATGAGTTTGGAAGTTTACCTTCTTCTGCAATTTCTGGAAGAGTTTGAGTAGGATAGGTGTTAGCTCTTCTCTAAAGTTTTGGTAGAATTCAGCTGTGAAGCCAACTGGACCTGGGCTTTTGTTTGCTGGAAGATTTCTGATTACAGTTTCAATTTCCGTGCTTGTGATGGGTCTGTTAAGATTTTCTATTTCTTCCTGGTTCAGTTTTGGAAAGTTGTACTTTTCTAAGAATTTGTCCATTTCTTCCAAGTTGTCCATTTTATTGGCATATAATTGCTCATAGTAGTCTCTTATGATCCTTTGTATTTCTGTGTTGTCTGTTGTCATCTCTCCATTTTCATTTCTAATTTTATTGATTTGATTTTTCTCCTTTTGTTTCTTGAGGAGTCTGGCCAATGGTTTATCAATTTTATTTATTCTCTCAAAGAACCAGCTTTTGGCTTTGTTGATTTTTGCTCTGGTCTCTTTTGTTTCTTTTGCATTTATTTCTGCTTTAATTTTTAAGATTTCTTTCCTTCTACTAGCCCTGAGGTTCTTCATTTCTTCCTTTTCTAGTTGCTTTAGGTGTAGAGTTAGGTTATTTATTTGACTTTTTTCTTGTTTCTTGAGGTATGCCTGTATTGCTATGAACCTTCCCCTTAGCACTGCTTTTACAGTGTCCCACAGGTTTTGGGTTGTTGTGTTTTCATTTTCATTCGTCTATGCATATTTTGATTTCTTTTTTTATTTCTTCTGTGATTTGTTGGTTATTCAGCAGCGTGTTGTTCAGCCTCCATATGTTGGAATTTTTAATAGTTTTTCTCCTGTAATTAAGATCTAATCTTACTGCATTGTGGTCAGAAAAGATGCCTGGAATTATTTCAATTTTTTTGAATTTACCAAGGCTAGATTTATGGCCTAGGATATGATCTATCCTGGAGAAGATTCCATATGCACTTGAGAAAAAGGTGAAATTCATTATTTTGGGGTGAAATGTCCTATAGATATCAATTAGGTCTAACGGGTCTATTGTATCATTTAAAGTTTGTGTTTCCTTGTTAATTTTCTGTTTAGTTTATCTATCCATATGTGTGAGTGGGGTATTAAAGTCTCCCACTATTATTGTGTTATTGTTAATTTCCTCTTTCATACTTGTTAGCATTTGTCTTACATATTGTGGTGCTATGTTGGGTGCATATATATATTTATAATTGTTATATCTTCTTCTTGGATTGATCCTTTGATCATGATGTAGTGTCCTTCTTTGTCTCTTTTCACAGCCTTTGTTTTAAAGTCTATTTTATCTGATATGAGTATTGCTACTCCTGCTTTCTTTTGGTCTCTATTTGTGTGGAATATCTTTTTCCAGCCCTCACTTTCAGTCTGTAGGTGTCCCGTGTTTTGAGGTGGGTCTCTTGTAGACAACATATATAGGGGTCTTGTTTTTGTATCCATTCAGCCAGTCTTTGTCTTTGGTTGGGGCATTCAACCCATTAACATTTAAGGTAATTATTGATAAGTATGATCCCGTTGCCATTTACTTTATTATTTTGGGTTCGAGTTTATACACCCTTTTTGTGTGTCCTGTCTAGAGAAGATCCTTTAGCATTTGTTGGAGAGCTGGTTTGGTGGTGCTGAATTCTCTCAGCTTTTGCTTGTCTGTAAAGCTTTTGATTTCTCCTTCATATTTGAATGAGATCCTTGCTGGGTGCGGTAATCTGGGCTGTATGTTATTTTCTTTCATCACTTTAAGTTTGTCTTGCCACTCCCTCCTGGCCTGAAGAGTTTCTATTGAAAGATCAGCTGTTATCCTTATGGGAATCCCCTTGTGTGTTATTTGTTGTTTTTCCCTTGCTGATTTTAATATTTGTTCTTTGTGTTTGATCTTTGTTAATTTGATTAATATGTGTCTTGGGGTGTTTCACCTTAGGTTTATCCAGTTTGGGACACTCTGGGTTTCTTGAACTTGGGTGATTATTTCCTTCCCCATTTTAGGGAAGTTTTCAGCTATTATCTCCTCAAGTATTTTCTCATGGTCTTTCTTTTTATCTTCTTCTTCTGGGACTCTTATGATTTGAATGTTGGGGCGTTTAACATGGTCCTTGAGGTCTCTGAGATTGTCCTCATTTCTTTTAATTCATTTTTCTTTTTTCCTCTCTGATTCATTTATTTCTACTATTCTGTCTTCTACTTTACTAATCCTATCCTCTGCCTCCATTATTCTACTATTTGTTCCCTCCAGAGTGTTTTTGATCTCATTTATTGCATTATTCATGATATATTGACTCTTTTTTTATTTCTTCTAGGTCCTTGTTAAACCTTTCTTTCATCTTCTCAATCCTTGTCTCCAGGCTGTTTATCTGTGATTCCATTTTGATTTCAAGATTTTGGATCATTTTCACTATCATCATTCGGAATTCTTTATCAGGCAGATTCCCTCTCTTCCTCTTTTGTTTGGTTTGGTGGCCATTTATCCTGTTCCTTTACCTGCTGGGTATTCCTCTGTCTCTTCATCCTATTTATATTGCTGTGTTTGGGGTGGACTTTCTGTATTCTGGCAGTTTGTGGAGTTCTCTTTATTGTGGAGGTTCCTCACTGTGGGTGGGATTGGACGGGAGGCTTGTCAAGGTTTCCTGGTTAGGGAAGCTTGTGTCGGTGTTCTGGTGGGTGGAGCTGGATTTCTTCTCTATGGAGTGCAATGAAGTGTCCAGTAATGAGTTATGAGACGTCAGTGGGTTTGGATTGACATTGGGCAGCCTGTATATTGAAGCTCAGGGCTGTGTTCCTATGTTGTTGGAGAATTTGTATGGTATGTCTTGCTCTGGAGCTTGTTGGCCCTTGGGTGGTGCTTGGTTTCAGTGTAGGTATGGAGGCGTTTGATGAGCTCCTGTCGATTAATGTTCCCTGGAGTCAAGAGTTCTCTGGTGTTCTCAGGATTTGGACTTAAGCCTCCTGCTTCTGGTTTTCAGTCTTATTTTTATAGTAGCCTCCAGACTTCTCCACCTGTACAGCACCGTTGATAAAACATCTCCTTTCAAAGACAATGGGCTGCTTTTCTGGGTGCCTGATGTCCTCTGCCAGCATTCAAAAGTTGTTTTGTGGAATTTACTCAGCGTTGAAATGTTCTTTCGATGAATTTGTTGGGATCAGTGTAGAAAACTGGAAAACACACAAAAACATAGAAAAAAAAAACATAAAAGTATATGGGAAAAAAAGAAACATTCCATACACACAATTCAAGCCCAAGAAGAAACCACTTTTAATATGCTGGTAATCCCATGGACAGGCTTCCCTGGTGGTTCAGCATTAAAGAATTTGACTGCCAATGCATGAGACATGGATTCTATCTCTGGGTCGGGAAGATGCCCTGGAGAAGGAAATTGCAACCCATGCCAATATTCTGCCTGGGAAATCCCACGGACAGAGAAGCCTGGCAGGCTACATTCCATGGGTTGCAAAACAGTCAGACATGACGGAGTGATTAAACCGCAACAAAATTAATAAACAGCCTGTCACTGAAGGGAAATTAGAAAGTATTTTGTACTAAAAGAAAATGAAAGATAGCATATCAAAATTAGTGGGATTCAACTAATGAAGTACTTAAAGAGAAATTTATAAGTACCTATAGTCGAAATTGGTGGCTCAGACGGTAAAGCGTCTGCCTACAGTGCGGGAGACCTGGGTTTGATCCCTGGGTCAGGAAGATCCTCTGGAGAAGGAAATGGCAACCCACTCCAGTACTCTTGCCTGGAAAATCCCATGGACAGAGGAGCGTAGTAGGCTACAGTCCATGGGGTTGCAAAGAGTCAGACACAACTGAGCGACTTCACTTCACACTTCACTTCTTCACAGTAGAAAAGGGGAACAGTCTCAAATCAATGCCTTATGAAACTAGCAAAAGTGGGATAAAATAAACCAAGAGAAAATAGAAGGAATGAATAATAAAAAGCAGAAGTCAGTGAAATTGAACACAAAAATCAATAGAAAAAAATCAGTGAAACCAAAATCTGGCTTTCTATGACAATCAGTAAAATTGATAAACTTCTAGCAAGATTAACAAAAATAGAAGATGCAAATTACTAATATAGGGACAAAAGAGAAGTCTTCATTATAGATTCTACAGATACTAAAGAATAAAAAGGAGACATTATGAATAACTTTACACCAGTTAGCTTAATATCTTAGATGAAATGGATGAATTATTTGAAAGACACAATTACCAAAGCTTACTCAAGGAAAGATGAATAATCTGGAGAGTTCTACATCTTCTAAAGAATGGCAAAAAAAGCAGCATGACCAAAACGATTTTGAAAGAGAAATATGTTGGAAGGTACACGCTATGTGATTTCAAGGCAATGTAAAAATATAGTTTTAAAGTCAGTGTGGTTTTGGAAAAAGGTTAGACAAATATGCCAATGGAATAGAATGAAGAGTCAACAAACAGAGAAGGGACCCACATTTATGGCTCTATTGATTTTCAACAAAGATGCAAAGGCCATTCAATGGAGAAAAAATAGCCTTTCAACAAATGCTGCTGGACTACTTGGACAATCATAAGCAAAACATAAAATAATATGAACTTTATATCTCACTAATTTTGTAGTTGAAAGTGAAATCGCTCAGTCGTGTCCGACTCTTTGTGATCCCATGGACTGAAGTCTACCAGGCTTCTCTGTCCATGGGATTTTCCTGGCAAGAGTACTGGAGTGGGTTGCCATTTCCTTCCCCAGGGGATCTTCCTGACTCAGGGATCAAACCCAGGTCTCCTGCATCGCAGGCAGATGCTTTACCCTCTGAGCCACCAGGGAAGCCCTTATATCTCATACCATCTACAAAAATTAACTCAAGATGTATCATAGACACACTTTAATGTAAACCCCAATACTTTAAAACTTCTAAAAGAAAATACAGGAGACTATAGTTGTGATCTTAGGTTAGGTGAAGAGTTCTTAGATATGACACCAAAAGTACAATTCATAAAAGAAATTTTATAAAATAGGAATTCATCAAAATTAAGAACTTCTGCTTTTGAAAAACGTTAAGAGAATAAAAAGGAAAGCCACCAACTAGAAGAAATTATTTGCAGATCACATTACTGATAAAGGACTTTTATCCAGAATATACAGTTTCCCGGGTGGAGCAGTGGTAAAGAATCCACCTGCCAATGCAGGAGACGTAAGAGACGTGGGTTTGATCTCTGGGTTGGGAAGATCCCCTGGAGGAGGAAATGGCAACCCACTCCAATATTCTTGCCTGGGAAATCGCATCGACAGAGGAGCCTAGTGGGCTACAGTCCCTGGAGTCACAAAGAGTCAGACATGAGTGGGTGACTGAGCACAAGCACATTCAGAAAATATAAAGAAATCTCAAAACTTAAGAATAAGGAAACCAACAACCCAATTCAAAAATGGGATTAAAATTTGAATAGACACTTCACCAAGGAAGATTCACAAATGTCACACACATCATTAGTCATCAGGGAAATGAAAAATTGAGACCATGAGGACATATCATGAAAACTGAAACCATGAGGACTAACTTATTAGAATTGATAAATGCAAAAAATCTGAATATACTAAGTGCTGGTGAGGAAATGAAGCAACTGTAGCTCTCCTTATACAATATGGTTGTAAAACAACTTGGCAGTTTCTTCTAAAGTTAAATATACCCTTAACTATACCACTCAGCAATCTCACACCTAGGTATTTTTCCAACTAAAACAAAACATATATTCAAACCAAAATCTGTACTATATGTTTAAAATGGATTTAGTCAGTCTGGAAAACCTGAGAGCAACATAAACGTCCTTCAACTGATGAATTTTAAAACATGCAAACGAAAGAATATTATTCAGCAATATAAAGAAATGAAAGACTGATACAGACAAACATGGATGACCCTCAAAGGCATTATGCTAGATGAAAAAAGCCAGATTCAAAGTCTACATACTGTATTTGTGTTGGTTGCTCAGTCGTATCTGACTCTTTGCAACCCTGTGAATTGTAGCCCACCAGGCTCCTCTGTCCATGAGGATTCTCCAGGCAAGAATACTGGAGTGGACTGCCATGCCTTCCTCCAGGGGATCTTCCCAATGCAGGGAATGATCCCAGGTCTCCCGAATTGCATGCAGATTCTTTGCCATCTAAGCCATCAGGGAAGCCCTACATACTGCATGATTACAATTAATTATTTTTAATCTGGACAAGGGACAGAAAAAAGATAAGTAGTTGCCAAGGACTAAGGTGGGGGAAGGATTTTACTATAAAGGGATACAGAGTAAATTTTGAGAGTGATGGAGCTTATATCTTGATTATGGTGGTACCATTAGTCAAAACTCACAAAACTGTACTCTCTGGGTTGGGAAGATCCCCTGGAGGAGGATGAAAAAAAGGGTGAACTGTTAAATTTTATTTATTTTTTAACTTTTACAATTGAGATAAAATTAACATATAACATTGTACTAGTTTTAGGTGTATTTAAAAGGGTGATTTTGCTGCATGTGAATTATACTATAATAAGACAATTAAAAAGAAACATATATAGGAAAGAAAAATCATACATAATTCTACCACCAGAAGGAACACGTGTACACCCGTGGTGGATGCATGTTGATGTATGGAAAAACCAATACAATATTGTAAAGTAAAAAAATAATAATAATAAAAATTTAAAAAATTTATTTACTTATTTATTCATTTTAATTTTTGGCTGTGCTGGGTCTTCATTTCTGTGCACAGGCTTTCTCCAGTTGCAGTGAGCACCGGCTACTCTCTTCTTTTGGAGCATGGGCTCTAGGTTGTGCTGGCTCAGTAGTTAAGGTATATGGACCTAATTGCCCCGCGGCATGTGGGATCTTCCTGGACCAAGGCTCGAACCCATGTTTCCTGAACTGCAAGGCAGATTCTTAACCACTGGACTACCAGGAAAGCCCATAACACAACCACTTTTGACATTCTGGTAATAGTCCTCTAATCTTTATTTTCCTGTTTTTAAGTTTTAAGTTTATCAAAAAACTAAGTAGAAAGTACACAAAGTGCTCATATTTCCCCTCTTCACATCACCCCCACTTTTTCCTGGCATTAACATCTTGCATTAGTGTCATACATTTGTTAAAATTAATGAACTGGTACTTGATATATTAATTACATGGTTTACATGAGAGTGTACTCTGATAGTTCTATGTGTTACGACAAATGTATAAATGACATATATCCGCCATTACAGTATCATACAGAACAGTTTCACTGCCCTAAATATGCCCATACTCTGCCTATTCATCTTTCCCTGCCTCCATTCCCACAACTCCTAAAAACCACTGACTTTCTACTGTCTCTATAGTTTTGTCTTTTCCAAGATGTCATATAGGTGGAATCATAGGGTACGCAGACTTTTTAGACTGGCTTCTTTCACCTAGCAATATACATTTAAGATTCCTCTAAACTTTTTCAAGGCTTGACAGTTCATTTATCATTGAATAATATCCCACTGTATGGATGTATAGCTTGTTTATCAACTCATCTATTAAAGGACATTTTGCTGCTGTGCTTAGTCACTCAATCATGTCTGACGTTTTGTGACCCCGTGGATTATAGCCTGCCAGGCTCCTCTGTCTATGGGATTCTCCAGGCAAGAATATTGCAGTGGGTTGCCATGCCCTTCTCCAGGAGACCTTCCCAACCCAGGGATTGAACCCAGGTCTCCCACATTGCAGGCAGATTCTTTATCGTTTGAGCCACTAGGAAAGGACAACTTGGTTGCTTCCAATTTTTGAAAATGAAATGAATTAAAAATTCATTTGCATGATACCTGGGAGTATGATTGCTGGGTTTTAAAGTAAGACTATATCTAGCTCTTTAAGAAACTGCCAAACTGTCTTCCAAAGTGACTATACTATCCTGCATTCCCGTCAGCTATGAATGAAAGTTCCTGCTGCTGCTAAGTCACTTCAGTCGTGTCTGACTCTGTGTGACCCCATAGATAGCAGCCCACCAGGCTCCCCCATCCCTGGGATTCTCAAAGCAAGAACACTGGAGTGGGCTGCCATTTCCCACTCCAGTGTTCTTCATCAGCAATGAATGAAAGTTCCTACTGCTCCACATTCTTATCAGTATTTTGTTGTTGTCTGTATTTTTGGGTAGCCATTTTTTTTTTTTTTTTTTTTAAATTCTTTATTTATTTATTTATTTTTAATTGAAATATAATTGATTCACAGTGTTCTTTAGTTTCAGGTATACACCAAAATGATTCAGTTACACATATTATTTTCAGATTCTTTCCCTTATAGGTTATTACAGAATACTGAGTAGAGTTCCCTGTGCTATACAGTAGGACTTTGTTGCTTTTTTCTGATTTATATATAGGAGTGTATCTATTAATCTAATATCCCTAATTTATCCCTCTCCTCTTTCCTCTTTGGGAACCATAAGTTTGTTTTCTATGTCTTTGGGTCTGTCCGTTTTGTAAATAAGTTCATTTATATCATTTTTAAGATCTCACATATGTGATATCATACGATTTGTCTTTCTCTGACTTTGTTCACTTAGTATAATCATCTTTAGGTCTATCCATGTCGCTGCAAATGGCATTATTTCACTCCTTTTAATGTTGAGTAATATTTCATTGTATACATGTACCACATCTTCTTTATTCATGATTTCATTTCTTGGCTATTGTAAATAGTATTGCAATGAATATTGGTTTCTTTTTTTTTTTTTTTAAGAATAAATTCTTAATATCATCAAATATCCAGTGATGTTTAAATTTCCAGTTGCCTTACACACTTTTTTTTTTTTTTTTTCCTTGTTAATTTTTCTGTTTAGTTGATCTATCCATAGGTGTGAGTGGGGTATTAAAGTCTCCCACTATTATTGTTATTGTTAATTTCTCCTTTCATACTTGTTAGCATTTGTCTTTATACTGCGGTGCTCCCATGTTGGGTGCATATATATTTATAATTGTTATATCTTCTTCTTGGATTGATCCTTTGATCATTATATAGTGACCTTCTTTGTCTCTTTTCACAGCCTTTGTTTTAAAGTCTAATTTATCTGATATGAGTATTGTGACTCCTGCTTTCTTTTAGTCCCTATTTGCATGGAAAATCTTTTTCCAGCCCTTCACTTTCAGTCTGTATGTGTCCCCTGTTTTGAGGTGGGTCTCTTGTAGACAACATATGTAGGGGTCTTGTTTTTGTATCCATTCAGCCAGTCTTTGTCTTTTTGTTGGGGCATTCAACCCATTTACGTTTAAGGTAATTACTGATAAGTATGATCCCATTGCCATTTACTTTATTGTTTTGGGTTGAGTTTATACACCATTTTTGTGTTTCCTGTCTAGAGAATATCTTTTAGTATTTGTTGAGAGCTGGTTTGGTGGTGCAAATTCTCTCAGCTTTTGCTTGTCTGAAAGCTTTTGATTTCTCCTTCATACTTGAATGAGATCCTTGCTGGGTACAATAATCTGGGCTGTAGGTTATTTTTTTCATCATTTTAAGTATGTCTTGCCATTCCCTCCTGGCTTGAAGAGTTTCTATTGAAAGATCAGCTGTTATCCTTATGGGAATTCGCTTGTGTGTTATTTGTTGTTTTTCCCTTGCTGCTTTTAATATTTGTTCTTTGTGTTTGATCTTTGTTAATTTGATTAATATGTGTCTTGGGGTGTTTCTCCTTGGGTTTATCCTGTTTGGGACTCTCTGGGTTTCTTGGACTTGGGTGATTATTTCCTTCCCCATTTTAGGGAAGTTTTCAACTATTATCTCCTCAAGTATTTTCTCATGGTCTTTCTTTTTGTCTTCTTCTTCTGGAACCCCTATGATTCGAATGTTGTAGCGTTTAATATTGTCCTGGAGGTCTCTGAGATTGTCCTCATTTCTTTTAATTCGTTTTTCTTTTATCCCCTCTGATTCATTTATTTCTACCATTCTATCTTCTAATTCACTAATCCTATCTTCTGCCTCTGTTATTCTACTATTTGTTGCCTCCAGGGTGTTTTTAATTTCATTTATTGCATTATTCATTATATATTGACTCTTTTTTATTTCTTCTAGGTCCTTGTTAAACCTTTCTTGCATCTTCTCAGTCCTTGTCTCCAGGCTATTTATCTGTGATTCCATTTTAATTTCAAGATTTTGGATCAATTTCACTATCATTATTTGAAATTCTTTATCAGGTAGATTCCTATCTCTTCCTCTTTTGTTTGGTTTTGTGGGCATTTATCCTGTTCCTTTATCTGCTGGGCATTCCTCTGTCTCTTCATCTTGTTTAAATTGCTGAGTTTGGGAGTCCTTTCTGTATTCTGGCAGTTTGTGGAGTTCTCTTTATTGTATGTTTCCTCGCTGTGTGTGGGTATGTAGAGGTGGCTTGTCAAGGTTTCCTGGTTAGGGAAGCTTGTGTCGGTGTTCTGTGGGTGGAGCTGTATTTCTTCTCTTTGTTCAGTCGCACTGTGGGGAGGGAGGGAGGGATGCTACAAACAAATGACACTGGCATGCGCCGCAGTGCCTCAGCCACACTGGGTCTGCCCCGCCACGGGCGCTGTAGCCTCCCTGCCCACACTGCTCAGGCTCTAGGTTGTTCCGCTGGGAACAATCCTAGGCTGGCCCTGGGTTGCATGCACCTCCCAGGTCCAAGCCGCCAGGTTCAGGCACTCAGGTAGTCCTCAGAGGCGCAGACTCAGTTGGGCCTGCGTTTTGTGCTCTTCCCAGGTCTGAGCAGCTCAGGTGATGAGGTGTTTGGCGAGCGCCAATGCTGTGACTTATCGCCTCCCCGCCACTCGGTTATCTGGGTGTAAAACCGGCGCACCTTCTCAGGCAGATGTTGACCGTCCAGACCCCCAATAAGTTTTAGTTAGCAAAGAAACCAGTTTTATAGATAATGTCTCTCTGGGGCTGCGATTGCCCCCTTCCGGCTCTGGCTGCCTGTCACCGGAGGGGGAAGGTCTGCAGCCGGCTATCTCTGTTTAGTCCTTTGTTCAAGGCGCTGGCTGGCGGTGTCTTAGGTTAGGGCTGGCTTTTCTCATGGTAGATATCCCACAGTCTGGTTTGCTAGCCCAAATTAGGGTATTCAGGCCAGATTCTTACTCTCAGCGATGCAGCCCGCGCCGCGCCTCCCTGCCCAGCCCCCGCTTGCTAATGGCGGATGCAGGCGTCTGCGCTGCTTCTCCGCTGGGGGAGTTACCGTAGGGCTCGCAATCTGTGAGTTTTAATTGTTTATTTATTTTTCTCCCTGTTATGTTGCCCTCTGTGCTTCCAAAGCTCAAGACGGATTCGCAGTGAGAAGGTTTCCTGGTGTTTGGAAACTTCTCTCTTTTTAAGACTCCTTCCCGGACGGAACTCTGTCCCTCCTCTTTTGTCTCTTTTATTGTCTTTAATATTTTTTCCTACCTCCTTTCGAAGAGTTGGGTTGCTTTTCTGGGTGCCTGATGTCCTCTGCCGGCATTCAGAAGTTGTTTTGTGGAATTTACTCGACGTTTAAATGCTCTTTTGATGAATTTGTGGGGGAGAAAGTGTTTTCCCCGTCCTACTCCTCCGCCATCTTGGCACCTCGGTATTAGCCATTCTAACAGGTGTGTAGTGGTATCTCATTTGTTGTTTTAATTTCCAATTCCCTAATGATATTTAATATTGAGCATCTTTTCATATACTTATTTGCCACCCATGTATCTTCTTTGGTGCACTATCTGTTTAGTTCTTTTGCCCATTTATTAATGGGGTTGTTTATTTTCTTACTGTTGAGCTTTAACAGTTATTTGTATATTTCAATACAAGCCCTCAATCAGACATGCATTTTGCAAATATTTTCCTTCAGTCTGTGGCTTGTCTTTTCACTCTCTTAACAGTATCTTTTGTATAGCAGAATTTATTACTTGTAATGAAGTCCAATTCATCAACTTTTTTTCTTGCATGGAGCGTACTTTTGGTGTATCTGAAAACTCATTACTAAACCCAAGGTCACCTAGATTTTTCTCCTTTGTTATTTTCTGGAAGTTTTATAGTTTTGCATTTTATATTTAGATCTGTAATTCATTTTGTAAGTTTTTTTAATGGTCATTTTTTACATGGAGATGTCTAGTTGTTTCAGCACCATTTGTTGAAAAGATTATCCTTTTTCCAATGAATTGTCCTTGCTCCTTTCGTCAAAGAGCAGTTGACTATATTTGTGTATTTCTGGGCATTCTATTATGCTGCACTGATCCATTTGTCTATTCTTTCAACAACATCATATTATGTTAAGTACTATAGCTTTATAGCAAGTCTTGAAGTTGGGTAGCATCAGTTCTCTAACTTTGTTGAGGTTCTTCACTATTGTGTTGGCAATTCTGATTCAGACCTTTCCATATAAACTTTAGAGTTAACTTTGTTAATTTCCACAAGGTAAGTTCAGTTCAGTTCAATTCAGTCACTCAGTCTTGTCCCACTCTTTGAGACCCCATGGAAGGCAGCATGTCAGGCCTCCCTGTCCATCACCAACTCCCAGAGTTTACTCAAACTCATGTCCATTGAGTCGGTGATGCCATCCAACCATCTCATCCTCTCTTGTACCTTTCTCTTCCAGCCTTCAATCTTTCCCAGCATCAGGGTCTTTTCTAATGAGTCAGTTCTTTGCATAAGGTGGCCAAAGTATTGGAGTTTCAGCTTCAGCATCGGTCCTTCCAATAAATATTCAGGACTGATTCCTTTAGGATGGATTGGTTGGATCTCCTTGCAGTCCAAGGGACTCTCAAGTGTCTTCTCCAATACCACAGTTTAATAACATCAATTCTTCGGTGCTCAGCTTTCTTTATAGTCCAACTCTCACATCCCTACATGACTACTAGAAAAACCACAGCTTTGACTAGACGGACCTTTGTTGGCAAAATAATGTCTCTGCTTTTTAATATGCTGTATAGGTTCATCATAACTTTTCTCCCAAGGAGCAAGTGTCTTTTAATTTCATGGCTGCAGTCACCATCTTCAGTGATTTTGAAGCCCCCCTTAAATAAAGTCTGTCACTGTTTCCACTGTTTCCCCATCAATTTGCCATGAAGCGATGGGACCAGATACCATGATCTTAGTTTTCTGAATGTTGAGTTTTAAGCCAACTTTTTCACTCTCCTCTTTCACTTTCATCAAGAGGCTTTTTAGTTCACTTTCTGCCATAAGGGTGGTATCATCTGCATATCTGAGGTTATTGATATTCTCCTGGCAATCTTGATTCCAACTTGTACTTCATCCATCCCAGCATTTCTCATGATGTACTCTGAATATAAGTTAAATAAGTAGGGTGACAACATACAGCCTTGATGTACTCCTTTCCTGATTTGGAACCAGTCTGTTGTTCCATGTCCAGTTCTAACTGTTGCTTCTTGACCCACATACAGATTTCTCAGGAGGCAGGTAGGTGGTCTGGTATTCCCATCTCTTTCAGAATTTTCCAGAGTTTGTTGTGATCCACACAGTCAAGGGCTTTGGCATAGTCAATAAAGCAGAAGTAGATGTTTTTCTGGAACTCTCTTGCTTTTTCGATGATCCAACAGATGTTGACAATTTGATCTCTGGTTCCTCTGCCTTTTCTAAATCCAGCTTGAACATCTGGAAGTTCACAGTTCACATATTGCTGAAGCCTGGCTTGAAGAATTTTGAGCATTACTTTGCTAGTGGGTGAGATGAGTGGAATTGTGCGGTAGTTTGAACATTCTTTGGCATTGCCTTTCTTTGGGTTTGGAATGAAAACTGACCTTTTTCCAGTCCTGTGGCCACTGCTGAGTTTTCCAAATTTGCTGGCATATTGAGTGCAGCACTTTCACAGTATTATCTTTTAGGATTTGAAATAGCTCAACTGGAATTCCATTACCTCCACTAGCTTTGTTCATAATGATGCTTCCTAAGGCCTCTGATCTGATCTGAAGGCCCACTTGACTTCACATTCCTGGATGTCCACAAGTTAAACTGCTGGGATTTTGAATGGTATTGAATCTATAGATCAAGTCATGAACTACTAGTATCTTAACAATATTGAGTCTTTCTGTCCATGAACATGGAATCTCTTTCCAGTAATTTGATATCTTTCCTGAGAGTTTCATAGTTTTCCTCATATAGATTTTATATATATGTTTTGCTAAATTTATATCTAAGTATTTCATTTTCTGGTGCTAACGTAAATGGTATTGTGTTTTTAATTATAGATTCCAATTGTTCATTAATGGTATATAGGAAAACAATTGACTTTCATATATTAACTTCATATTCTTAAACCTTACTCTAATGGCTCATTAATTTTAGAAGGGTTTTTTTTTTTTTTTTTTGATTTTTTGGAATTTTAAAATAATCATGCCATCTGCTAGCAAAGGTAGTTTTATGTCTTCCTTCCAAATATGTATGCACTTTATTTCCATTTCCCATCTTACTGCATTTGTTAGGACTTCCAATACAACACTGAGTAGGAATGGTGAGAAACACCACCATTGCCTTGTTCTTGATCTTAGGCTAAAACATTTAGCTTCTCTCCGTTAAGTATTGTATTCCTGGTAGATTTTTTTTTATAGATGTTCTTTATGAAGTTGAAGAAGTCTTCACTCTATTCTCATTCACTGTATATTGTTCACTTTTGTCAAGTGATTTTTCTGCATGTATTGATATAATCGAGTAGTTTTTCTTTTTTAGCCTATTGATGTGATGGATTATATTAATTGATTTTTGGATGATGAAACAGCCTGGAAAAAAATCCCACTTTAGTTAATCTGACCAGTTTTTATCTATTTTATTGATCTTTTCAAAGAACCAGACTTCGGTTTCATTGATTTTTCTTCTTTTGTTTTCCTGGTATAACTTTCATTGATTTCTGCTTTAATTTTTTAATATTTCTTTTCTTCTGCTTACTTTGGGTTTGATTTACTCTTCTTTTTCTAGTTTCCTAAGGTGGAAGCTGAGATTATTGATATCAGGTCTTTTTTTCTAATATATTAATTCTATGCTATAAATTTCCCTCTAAGCACTGCTTAGAATTTTTATAAATTATATTTTTATTTTCATATAATCCAAAATGTGTTTAAACTTCACTTGAGACTTCTTTGGCCTTTGTGCTATTTGGAAGTATACTGTTTAATCTCTAAATATTTTGATATTTTTTTATTCTGGTATATTTTGGGTTTGATTTTTTTTTTTTTCTTTTTTTTAATTTTATTTTATTTTTAAACTTTATATAATTGATTTTTTTTTCTAATATCAAAATGAATTACAGGTATAAATTTTTCCCCAGTGAACCCTAGAATTTTCCCTAAATTATATTTTTATTTTTTAATCCAAATCCATAATGCATTGAACCTGGACTGGCAACTCATTTTTACATGATATTTTACATGTTTCATTGTCATTCTCCTAAATATTTTTATATTTTCCCACGAGTCCATAAGACTGTTCTATACATCAGTTCTCTTTTAGTCTAATTCTACCAGGTTATTGTTAAGATATGCGTTAGTATACTGTATTTATATTCTTATGTATAATAGGCTATTGGTTTTTTGTTAAGATCTGTTTTATGATCCATGAATGAGGTCCATCTTGGTGAATGTTCCATTGTGGTCCATCTGAATGTTCTATTGAAGAAATGTATTCTGCTGTTGTTGGATGAAATACTCTGCAGATGACAATTAGATCCCGTTGACTGATGGTGCGGTTCAGTTCAACTATACCATTATTAACTTTCTGCCTGCTGGATCTGTTTATTACTAATAGAGGGGTTTTAAACTCTCTAATTAAAATAGTGGACTTGTCTGTATCTTCTTCAGGTACTATCCATTTTCGTATCATGTATTTTGATGCTCTGTTAAATATACACATAATTTCCTTCCTCTAAAATCTGCTTTGTCTAAAACTAATATAGTTACTCCCACTTTCATCTGATTAGTGTGTTAGCATGTTATATCTTTCTCCATCTATTTACTTTTTAAAATTTGTTTATTTTTAATTGGAGGATATCTTTTAGCATCCTTTTACTTTTAATCTATATGTATCTTTACATTTAAAGTGTGTAGATAACATATAGTTGAGTCTTGTTTTTTTTTATAATCCACTTGGATAGTCTGTCTTTTAATTGGTGTATATAGACCATTCACATTTAAAGTGATTATTGATAGAGCTGGGTTAATACTGACAATATCTGTAATCATTTTCTATTCATTTTCCTTGATTTTTTACTTACGTGTGTGTATTCCACTCTTCCACTGCTTTCTATGGCTTTTTTTGAGCATTTACTATTATTCTATTTTCTCTCTTTCTTAGTATATTAATTATACTCATCTTTTTAATTAGTAGTAGTCATAGACCTTACAATACATATTTACACAAATCTAAATCCACTTTCAAATAACACTATACTGCTTCACAGGCACTGCAGGTACTTTGTAGTAGAATACATCCTTTATAAAATCACTGTCATTCATTTCACTTTTCCATAAACTATAATTATTCAGTTAGTTGAGTTCAGTCAGTTCAGTCTCTCAGTCGTGTCTGACTTTTTGCGACCCCATGAATCCCAGCATGCCAGGCCTCCCTGTCCATCACCAACTCCTGGAGTTCACCCAGACTCAAGTCCATCGAGTCAGTGATGCCATCCAGCCATCTCATCCTCTGTCGTCCCCTTCTCCTCCTGCCCCCAATCCCTCCCAACATTAGAGTCGTTTCCAATGAGCCAACTCTTCGCATGAGGTGGCCAAAGTACTGGAGTTTCAGCTTTAGCATCATTCCTTCCAAAGAAATCCCAGGGCTGATCTCCTTCAGAATGGACTGGTTGGATCTCCTTGCAGTCCAAGGGACTCTCAAGAGTCTTCTCCAACACCACAGTTCAAAAGCATCAATTCTTTGGCGCTCAGCCTTCATCACAGTCCAACTCTCACATCCATACATGACCACAGGAAAAACCATAACCTTGGCTAGACGGACCTTTGTTGGCAAAGTAATGTCTCTGCTTTTGAATATGCTATCTAGGTTGGTCATACTTTTCCTTCCAAGGAGTAAGCGTCTTTTAATTTCATGGCTGCAGTCACCACCTGCAGTGATTTTGGAGCCCCAAGAAATAAAGTCTGACACTGTTTCCACTGTTTCCCCATCTATTTCTCATGCAGTGATGGGACCAGATGCCATGATCTTCGTTTCCTGAATGTTGAGCTTTAAGCCAACTTCTTCACTCTCCACTTTCACTTTCATCAAGAGGCTTTTTAGTTCCTCTTCACTTTCTGCCATAAGGGTGGTGTCATCTGCATATCTGAGGTTATTGATATTTCTCCTGGCAATCTTGATTCCAGCTTGGGTTTCTTCCAGTCCAGCATTTCTCATGATGTACTCTGCATAGAAGTTAAATAAGCAGGGTGACAATATACACACTCCTTTTCCTATTTGGAACCAGTCTGTTGTTCCATGTCCAGTTCTAACTGTTGCTTCCTGACCTGCATACAGGTTTCTCAAGAGGCAGGTCAGGTGGTCTGGTATTCCCATCTCTTTCAGAATTTTCCACAGTTTATTGTGATCCACACAGTCAAAGGCTTTGGCATAGTCAATAAAGCAGAAATAGATGTTTTTCTGGAACTCTCTTGCTTTTTCCATGATCCAGCAGATCATGTAATTATTCAGTACACTGTTGCTATTATTATTTTGAACAAACTTTATTCTGTTAGGTTAAGAATAAGAAAAATAAAAGATTTCACTTTACCTTCCTTTATTCTTTCTTTAACACTTTTCCCTTCTTTATATAGATCTGAGTTTCTGACGTTATTTTCATTTTTCTTAAATAATTTAACATTTTTTGTGAGGAAGGTCAATTGGTGAAAAATTTCTTCAATTTTTGTTTGTCTGAGAAAATATTTCTCATTCACTTTTGAAGCATAGTTTTGCTGGATACAGAATTGTAGGTTGATGGATTTTTTTCTTTCAAGAATTTAAGTGCTTCATTCCTCTCTTACTGCTTGCATGGTTTCTGAAGAGAAATCATATGCAATTCTTATCCTTGTTCCTCTATATGTATGTGTGTTTTCCTCTTTCAAGATGTTCTCTTTGTCTTTGATTTTATGTAGTTTAAATATGATATGCCTAGGTGTAAGTTTTCTCACATGTACCTGCTTTGTGTTCTCTGGGCTTCTTGGATTTGTGCTTTGGTGTTTGTCATTGCTTTTGGAAAATTCTCAGCCATTATTACTTCATTCATTAATTCTTTTTCCTTTCTTTCATCTCCTTCTGTCATTCCTATTACATACGTGTTACACTTTTTGTAATTTTCCCACAGTTCTTGAATATTCTATTGAATTTGATCACATTTTCAGTTTGGGACATTTCTCTTGGCATGCTTTATTTATTTATTTATCTATGGCCTTGCTAGGTCTTCATTGCTGCATGCACTTTTTTCTAATTGTGACAAGCAGGGAGCTATTCTTTGTTGCAATACGCGGGCTTCTCATTGCTGTGGCTTCTCTCGCTGCAGAGCATGGGCCCTAGGGCATGTGGGCTTCAATAGCTGTGGCATATGGGCTCAGTAGCTGCAGTTTCCAGGCTCTAGAACAGAGGCTCAATAGTTGTGACACATGGGCTTAGTTGCTTGCTCTGCAGCATTTTCCCAGATTCTGGAAAAAAAATCTGTGGGATTTTCCCAGATCATGGATTAAACCTGTATCTTCTGGATCGGCAGGCAGATTCTTTGCCACTGAGCCACGAGGGAAGCCCCTTGCCATATCTTTAGATGACTTACTCTTTCTTCAATCACGTCCAGTGTGCTGATGAGTTCATCAAAAGCATTCTTCATTTTTGTTACAGTGTTTTTGATTTCTCACATTTCCTTTTGATTCTTATTTTTCATCTCTCTTTACATTGCCCACATATGCTTACATTTTGCCTCCTTTTTTCATTAGAGTTCTCAACACATTAATCTTATTTATTTTAAATTCCAAGTCTGATAATTTCAAAATATCTGCCATACCTGAGCCTGGTTCTGATGCATGATTTGTCTCTTCAGATTGATTTTTTTTTTTTTTTTTTGCCTTTTAGAATGCCCAGTACTTTTTTGTTGAAACTCAGACATGATGTACTGAGTAAAAGTAACTGAGGTAAATGGAGCATTAGTGTGAGGTCTTATGTTAAGCTCTCTAGGAGTTAGGCTAGTTTTACTGTTTTTTGTAGCCATGGGGTCAGAGGCTAAAATCTGCCTAGTGTCTTTCTTTATCCTCTCCATTGTTATTGGGTTTCCCTAGATTCTTCTTCTTAAACAGTGTCTAAGGCTTGCAGGTCTTTCAATCTCCTGTTATTATATAGGATCCCAATTGATGTGTAGCAAATTGTAGGGGAAGGAGAAATGTTCTATAATCATATAATTAGCTCTCAGTTTTTAGTGATCCATGTCCCTGAGTTGTGACCTTCAAAAGCACTAATTAACTTTGCTCCTGCCCACCAGTGTAGGTGAGACAGGAAAGCTAGTGGAGTTGGGCATATATTCCTTCTTCCAGGGTGGTTCCATTCACTGTAGCCCACCAGGCTCCTCTGCCCTGGAATTCTCCAGGAAAGAATACTGGAGTGGGTTCCCATTTCCTTCTCCAGGGGATCTTCCTGACCCATGGATTGAACCCATGTCTCTGGAATTGCAGGCAGACTCTATACTGACTGAGCCACCAGTGAAGACGTTCCAGGGTAGTTAGACTCTGATAAAACCCAAATTAGTTAGTCTAAGATAAAATCATTTCCCTTGGTTTTTCCAGTAGTCATGTATGGATGTGAGAGTTGGACTATAAAGAAAGCTGAGCACTGAAGAATTGATGCTTTTGAACTGTGGTGTTGGAGAAGACTCTTGAGAGTCCTTTGGACTGCAAGGAGATCCAAACAGTCCATCCTAAAGGAGATCAGTCCTGGGTGTTCATTGGAAGGACTGATGTTGAAGCTGAAACTGCAATCCTTTGGCCACCTGATGTGAAAGAGCTGACTCATTTGAAAAGCCCCTGATGCTGGGAAAGATTGAGGGCAGGAGGAGAAGGGGACCAGAGAGGATGAGATGGTTGGATGGCATCACCGACTCAATGGATATGAGCTTGAGTAAACTCTGGGAGTTGGTGATGGACAGGGAGGCCTGGCGTGGTGCAGTTCACGGGGTCGCAAAGAGTCGGACACGACTGAGTGACTGAACTGAACTGAACTGAGGCCAGGCCTTAGTTAATGAGAATAAAGAACTCTAGGCTTATTTTAAATGGTTACATTTCCCCCTCCTCTACCTATAACAATTATAAATTTTTCACCAAACCTGAGAACCTGGTGGGGATCCTGGAGGTAAAAACTCACAAAAAGAGTTTTTCTCTCTGAAGCTAGAACATGCTCCTTCTCCAGCAATTAGTCGATTACCTGATTACCCGTTAAGTGCTCCAACCAGGATCCAGCAGTGGTGATTGTATTCACCTGTCTTTCCAGTTTTCAAGATAAAAACCACAAGGCAGTTTGCCCTGTGACCTCAATTTTCTGTGATTTTAAGAGGACTTGCTGATTTTCATTTCCTTAAGCCTTTGTTCTTGTGACAATAGGAGTGACAACTTCTAAGCTTTTTACATGTCAAGAAACTAGAAGCTCTTTCTAGTCTCTCTTCTGTGCATAAAGGTATATAAAGTTTTCTATTTATATAATTATTAACATATAACAATATACATTTTATAAACTACTTCTAAAGTTAACACATTGTGTACATTTTTGTGCCATTAAATATTCCCCCTATACTACATGCCTAGTGACATGATTTTTCATTAACACAGTTGAAACATAATTTCTTAACCAATCCCCTATTTGAGGGTTCAAATTGTATCCTTTTCTTTGTTTTAAAAAAATTCCATGATAAATATCCCTGTATATAGGGGCTTCCCTGGCTGTCCAGTAGTTAAGACTCTGTGCTTCTACTGCAGGAGACAGTAGAAGATCCATGGTCGAGGAACTAAGATCCCATATGCCTCTGCTGCTGCTGCTGCTGCTAAGTCACTTTAGTCGTGTCCGACTCTGTGCGACCCCATAGACGGCAGCCCACCAGGCTCCCCTGTCCCTGGGATTCTCCAGGCAAGAACACTGGAGTGGGTTGCCATTTCCTTCTCCAATGCATGAAAGTGAAAAGTGAAAGTGAATTCGCTCAGTCGTGTCTGACTCTTAGCGACCCCATGGACTGCAGCCTATCAGGCTCCTCCATCCATGGGATTTTCCAGGCAAGAGTACTGGAGTGGGTTGCCATTGCCTTCTCCGCCATATGCCTCTAGGTGTGGCCAAAAAATAAACAAAAAATAAATATCCTTGCATATACACTAATGTATGTAATACTGGTTATTTTCTAAATATAAATTCTTAGAGGTAGATTTATTGAGTCAAATGTAATGAACGCTTTTAAATTCCCAATCTATACTGTCAAGCTGCCTTCCAGAAAAGCTGCACTAATTTACTTCCCAATTGCAGTGTGTGAAAATGTCCAACACTGGATATTTTAATTGCTTAAAACTTCGCAAATTTGGTGAGGGAAAATGGAAACAATATATATTTTTTTTATCAGTAACTTTTAATTTTTTTTTTTATGATATTACCATTATTATTGTTAATATTATTATCCTAAGCTACATTCTGGACTAAATGTAAGTGCTCAAGACCATTTATTGATTAAAAGAACTCAGAAAAATCAAAATTACTTTGTAGGCAAAAGTTATATATTTTTCACCCAAGTCTCAGGAATACAATTTTTTTTGGTAAATACACAAATTAGACCTCTGCTCCACAGTGTTATAGAATGAAGTAGGAAATATTTTTAACAATCCCTGCATGTTTAACTGAAGACAGACAAATCATGAATTTCCCAAAATAAACATAAATTAGGCACCTTTTGCAAACTTCCACATACTGGTGAGAAGAGAATGACCGTTTCTCTAAAATAAATTTGATAAATTCATAATCTTTAAAACACCTAAGTTATTTGCCTTTCATATCAACAACTTACCTAGACATTTCAGAAAAATCTGAGTATACACTTAGAAGGAAATCCATGAAGGAGGCTATTTAGGTGGTATTATTAGGCTGGCATAAATTGCCTTGTATGGTTCTTCAATTGCTAATACTTGGATGGAGGTAAGCTGGAAATTACTTTGTTGATTTAAATTCACATTGCAAAGTAAGATGGAACCTGTGTATTCCATATTTGATTCTGGATTATTTTGCCAGAAATAATCAGCTCCCTCAGAGGCTGACATGAGAACTACCTACTTCAAATATGAAACTGGATGAGCTTTCATTATTAGCAATGTGATCTCCATGGTTGGGTGATTTATTCCTTTCTGGATGATAAAGAGATGGGATAATAAAAGATAAGGACCCACCCCTGAAAGACTAAGCAAGCACCAAAATAAAGCAAGCTATCAAAATGTGGGTTTCATGTGCATTTACATATTTTAAAACTCATTTCCAAATTGCTAAGATTCTAACTTACAGGCAAGTCAATTTCCAAAGGAATGGTATACACCAATGCCACAAGGAGGGTATTCTTTATCTACAGCTGTTAAACAAGTTGCTATCACCTCTCTAAAATATCTTTAAGATAGATTTCTTTACAGAAACTCTTAAATGGATCCTTTCAATATATCTGAGCTCACCACTATTCATGACAACCACAGATGATCCAAATAACTTGTTTCAGCCAACAGATTCTGTTTGCCCCAAATTCAGCCTCTAGACAGGGTATTGTTAGACAATGTGTGAAACTGACTGATCTGAATTTGCCTGCTCCAAATTTGGCTCAAGGATAAGGAGGTAGAAGATAAAGGTAAAAAGAGGCCAAGAAACCAGGTCCTGAAGAACACTGAGCCATTTGAGCATGATGATAACAGTAATAAGAAAAATAACAACAAAATTTGTTGAACATGTCTTATAAGCTAAGGGTTTTACATCCATGAATTCAAAAATTCTTACCACAACCCTACAAGCTAGATCCCATTATTAGCCCCATTTTAGACATGAGGCACAGGGAGGTTTGGTAACTTGCCTAAGTTGACCTAAGTAGTCAAGGTATGGAGGTGGGATTCAAATCTAAGAAGGCTGGCCTCAGAACCAAGGACTGAAACCACAGTAGCATTTTGCCTGTCCTGCTACATGAGTGTAAAGTGCATGTCACCCACTTTTAGAACTTAAAAAATAAAGGGCTTCCACACATTCTTGCCTAACTTTTTCTCAAGCCACCCTTCCCACCCTACCTGGAAACACAGCTTTGCTCACCTTTTAAAGAATCAGGTGTTGTCTGTAGTGAAGCCAAGTCATACTCAAATGACTATAGGAAACGATACAACTGGAAGACTTCATTTTGCATTTTTTGGTATTTATCTCAAGGACAGACTATAAAGTATGAAATAGTGCCTACGCTTCCAAGAGCTATGAAATAGAGATGGGAAGAGAAGAGTAACTCAGCTAAAAGTTCTTTTTCATTCTCTTTATACCCATCAGCATTTTTCTCACAATACATGGCATTTATCTCACATTACAATACTAGGTCAAGGTCTAAGTTGCTTCAGTCGTGTCCAACTCTGTGCGACCCTGTGGACTATATCCCGCCAGGCTCCACTGTCCATGGGATTCTCCAGGCAAGAATACTGGAGTGGGTTGCCATGCTCTCCTCCAGGGGATCTTCCTGACCCAGGGATTGAACCTACATCTCTTACGTCTCCTGCATTGGCAGGCGGGTTCTTTACCACTAGCGCCATACTAGTGTCTTCCCAACTATGCATCTTGAGGATGAAAACATCTTACTCAAAAACTAACTATGCATCAAAACCTGACCATAAATGCAAACATAGTGGTTTGCATCAAGTACTCTGGTCCCATTACCTCAGCAACATGGGATTTGGCTAATTATGCTCCAAAGAGAAATCCACAAATTCCTGGA